>NC_090232.1:39615354-39935354 GCF_024489055.1 Chanodichthys erythropterus | reverse complement strand
TCGATTCATCCCATTCATCATTTATTGAACCAGGTGGTCTGCCTGATACTCCAATAATTTATTTTTTTAAGTTAAATAGGCATCACAGAGCATTCATTTGATAGGTGGAGGAGAGATCGGGGAGGTAGAGGAAGCTGTGGAGATCTGCTGGTGACTTGAAAGTCATCCAGACTGTAGAAATGAGTGCCGTCTGGATTCACACAGAGAGATGTTGAAATGAAAGAGAAATAGTTGATTTCTCAGGGTGTTGCTTTTATGTTCAAGCCCACAGATCCTTCTTTAATTCTCACTCTGTAAAGGACATGCATGGCCTCTGATTGTGTATCCTTACATTTTGATTTTCTTATAAACCTTTGACCAGTTTAACTAAAAGTCCTCAGTTCATGCTAATAGATAGGGCCTCATTTTAGATGAAATGCACCATAGAGTTTTGAAAAAAATCCTTTGGTGTAATGCAATTCTTGTTATTGACTGTAATTTCATAAGCTTGCGCTAAGTTGTCTGAAACTTTCTTTATTTTTTCCTCTGATCCTGGCTTTAGGCTTATTAGGTTAATTTTATTTTTTTTTCGATTCAGACTCAATAATGTGGACTAGAAAGATTGCTACATATTTCTTGAATTAAATGAATGGGCAGCATGCCAACTGGAGTCCATTTGTATGTCCATTGATTTTCACTATGGATGTTAAGCTGTAAAAAACTTGGGCACAGAAATATGCCGCACTGATTAAATTCGTAAGACAAGGACTAGAATAATACGGAGATTTCCAAATTGCAAAAATAATGGCTTTCCAAACATTCTCAAGCTCATAGGGCCATGCATTATTGCTCTTCTGTCAAAGTTTGACGTTTCTCTCGCTCTCTCGCTCTCTCTCTCTACACACACATAAACATTTTTTGTTTTCAGGATTCTTTTTTTTTTTTTTTTTTTGTGGAAAAGCTAGCTCGCATTCTTTTTTTATCAACACTTGAATGTGGGCAAGTTTCATTTAAAAAAAAGGTACATTTTGAACAAAAAACTGAGAAAATCACATTTTTGTCAAAGACTGCTTCCAGAATGATGATCAAAACATAGATGGAGTAGATCGAGTCCATCAACACCTGCAAAGCTTGCACAGTCCTATACCTCTACCTGAGTGTTGACATTTCATTCAGTAACATTAGACCGTTTTGATTTTTAAGCTGTTTAAAGGGTTAGTTCACCCAAAAATGAAAATTATCCCATCAATTACTCACCCTCAAGCCATCCTATGTGTATATGACTATCTTCTTTCAGTCAAACACAGTCAGAGTTGTATTAAAAATATTCTGATTCTTCCAAGCTTGTGAATTGTAACTGAGATTTTGAAGTTATAAATATGGATATTTTTCTTACAAAAAAGCATTGCTTCATTTCAGAAGGCATTTATTAACCTCCTGGAGCCGTATGGATTACTTTTATGATGTCTGGATGTGCTTTTTTGGCCTTCAAAATAGGGCTGACCGATATATTGCATGCGATTGTCACGTGCATATTGTCACGCAATATCGCGTTCATTATCAAAGGCGATTAATCTGCGATATGAACGCGATATTGCGTAGCTTGTCAGTGATCTACGGTTCTGTCTATTAAATGGCGCTCCATTTGAAAGCAGGTGATGGCGATTTAGCAGTAATCAGGGAACCAGCTTTACTGACGAAATGCGCGTGACAATCGCATGCGATATATCGGTCAGCCCTACTACAAAATCTACCTTTCACAAGTAGTTACTATTCACTCCCATTATAAAGCTTGGAAGAGCCAGGATATTTTTTTATATAAATTCGATTGTGTTTAGCTGAAAGAAAAAAGTCATATACACCTAGGATGGCTAGAGGATGAGTAAATTATGGGATAATTTTGTATAAGTGTATAAGCAATGCTTTTATCGCTTGTTTTTGCTTCTTCTTTTCCTATGTTTTGATCCAGTGATTCTGTACTCTTCCAAAATATGTATAATAGCACCCCCTACTGTATATCGGTGAAAACATGGATTGCTGGAAAATTACGTCAATGACAGGGAAATTACATCAAAATTTAAACTTCAATAAATAAATAATTTAAATAATAATAATAATAATAATAATAATAATAAAAAACTTAAATACCCCAAACTTTTGAATGGTAATATATCACGGTATAGTATATTAATTCTAAGGGTATACTCGCACTAGGCGCTCTAAACCGTGCCTGAGCATGTTTAACCCTCAAAGCCAGGTTTGTTTTACTAGATTAATTTCAATCTATTAGGCAGTCTATTAGCTAAAGCACTTTACTTCCTGTTTTCTTTCATACAAAAAGTTGCATCGTATATGACTTAAGCATGCTCCGGCCCGGAACGTGCAATGTGAGTGTGAAGGCCAGCGGGGGAGTGGAGAGTGGGGGACAATCAAGCTCGGGCTTCAAGGCAACCATGCCTAGTGTTAGTACACCCTAAATTGTTCTTTTTTTTTAGTTTTGCAGGAGTACCAAAGAAAAATACAGTGTACACTGCACAAATTGTTGGGTTTTGCTGATTAGAAATAGGCATTTCTAAGCAAGAACATAAATGAGAGAAAAATAGACATGCAGATGAATAAGTGAACAAATGAGTGTATGCTAACCCAGCAACCTAACAGAAATATCATGCTGATAACTAATGCTGTCAACCCATGCATTAATTATCACCTTACGTGTACTGTACAGCCATCAGTGTCCCAATCCTGCATCTGAAAATGACCGCCTATGCCCTCCACTACACCTTGATTTGAGGCAAATAAGCAATACTTCCTCTTCCCCTGCTGGTTATTGCGCTTCTATCTTCACACCAGTCTGGCTCATGCTCCTTGGCCCCCGGCTGGCACATCCACAGGCCATCCAAGCCAGGGTTGGCAGGCAACTGCATCCTGCAAAGCTGTGCCAGTCCAGGTACTACTTTTCTCTGAGCAGATGGTAATGCAGCAAACGGAAGGGAGGAATACGGGCCCAGATGCAAACGGATGAACAAAGAGCATAGGGAAATATGCAATGAAACATTTGAATGACAAAATGTGTTGAAATCCACGGAATGAAAACTGGAGCAACGCGGTGATGACAGGCGCTTCTCAGAAAATGAAGCAGAAAACAGAAAAGTGATTTCTTGAATATTGCAATCAATTATTTACTTTGGCATCTTTTTAAAGGAATATTTCAGATGCCTAAATTCTGTCATTATTTACTCAATATGTTTTTCGCTCTCTGTGCAGTCCAGAAGTGAAACTTTTGAAGAAACTTGATGCAGCTTGCTCCGTACGGCAGTTTGTACAGCAGCAGAATTTGAGTTTTTATTATGGATACGTTATCACACAAGGTTCTGATACAACCACAATTTGTAACCGAACTAACACTCGTAAATTTTCAGCACTCATGACCATATTCTCAGAAAACATGCGCTGTGTGAACGCAACCGGACTGGGCGACTAGTTTTCTGTCATGTCACAAATGCAGGCGTGTCTACCATGTGTTGCTGTTTTTCATGTGTGGTTTTGTTAACTTACAGTGATGGAGATATGAGCTATGTGTCATCTGAAGTTTTAGACACAGTCACCATTCTCCACCAAAGCGATTCACATCAGTTTTGTGTTTTAAACATATTAGAGGTGTAATTATTCGTCCCGAACTGTCACAGTACGGGCATCATGGTTCAGTGCATGCAGTCAGATGATGAATGCAGTCACAGGCGATCCACAATCCAATCCAGAAGGGCTCAAACACTGTTTGCTAACTGCAACAACAGGAAAAAGTGCAGAAGAAGAAGAACAGATGATCTATGCATAGATATGTTTATGTGAAATCTCTTAACCAGTGTTTCAATGGCGGAAGCACATCAATAAAACAGCTTGAGAATAGCATTACATTTACCTCAGGCAAGTCATTCAGTGTCCACAGCATGTTAGTTCACTAGAGAAATGAACTCTAGAGGGGATAATTTTATTAAATATATGCACTATATTTATTTGTATACTCATTATATTTACTATTTATTTTAAGAAATGTGTTATGACAGTAGCTGTGTAAATGATTATATTTCAAAAATGAATTGGAGTAGAAAAATGATTGATAAATAATTTAATAATTAGATTTAGAAGTTAATTAAAAACATGCCTTATGTGCAATTTACTTTTTCTTTTTTTTTTTGTGATTATTATATCTAAAAATAAATAGCAACTGAATTTAATAGTTTGCGCTCTGTTGTTAATTGTAACCTTTAATATTATAGTAATGTGCAAGAAGGGGCTCCCTGTATATAGTTTACAGCATTAGCTGAAATTATATTATAGAAAGAGACACCATTTGTTCAATAAACCATTGTTTAATAAAAAAGAAGAAAAAAAGAAGTACCTGCTGTACCGAACCGTGACTTCAATACCGAGGTACATACTGAACCGTCATGTTTGTGTACAGTTATATGTACTAATATTATGATATGATATATTTTACTTTTTTTTGGAGCTTGATGGTTGTGGTTGTTGTATATAAAGATCAGTGTAAAAAATCTTCATCAATTCCTAATTTTGTGTTCCAGCATATGGCATATCAGAGTAAATAATGATAGAATTGTATTTTTCTAGAACTAAACCTTTTGTGTGGCTGATTTAAGTTGATTATTTGTGATTTCTGGACAGCATCAGTTATTTCTATTTCTCTCAGATCATACTTTGTCTTATCTTCTCACTATTAGAGTGTTTTATGTGTTCAGTAAATGTGTTTGAGTGTCAGGTCACTTTGAAGACCTTTCCTCATGAGATTTCCCACATGTGAAATACTGCGTTCACCCTCAGTTACATCAGACCCGTCCGTGAACCGTACGACGCAATCAACGGGGCCCATTTCTGCTCGCCAGCCCTGCTGGTGTTAAAGTACATCATCGCAGAGACTGCACTTGATTGTTATAAATCAGGACATGAACAATCAAACTATAAAAAGAGAGGAGGAGGAAGAAGGCTGCAAGAGTGGCTCAACGGTAGCCAGTCCAGTCTCTTCAACATAATATACGTATTTCTGCAGGCTGTCTCTGAGGTCAAGGACATTTGGGGAGAACTGGCTGTGCAAGCACATCTATTCACTTCACTCAGTATGTGTTAGAATGCCTGCAGCTCTAATAGAGAGAGCACTGCTTTCTTTTCTACCGTCTTTGTTGATTTCAGTTGATTTAAAAAAAAAAAAAAAATGAAGTGCAAATTTGACAAATTAGGAAGATTTTAATGACATCTGTTGAACAGAAAGACAGTGGTGAAAAAGAAAGAACGGCTCACACAGGCTTACAGTGTGATCCGCTAGTTCTATGACGTTTGATAATTTGATATGATTGTTGGCTTTTGCGGTAGAGCACATTTTTATCTAATTTATGATTCTCATAGGGTGGTGTTTCCCCTTTTTTGTCTTATGTATCCCCACTGCCATCAATTAAAAAATGGTAAGGGATTTAACAGTTCTGGTTCTGTTGATGACTCTATTAGAACTTGTGAATAATACATATTTGAGAGAAAAAATGTAATTTCACTTACAATTTTTGAGTGCATTTTCACCACCTTTAATGACTTTTCACAACCTTATTAGTGGCGGCATAAATGCAGTCCTCCTATATATCAAATAGCAATGCTAAACCCAAAATGTGATTTTTTTTTTTTTTTTTTTTTTAGAGCCGTTAGAATCACCGGTTTCTATAGAAACAGTCAGACTCTGAAGAGACACAAATTTAGGGCTGCGCATGCGCATTAGCTTGATCCAGCCTGATTTTTTTTTTTTTTTTTTGTCATGATTCGAGCGTTTAGAAACTAAATTATGAGCCGGTTGTTGTTAGATTTCATTGGTGATTTCAAATATGAAATTTAATCGTAAAGTTGGCGAACAGTTTTGGAGAATATGATGTTTCCCCATTCAAAGAGATAGGAGCTGCATGATGCCCAGGATGCCCGAGAGGCATTTCAAAGATGGCTGCCGAGTGAAATGACTTGTCTTAAAGGGACTTTGTTATCGCTCCATCTGCCATTTTTCGCTATTGTCCTTGCTTGCTTACCTAGTCTGATGATTCAGCTGTGCACAGATCCAGACGTTAATACTGCCTGCCCTTGTGTAATGCCTCAAACATGGTGATCCCGACTGTTACCTAACAGTCAGTGTTATGTTGAGATTCGCCTGTTTTCCGGAGGTCTTTTAAACAAATTAGATTTATATAAGAAGGAGGAAGCAATGGAGTTTGAAACTCAACGTACAGTATGGGCCCTATTTTAACGATCTGAAACGCAAGTGTCAAAGCGTGAAGCGCAAGTAACTTTGTGGGCGGGTCTCGGCGCTGTTGCTATTTTCCCGGCGGGATAAATGGCTCTTTCGCCCGCCGCAAATCTAAAATGGGTTGGTCTGAAGTAGCTTCATTATTCATAGGTGTGGTTTGGGCGTAACGTGAAATAAACCAATCAGAGCGTCATCCAACATTCCCTTTAAAAGCAGGTGCGCAAGTTCCATTATGGATTGCTATTATTATGGCGTATTTACCAGGCGCACGCCAGGAGCGGTTCACAGCCGAGGAGACTGATGTTCTTGTAAGAGCAGTGAAAGACAGAGAAGTTGTGTTGTATGGGGATGGGAGAAACCCACCCAAAATAGCGTCGGTTAAACAGGTTTTTTCACATCTTCGTGGCACACCACAATGATTTCCGTCATCTCATGTGTTAATATTTTTTTAGTGTAACATATGATTTGCAAAAATAACTGTTGCATCTGTGTAGATTACATGAGCAAAGTGTATGCGCGTTGTGCACGCTATACATTATGGTCAAGCATGCCCCATTAAAATAGCATAATGAACAACGCACAACGCGCCGCTGACTTTAGACTAGGTTTTTTCTGGTCAGTGGCGCAATTGTTTAATGGAACAGCAAAATAGTACCAGGGATTGTTTGCGCCGGAACACGCCTCCTTTTTTGCGCTGAACCGCCCAGGGAGCGCAAGTTCATTCACTAGTTTAGCGACGTGCTTCTGTGGAGGGAAAAGCGCGCTTTGCGCGGGTGCAAAATAGGTATGACACATGCGTCGGTGTACAAAGTCAATTGCGCTGGGTGCAAGATAGGGCCCTATGTCTTTTCCATGTACTGAACTCTTGTTATTCAACTATGCCGAGGTAAATTCAATTTTTGATTCTAAGGCACCTTTAAAGAGAAATATCAGAGGATTTTGATATAAGAGAAGTTAAAATAAGCTTGAGTTTGTTGTCCAGCCCTGTTTGGCTTCTGATACTCCTACATCCTACGTCATACGTCGCATCAGAAGTTACTCTAAGTTGATTTGTGTAGGCCGTCTGCCAGAAGCCGACTCATTCGAATAATTTATTTTGGAATCAGATTACACTGGTTACGATTCATGTGTTTGATCCACTAAAAAGAACCAACACATTAGAGTCATTAGTTTACGAACTTAAACCGGTTATGCTGCATGATTTGTTTCATTAAGAAGAACCAACTAATTGGAATCATTTGACTTACTAAGAAGAACTGACTCAATAGAATCATTTGTTTTGGAATCAATCTGCAGTGGTTATGTTGCATGAGTCTGATTCACTTAAAATAACAGACTTGTTAAAACTGTTCATTTTGGAATGGGACAACACTGGTTGCACTGTAGGTTTGTGATTCACTAAAAATAACAGACTCATTAGCATCATTTGTTTAGGAATCGGAATACACTGGTCAGACTGAGCTATAGATAAAGCAGCAGTGTTTTGGTACTACTAAATAGAGCCATTTCAATAACTTGAAAGTATCAGGTTGATGCTTAATTACTATGAGAACTGATTACTTTGAACATTTCAGTTTGATAACACACATCTCTGGTTGGGAATAATTGTATTTATTTATTTCATCTGCATGAAGGACTGATGTGTGTTTTACTCCCTGTGTGTTTAGTCTCCGCTTTATAGCTTCAAACATCAGAGTACTGAGCGTGTGTTTTAACCGTAATGAACTTGCCCAGGTGTCCATGGAGACACGAGCAATGTAGGGAAAAAAACACTTCACATCCGCTGGCACACCTGGCGTTGCTGATCTCCCCCTGCTGTTTCATGGAAAGGCACGAATATGAAACTATGAAAAATATTTGCTTAGCATGTCAGACCCTTGTTGTCGAGTCTACCTCTCTCTTAACTGTCAGGGTTTGACTGAATCAGGTTAGAACAGCAGTGTGGATGTGGTTGACAACACAGCTGTCGGACGGGCATAGTGAGATGCTCCGATGATGTTTCAAAAAGCAACATCTTACATAACCTCAGAAGGGAGTGTGGGAAGGGATGGTGGGGGCTTGTGGGTAAGCCAGACGCTTTGAACAAGTGTTGTGACGCTTGTGAGTATCATTTGAGGGTGCGAAGAAAATGTGCAGCATATATAGGATGAGAACAGCCTTTTAGTTTGAAAGTTCCAAAGCTTGGAGAATAACAACAATTTTGCAATGTTACATGGATGTTTGCAAGTCGAAAATGTGCAGATTGTTATAGGATTGTATTGAGACATATGCATTGATAATGTGAAGTGATCAATCTGCTGTGTGCTAGTGTGCTCAGTTTAAACAAAGATGCCTTTTCATTCTTGTCTGAAACAAAAAGAGTAAAAAAAAAGGTGTCACTTGTTACATTTCGGAAGCACTTCCAATGTGTTATGTAGAAAACTAGCAGCAGATCACACATTTGATTTGGCTGACAGAGAGAAAGCAAAACTTTGGATTAAACTAGACACCATACTTGGACCAGACCTTTGTTTAAGTGTCATTAATGCATAATTGTTGGGGATGGGTTGTTAAACACCTGTGAGTGATTACTTGCGTGAGCTTACTTTGTGGGGGGAAAAAAAAGAACTGTCAAGATAATACTGGTCCACAGCCAAAAGCCAAAATGCTTCTGGAGTCAAACTTTACTAAATGGTGTTTAAAATTGTTGATTGGCTCTACTTTTCTAGTTTGCTATTTGGTCGGTATATGACAGTATAAACATCTTAAACCTTTTTTGCTGCATAATGGCAATGTTTTACCATCAATGCAGTCTATATGAAGGAAACGTATGACAACATGAAACAATTTTGAGGTGAATAAGACCAACATCAGTCTTGGCTTTGGCAATTTGAAGGTTGTTGCTTTCTTGCTTGGTCTGCAGACTGGGTACACAAAGTACTGCTGTGTTCTCTGCGAATGGGATAGTCGTGCAAGAGATTCCCATTACATCAAGAAAGATTGGCCACTCCGTCCGACAGTAAATGGAGCCTAGGAGGAAAAGCGTTCCACATCCAACACTTGTTGAATCAAGGAAGATTTTGTTACATTAAGCTGGGTCTGATGAAGAACTTTGTCAAAGCCGTGGACAAGACACAAGCAGCTTTCAAGTACCTTCTGAATTATTATTATTATTATTATTATTAGATTTTTCCCTGGCTCCAGCATCCCTGTGACCATACTTACATCAGACAGGTACTTGGAGAATGGATAGATAAATCATTAAACAAAAAAATAAAGAAAAAAAAAATCATTAAACAAATTGATTTTTTCAGACACCATGGGAACAGATCATTAAGCAGTCTTTTATAAGCCATTAAATTATATTTATACAGTGAATCATGAACACAAAACAACTGAAAAACACAAAATAATGGAACAGAAAATGCATGTAACATCCAAAAATAGTTTTAATAATGTAGTTAATAAAATATACAAAAAAAAATTTTCCCGGCCTAACAATGAAAAAGAAAAGAAAGAAAAATCTAGAGGAAAACAGCATTTGTGTAATTGGGTTTGCGATTCAAAATCTTGTAGTTACTGAGATGACAGTTTTGACTGTGACAACTTCCCCCAATCTCTCCTACATACAAATTCCTTACATAAGAGGCTGCAAACGCAACCAAAATAATATGGATTTTTTGTTGCATATTGCCAACTAATTTTATTTTTGATGCTTGTTTTGCACAGCTTTTGTCCTTTTATCACTATTGAGTTTAGGCATAGGCTAGATAACACCTTCTCTTATTTGAAATTTGATAATAATCTCACTGACACTGAGAAGCAACTCTCTGAGTGTTTATTGACTGGTAAACACTAACCCATCCACCGCCAGCCCATGGCAGTGTGCAGCAAGCCTAACCAAATGCATCTTGACAAACGGCTTAGAGTTCCTCCCGCACTCGACATCGCGTTGAACACATTCGAGTCGCACTTTCCACAGACTTACTAACTCTGTTCCAGTTTAATGAAGATTTGTTTGAATATGCTCCGAGTGTTTTCTCAGGAGCAAAGTGGAATCATTTCCCCTAGTAAGTCTCTAGTGTTCAATGAGTGTAAGTTTGTTTGAAGTTATCTATTTTTATCTGTGGGGAAGCTTGTTTATATGTGCCTGGTATGCAAGTGTTGGCTCCCCACCTGGGACGGTTAAATATTGCTGGTTTGTGCAGTTTTTACTTCTCTTTCTCTATCCTTTCCACACAAGTATTAAATTTGCAGTGCTGCAGCTTTCGCATTAAAGCATCAGAGGAAAAAAGGCACATCAAGTGCGGCGTGCTCCTTTAAGGTGCTCTTCCGCTCCTCTCCTCTATAGCCGACTGCTGTCCTTAAGACTTCCAGTGCCTGAGCTCACTGGCTCTGTGACAGGGCCCTGTAGAAAAAGGTATGATATTGTACCTAATGAGATTTCCGTGTGCTCTCCCACTGCCCCTGGGCATCTTCTGCTGCTGAGGAGGCTGTTTAGTTCAAATGGAGAGGCCTATTACTGTATTCCTCTGTCAGAAAGTCATTTGGGAAAAAAAGGTGAGGTGCAGAGAGACAGTGGGAGACGGAGAGGGGAGGTTCTCACCTCCAGCCAATTCCCATCATGTTTGATCCTTGAGAGCAGAGTGCTTGAGATTGATCTGAAGCAAATCAAAATTACAGGGCTAGAAGATGAAAAAAATAGTCAATCTGCTGTGTATCGCACTCTTCTTTCTTCTTTAGATGCATTGAGAGGGATGCACAATGTGTTATAGGCCTTTAAATGACATTTGTTGTCATTTTAAGTTAATCTTTTAAAACACCAGTAATTTACTGAGAGATAAATGTGACCTGTGCTGGCAAAATTAGTTGAACTGCGCAAGGGCTAATTTTGAGCTGCAGGCAAAACAAGTGAAAAATGTCAATTTTGCTCAAAATTGAGGTTTTCACAAAAATGAGATCATTTAGCCCTTGTCTAGCGATCCCAAAGCTCTAAATGGCAGTTAAACATCATATGTTACATCATATGTATCATATTAAACATATGTTTTCTGAGAGGAGTACCTTTCTTTTGACCATAAAAAACTGCTGTTTTTCTCTGTTCGCTTCTAGACTAAGTTTGGAAATGTTGTAAAGCACAGCATTCCAACTTTGTGAATATTCATACTGTCATGACAACTCTCAGAGTAAAAATATTGCAAGGCAATATTTGTATAGCACATTTATAGCACATTTCATACACAATGGTAATTCAAAGTGCTTTACATACAGAAGAAGAAGAATAAAAATAGAACATAAGGAATAGAAATAACAGTAAAAACAGAGCATTTTGCTATCTGGATGGATGAGCTAGGAAGTTGTCCATCAGAGCAGATCTAAATGGGTCTTCCTCACACGACAGGACTGCTACCTGTTAAGGCACTTCAAACTGATAAACAAAGTTTCAATCTCCCCTTTCGCCAAGACACCTCAAACTGCACCACACAGCCCTATGGTAATGGGTATGACAATGTTGCATGTTTGGTCTTGGCGGAATAGATCTGCTACGCTGCTGCTGTTTGTTATTGCTGCTGCTGCAGAGCAAGTACGGGACTTGCTACTGCCAATACATGCTGCTGTGAGCAAGTAAGACATGCTGCTGCTGTACAATATAGCATACATGAATTACTCATAGCAGATCTATACAGGTGGAGCTGGGGAAGGTGGAGAGTTTCTGAAATCGTGCTGCACTGCTAAGGCAAATGCTACCAAAATATTTTGAAGGTTGAGCACGCAAGCTCATTGGCTAATAATACAGCAGTGACCAATCAGCTGTGCCCTATAGATAACATTATTACTAGCAGGTTGAGTTAAAGGACATATTAGCCTGTGCCATCTAGAGTTTCATGACAGAACTTTGTATTGAATTCTCAATAGCATGAGTCTGAAACATTGAAATGTGATTTTTATTTTTTTTTTTTAAACTCATGCTGATGTTAACAAAACAAACTTGCGTTGACTGACAGATCAGAAGCTCACGTACAAAGACGCCTCAGAGAGTGTGCAATCCCTATATACACATATACACAAAATATATATATAGAGACCACTCCAAGTTCAGAAATCAATGTTAAAGGTGATAAAGAGGATCTTTTCGTCAACTGAGAAACCAAAGACTGTTACTGAGTTTTTGAAATGAGCACATGCATAAGAACACCCCCCCCCCCCCCCCCCTTCGAGGGAACGCCTCCCAAAACTCGTGCACGAGTATTGGAACACGAGTGTTTACCACCGGCATTCGCTGTGTCGTGTTAGTGGATTCATTATGTTGGACTCACCGCAGGTAACTCATAATCTGCAGTTGTTACTCCTGTCTCCTGACAAAAACATTGCATGCGGTGCCTGTGGAGTGTGGGAAGTTACTGAAGAGCGCAGCCGCGCTCGTCTCTCACAAGGAACGTAATGGCAGTGATTGACAAGCCAGAGGGCCAATCGTTTACGAAAACGATTGGCTGATGTTTTTAAGGCCCTACCTCGTGCACAGATGATGTATATTAATATTATTCCTTTCAGTGCACCTAATAAATAGTCTTTTATCAGTTAGTAAAGACAGTTTCAAGTAATATTGCAAAAATGTATAAAACATAACATCCTCTTTAGCATCTTTAAGTGGTCTCTTAATTTTTTCCATAGCAGTGTGTATATATATATATATTAATTAAAAACATATATAGTTATGGCTTTTTGGTTTGTGCCAAATTTGGTGGTATTACCTGGGATTTAAGGTTTGGTTACTAGGTGATTTTTATTTGGAACCTTCAGAAAACTTTCTCAATTTTTCTCAAAATTGACTTTGCTGACTCTATCGACTTCAAACTGATTTTTGTCGGATTCCAACAAATCATACATCGTTTTGAAGGTTTTTTAACAGAGAATGTGAGGATAACACTTAAAAAAAATTGCTCATTGTGACTCATTTTGCCAGAACGGGTCACAAATCTTAACAAAATTTAACTAAATGTTAACACTTGAAAATTACATTCAAAATATAATTTTATTATCAACCATTTATTGGTTATCTACAGAGCCCCTAAAAAGATATGGTGAAGGACAAAAAAAATATGAGATTGAGAAAAAAATATTTCTCAATGCTTTTGCGTTCTCTCACAAATGTTTTGCATTCCCCCCGAGAAACTTTGCATTCACTCACAAAAAGTTTTGTTTTTTGCTGAGAAACTTTGCATTTGCTTGCAAGAGCTCAAAAGGGGTTGTGAGTGAACACAAAGTTTTTCAGGGAAGTTTCTTGTATGATTTAAAAAAAAAAAAAATACTGGAAAACTGTAATATTGTGGAATATTATTACAATTGAATATACCTATTTTTTTTAATATATTTTGTAACCTATTTTGTAATGTAAAGCTCAATTTTCAGATTCATTACTCATGTCTCATTCAGTGTCACATCATACTAAATAAATCATTCTAATATGTTGATTTGCTGCTCAAGACATTTCTTATTATAATCAATGTTGAAAACAGTGATGCTGCTTAATATTTTTTTTTGTTGAAACCATAATATTTTTTTTTTTTTTTCAGGATTCTTTGCTGATTAGAAAATTCAAAATACCCAAACCTTTTGAACAATGAAAGTATTACCAATAATTTTACAGTTATGAGTTTTAATATTGTATACAGAAAAAAAAAAAAAAGGGAAAAAAAAAAATCCATCTTCACATACATCAGCTTACTTTCAACACTCCATCTGTTGTGCATGTGTCAACAACAAAATGTTTATGCTGTTGGTTTTGGTTGATTATCAATCAACAGCAGCAGCAGCAGGGTTAGAAACTTCTGTTGGCATTTATCAGGCTGAAACAAGCTGTTTTTACATCCTCAGGCATTTTTGTTGATGCTTGCTGTGACTCACCGCATGAACAAGATCACAACTTCCCGAAGCCATCGTAGTTGCAAGACCATATGCTTAACGAGACGAGCCTCCAGTGTGACGTGTTGTTCATACAGGGAAACACATCATGATTATTCAGGTTCAGGCTTTGAGCCGTGTCTGAAAATGTATCATTCATGTTTAATTCTCTCTTTTTACAATATGCTATAAGAACACTGGCAATAACAAGAGGTCATATGGAAGACTTCTCAAGGCATTTACCGGTGTTTGCTAATCAATTAAAGTTACCGTGAAATCAAAATTGACATTTTTATGGAATATTGCAGTATTTATTATGCATCATTTATCCATGCACATCATTATTTCTTTTTAATTAACTTCTATCGTCTTTGTAATCTTTAATCAAAATAACTTCCCCTCCCATTTTTAGCGACATCTCTTCTCTGATCATGTGTTTACTGCCTTGAGGGCGGGGCAACCTGTCACTCACATGAGTTCAACCAATAACAAACCATCATCCAATCAATTCACGATCCACAAAATCAAGTCCCGCCCTACATTTTTTTTTCTTGTTTGAGGAGCCATTTTGCTCTGATAAACATCACAATAGAGAAGAAAAGACTATCACAACTTTATTTCATGTTGACTTCAAGCATTGGTCTTCTGGGGGATTATTCACAAAACATCTTAAGGCTAAAAGTAGCTCCTAACTTGCCGATTTAGGAGAAACTCTTAAAAATAATGGGCGTGTCAGTTCTAATTTTAGGAGTCCTAAATTTTTGCTATTTATTTCACAAAGCATTTTAGTGCTAAAAGTAGCTCCAAAATCTGTGGAACGTTAGGAGTAGTCAAGAGGACTCCTTAGTCACTAAGACCAAATCACAAACAATCCTAATCCATCCAAAGACACTGTACACCATTGAGGGAATAGCAATAGAGTCTTAGGTGCTGAACTTTTTCTTCATAAATGCAATACATTTATATTTATAGATTTGAATCTACGATGAGACGCAAAAAAAAAAAAAAAACTTTAACAAATAAAAAAATATTGTCTGATTACCTGTGGCAATGGAGTTCACACTTACAGATGATCGAATAGAGTAAAAAAAATATATATATAATAAGCGTATTTGGTGTGCTGTCCAAGGGGATTGAGGGCTCCGAGCTTGGAATTTAGCCCCAACCAAAAGTTATCTCCGTATCCCCAGCCGAGAGTGAAGAGTGGGGTGGCGGAGGGATGCAGAAAACTATCGAAGTAACTATAGGCGAGTCGGCTCTCGTCTGTGTATATATTCCTCCTCTCGAGCTCATTAGAAAAACTGTTTGATTGTGTTTCTCCCAAACTGTGTTTATAAAACATAATTTGTTGCTTGAATTCTGCAATCTCTTGAGATGCAGATATCCAAGAGGTGGACAATTAACTGTATATACTAGTTTAATTAGTGACACTTAGCCTATTTTAAAACCTTTATGGCAACATTTTATTTTGACTATGGCAACATTTTTATTAAAAAATATTTATTTGAATAGGGCAACATTTGTATTTTAAATATGGAAACATGACACATCATTCTAGAACATTTCTATGATTAAATGGCTGACTCCTCCCCCATCATTCAATCACTCCATAGCAACAAGCTCAACCCCGCCCTTACTCTTAGCTTAAGACTTCAGTCTATTCCTTAGTAAAAGTTGGTCTCAGCAGCTTTGTGAATAGGTTTTAAGAGAAAACTCTTAGCTAAGAACTTTTACTGCTATTTAGGAGAACTCTTAGTGGCAAGATAAAATGTTTTGTGAATACAGCCCCAGATGTCCATCAAGACTTGAAGAATTCAATGCAAAAATTAAAGTTGGCCAAAGATTTAATTATGTCATAGCAGCTTTCTGGAAACTACAAACATTCAAAATGTTGTTTAAAGGCTCATATATAAAGAAAAGTTCATATGAATGACATCATTCGTTTCAAGAGTTTCAGGTTGAACCTTTCACTTAAAACATGCGGAGGAGTGACTTACACACTTCCTACTTTTTGGCAAAGATGAATTCTGGTGTAAGATTTTCTCAAACTTTCTCAAAACTTGATTAGACAAATCCAAATTAAACCCCGCGGCTTGTGACGACACATTGATGTCCTAAGACACGAAACGATCGGTTTGTGTGAGAAACTGAACAGTATTTATATAATTTTTTACCTCTAATACACCACTATGTCCAACTGAGATCTGATCGCGCTCTGACAACGGCATTGATGTCTCGCACCTATATTTCAATGAGTGCTAGACATCACTGCCGTTGTCAGAGCGCGATCAAACCTCACTAAGCGAGTGCTGAACGCAGTTGGACATAGTGGTGTTTTAGAGGTAAAAAATTATATAAATACTGTTCAGTTTCTCGCACAAACCGATCGTTTCGTGTCTTAGGACATCAATGTGTCGTCACGAGCCGCAGGGTTTAATTTGGATTTGTCTAAGCAAGTTTTATTTACTCTTATAAAAGAAGTTCCCATTGACACGCATTATACGACTGACAGACGGCAACGGTTGGAGTTAAAAAATCATCATTTGTGTTCTACTGAAGAAACAAAGTCACCTACATCTTGGATGCCCTGGGGGTAAGCAGATAAACATCAAATTTTCATTTTTGGGTGAACTATCCCTTTAATAGCACTGTGCAATCTTGTTATATATGTATGTATATACATGCATCCATGTTTTCCGCCTCAGCACAAAGATAGAATGAAAATGTTGGCGAATATGGGAACTGCAACATCATTTATTCTTTTTTTTTTTCTTTTCTTTACAAGGCGCTGAAAGTTATTAAAGATTTTTGAATTTAATAAAAGAAAAAATGATGGTTTTGGTAAGGCAGAGTTTCAGAAAATATTAATGCTCGACTTCACGGAGATAAATGAAAACAGCCCACGATAAATACAGTTAATTCGATTACAGACAATGTGCGTCATTAAGGGCCTCTGCAGATACAGTTTAGCCTGCAAGTTTGCTCCTTCAAAACAGCATTACAGTGACGAGCATCAGAGCTGGAGTGACACTGTATATGGAGTGTATATAGAGAAGATTTGGTGCATTCATAAATCATTTTCTTCGAGGTCTAAGCACTTGTAACTGCCATTATGCAGCATGCAATGTGTGACTGTCATACACAGGCTTGGATATTGGAGAAGATTTGAACCTTTCATTGGAGAAAGTCAAAGTTCAAAGTTTCCAGCAGTTGCTGAGGATTCATGAAGTTGTACATGTGAAAAAAGACTTGCATTTTAGATGCTCTCTATACAGTACCTTGATCATATTTGTGGGTAATTTTTTTTTTTTTTTTTTTTTTTAAATAAATTGATACTTTTATCCAGCAAGGATGCATTAAATTGATCAAAAGCGACACTAGAGACATTTATAATGTCACATCCATTCATCAAAGAATCCTTCAAAAAATATCACAGGTTTCAACATTGATAATAAGAAATGTTTCTTGAGCAGCAAATCAGCATTTTAGAATAAATTACATTTTAAAATATAGTCAAACAGAAAATAGTTATTTTAAATTGTAATAATATTTCACAATATTACTGTATTTGTGATCAAATAAACGTAGTGAGCATGAGAGACTTCTTTCCAAATCATAAAAAAATGAAATAAAAATAAAATACCTACCAACTCCAAACTTTTGTACATTTTATTGTCAATCCAAACAAACCAAAAATGTACATGCACGCTACACTTACAAATGCCTATGAATACAAATGAGATTGTATTTTAATACAGTTGAAGAGATTATCATATGAAGCAGCATATTGTATGAGTAAGAGATGTGATAACACTGAAATGTTTGTCATGAATAAATAATGAATACAAGTATACACAAACACCTTTGTATGGAGTGGATAATGTAGTATTGGATTAGACGTGGGACTCGGCTGTTTGTGATTGGCAGATAAAGGCAGATCTTTGTGCCAGTCTCTCTTTGAGGGTGCTGATGAGGACAAGCGAGCAAGTTAATCAACTTTGGTGCTTTGGTTTGATTTCTCCTGTGTGTTTGCCTCACTGTGACTCATTCTTACACCATTTCCCTGCTCTTTGGCCTTGATAACTGAAATTTCAGTTGTGTTTTAGCACTGTGATTGAAGACAGAGTAACTTCACACCGCAAATCTGTCAACAGATGTTTATTTTATATTGTTCTATGACTGTTAATTAGCTAGATTGTGTTCTTGCATTAATTAGAGCTGGACATTAATGTTCATGATAGTGATGATTGATCATGAAAACACAGTTATAGTGTGACTTGATTTTATAGTGTGATTGGCTACAGTGGCATATTAAGGCATGATAATGCCTTGCAGTCTAATTAGTAAAAGTTTGGACCCTGCACACAGTGATTCAGTATGGAATTTTAGGGGCGTTTACTTAAGATCATTTTCATCTAAAAACTTTGTATCTGTTTTGGACATTCATTTACACGAAAACAGCATTTTGGGGGCCTGAAAATGCAAGCTTTTGAAAACTGGTTTCAAAGTGTACGTTTTTGAAAACAATACCAATATTATCTCTGTATAAACTACACAAATGTGAATTTGTAAAAGCGGTAACATCATGCTCACGCATATTATGTGTTCCCTCTATAGGCTCATAGTGTTTCTTTACAAAGTGACATCGGAAACCACTGGCCTGGCAGCATAATACAGCATTTTTAGTCGTTTTTATGGATCCGTGATTATTTTGACAACATTGTCATCTGTATGCGAAAAACTTTTCCATTGTTAGTACATCGTTGTCGTGTAAACGTACCTAAAAGTCTGCTACAGTAACAACTAAAACACATTGAGTAACACATTGAATTAAAGGGTTAGTTCACCCAAAAATGAAAATTCTGTCATTTATTACTCCAAATTATTCCAAACCCGTAAGAACTTTGTTTATCTTGAGATCACAAAGATTTCTGATGAAATGCAAGAGGGTTTTTTTTTTTTTACTCAATAGAAAGCAATGAAATGACCACATTCAGGGTCCAGAAAAGTAGTAAAAACATTGTTAAAATAGTGGTTCAACCTTGTTATGAAGTGACGAGAATACTGTTTGTGCACAAAAAAACTTTATTCAACAAATTTGTCTCTCCCCTGTCATTCTCCTATGCTATTTATGTTGCTTCCAGGTTCTAGAACACCAGCCTCAGTATTGGCAGACACTGTTGACGTGAGCAGCACGACGCATGCGTGTGATGCTGACGCAGGAGCCGGCCAATACTGCGTTCTGACGTTGAACACGGTAGCGCTGAACTGCATTCACTGTGTAAACAGCATACAAGACTGACAGAGCAGAGACGAATTTGTTGAATAAAGTCATTGTTTATTTTTTATTTTTTTTTTTTTGTGCACAAAAAGTATTCTCGTCACTTCATAACATTAAGGTTAAACCACTGCAGTCACATTGACTATTTTAACAATGTCTTTAATAGCTTTCTGGACCTTGGCAATTTTGTTGCTTTCTATTGAGGATAAAAAAAAAACCTCTCAGATTTCATCAAAAATATTTTTATCTTACAGGTGTGGAAAATGTGAGTACTTATTGACAAACATTTCATTTTTGGATGAACTAACCCTTTACATGAGAAATTTTGTAGAAAGTAAAAAGTAAAATATTTTTTTTGTAAAACATACTCCAATATTTTTTTTTTTTTTTAATGTACTTTTATTGTAATTTAAAAAAAACAAAACAAAACAAAAACAAAACACCATTAAACACCAATAAACTCCAAAATCCATATGTTCATATGAAATGCAGCAGCTTAATTATGAGATGATTGTCTTTCAGTTCAATTGCAGCAAACCTAGAGACATATCCAGTGATGTAGATATTAGACTGGGGGTGGAGTGAATATGAGGTGTCCAGAGGTATAAGTTTTAAACCTGATTAAACCCCCAAGTTCAGTCTTTCATGAAGTGAGAAAGCTGACAGTGTTAGACCTCAGCCTCAGTAATTAGATTTCACTTTTGAAAGAAAGCAGCTCACATCAGTTTAAACTACAGGAGTGTATACAGTATATAGCGCACACACTTTTTGAGTCTCTGTGTGCACTTCTATGAATTCATAGCTGGACTCCAGTTTAAAAGTGCTTTAGTGAGCCCACATGCTGTAAAAGAGAACCTGTTTTTCAAAGAAGTGCATCAGCAGCTTTTTAAATTAAAGTGGCAATAGCTGTGCAAGAAACCCTGTTTTAACTAATTCGTAGGGCCAGACCAGAGCTCTTTTGCCCTGCTTAACAATGAAAATTGCAGTCAAATGGTTTCATAAAATATATACCTCAGTTAGCTACCCTTTTGGCAGCTAAATAACTATATTTTGAGTGTTATGGAACTGACACCAATGACATTTAACGTTGTTAAGCCTGACATATAAAGTAATATTCAGAGAAAGAAAAAAAAAAAGAAAAAAAAATATATATATATATATATATATATATATATATATATATATATATATATATATATATATATATATATAAAATGTTTTTTTTTTTTTGTTTTTTTTTTAATGGAACAGTTTATTGAAGCTTTAGACAAAATGTATATATTTTTTAAAGTTTGCATTTTGTCGCTGTTAGGCAGAAATCTTGTATTTCCATATTTTGTCATTTTTATTTTTTCCATAAATCATTATTATTGGTCACCCTTTATGTCTGTCTGTGGGTTTTGCAAATATTTAACTAATGAGAAGTATTAAAAAAGCTTGTGACTAAACCTTGTAACTCCACTGGATCCTCAAACTGTCTATCAAACCTCATAAGTCTGCCCCACTTCTATCATGAATGAAGTGCCGCACACGCAGTTTGGAGCATCTCTGCTTGTTTGCAGTGCAAGGGTAAATAGAGATCTGGTACTTTGAATAAGTACAGTGTTTTCTTTACTTAAGAAACGCAACGTAAAGGCTAATGTTTTATGTAGTCCTATTTAATGAATGAAGAAAAGTGCCTTAGTCTGGCATTTGACATCGAGTCACAGCCAATACTGACTTAGCCTGTCCATAGCACTTTGTCTTTAATAACATGAGATTTTGGCCAAATTACAGTAAAAACTGAGCGCCCATATAGCTTCAGTAAACTTTATAACCTGTAAGTTGACGAAAGCTTAATGCGATGCAATTGCTGCCTCAGATGCGTCTGTTCTAATGACAGACAAAATACGTTTGTCGGAAATTTGCTAGTCAAAAACTCCATTTGAGTTTGATTTTGCTAAAATGTAATGATATACATGCAAGTGTCTGAACATACAAAAAGCCACAATATCAACTTTGACGACACAATGTTTAATTATTTAAAAATACATTTTTTTTCCATTTCCTGAAAGATAGCGTTTTTTGGCGATATGAGGTTTCCGCCCAACAGTGACGATATGTGTTTGTTGTTGAGTATCATATTTGATACATCAGGCTTTTATTGCTTATAGTATGATACAGGAGAATATGGAGCTCATACTTGATGAGAAAGAAACCTCAGTTTTATTCAGAGGCCCAAACAGAGCAAAAATATGCAACATTGTGCAGTTGTTGATATTTATATGGCCAAAAAGTAAGATGAAATTCTGATAGTCGGTAATGTAAAACATTGATTTTTACAGCAGTACAACAGACTACTTGCATAAAATGCAAATAAATTTTAGCTGGCACTCTATATCTCTCAATAATTAAGATGATATTTTGGGGGCATTTACACGACACCATTTACAACTAAAAATGAAAAACTGTTTTATGTTTTGACCGTTTATTTACATGACAGTGGCATTTTGGGGGCCTGAAAACACAAACTTTTGAAAACTGGTTTCAAAGTGCACATTTTAAAAAAAAAAATTATACCATTATCCTCTAAACTACAAAAACACAAATTTCTGAAAATGGTGACGTTATACGCATGCTTATTACATGTTCAGTCTAGGCGTGTAGTGCTTCTTTATAAAGTGACATCGCCATCTACTGGCCTGGCAGTATAATAAAGCCTTTTTTAATAATTTTCACAGATCTGTGTGAACAGGGATCGTTTTGACGCAAAATAAATCTTTTCCGTTTTTAGTACATTGTTGATGTGTAAACATACTATTAAATGCTTAGTTTTATGATCAATGGTCCGTAGTTCTTATTGTGTCAGTGAAAACATAATGCAATGCAATGATGATTGAGAGATGTAGAAATAAACACTCCTCACTCCTAAAAAGCCTGATGTATTTGTAATATATGAGGCGGGACTCAGGATTGAATCCATGTGCAAGCTTTATTAAAGCAGAGTTCGTAGTTAAACAGGCAAGGGTCAAACAGTGGCAAACAGGTATGGCAGAGAGCAGGCAGAATCGTGATCGTTGAACAGGCAGGGAAACGGGACAGGCAGATATCATTCACAAAACCAGGAAACGATAAACAGTCCAAAAGGTCCAAAGGGCAGGCAGCAGGAATCTTACACGGGGAACAGACAAGATCAGAAACAGGCAGACAGACAGGGTAAATAACGCTTGGAAATGCTACAGAGTAAACAAGACCTCGCAATGTGTGAGTGAGAGTCCTTTATAGTCCAGGTAAAGAGCTTCAGGAGTATGTGGCAATGGGTGATTGGTGAAGTGAGTGCATGTGATAGGCAAGGAGGATGCTGGGAAGTGTAGTCCGGAACTGACAGGATTTGTGACAACGTTTATCATGACCTGAAGGTGGCCATTTTTAGACTTATACTAAAATGCTTTTTACTTGCTAAAAAGTATAAACTATCAACCAGATGAAAGAAGGCAGGTAGTAGATTGTGTACAACAGGTGTTTCAGCAAAGTTTTGATCATGCTGATAATTTAGAGGCCTTATATGACAGATAGAAATGTTAAAATGGAAATCTGTCATTCCTCACTTCCCAAACTTTTATTATTTATTAGTTTATTTATTTGGTTGTTTATAAGTCCTAGAACTTGTATAACTAATATTTCAGGTCCCCTGAAGTCATACAAAATAAAGCTTTTCAATAGAATATTGTAAGAGTGGTATGGAGAACTTTTATGGTAGTATTATAGATTTTTTTTATCATTTGTTGAAGCTTGAATGCCTCAATCCCACTTCAATGCAAGTGCAATTCTTTAAAATTGTTCCTTTTCTGTTCCACGGAAACAAAGAAAGTCACTCGGTTTTGAAACGACATGAGGGCGAGTACATTTTTCGGTAAATTATTCCTTTAAAAGCATGACTAAAATGTATGTAGCCTTTGCCTTACTTGAAAGAACTGGTTACATTTTAATATGTTACCAGGATGGTATGTTATGAAGCATATTAGTGTAGCTGAAATGTGTAACAGTAAAAAAATGCTCACCGTTGGTCAACATTTAATTGATTGCAGAAAAGTGAGAACAAAAATGTAACAACTTTCAGGACTCAAACAATAATTGATCTGCACTTTGTCTCACCGCTGCCAATGAGCACTTGCTTGGTATTGGTCAATGTCAGAAAATGAGCAACCGGGCAAACAAAACATCATAAAAGTGTCAATCTTCAAGAAAAACTTAAGTTTAAAAACTTGAACAGAATGGAAAAGGTCCACAAAAAAAACAAAAAAAAAAACATTCATATCAGTCTCCCCAAGAGCATATTATTCAGTGCAGATGAATATATCATGGAAAGCCTTTCTTTGAACACTCCGAATGCCATGCTGTGATGGTGTTCCTCAGACGTGTCAGAGAGCTCTGATGCTGGTTTTGATGAGATTTCAGTCCCTCTATCAAAAGCTGAGCAGATTAGGAAGTGAAAAGGACCTGTGGTTCCTGAATAATTATTGGGAATTATACAATGTCATGCGGCAGACTGGGCTGAAAGGGCTTAGAAGTGGAATGTTTGTCTTGTCTTTTCTAGAAATGAATGCCGTCTGATAGAATTTCTATTCAAACAGATTAAGAATCAGTTGAATTGAGGTATTCTGAGCAAGACATGCAATGAATGTGCATTTTGCTTATCCGTGTATTGTCTGAAGAATAATTCACGCTGCTTAAATGTAGAAGGCTAAATTAAACTTTGCAGGAATTCCTTTATAAATCACAATTATTCCAATAAATTTCTCTATTTAATAGAAGAAAACAATTGTAGTTATGATACTAGAGCTCTGTTCTCTTTTTTTCTTTGGTAACTTAAGAATTGTAGCAACCTCAAGTTCAAAAAAAAAAAAAAAGAGAGAGAGAGTCTTGTTTTTCAGTAGATATACATGCAGTACCTGTTAAAGGTGCAATGTGTAAAATTTGAGAGGATCTATTGACAGAAATAATATACATAACTATGTTTTCAGTGGTGTATAAAGACCTTACATAATGAATCGTTATGTTTTTATTACCTTCGAATGAGCCATTTCTATCTCATACATCGTGGGTCCCTATGCTGAATATACACAAAGAAGAAGTAGTAGTAGTAGTTGTCTGGTTTATTAGAAGCAGATACAGTTCTAAGAAGAAATCTTATCACTTGACTGGCTAATGTACTCTCTGCTGTCTCGGACGACGACATCTGCGTCTTGTGTCTGCCAGACGGCCAACGTAGCTTCTCTATTTTGCTTCGAAATGGAGGGGTAAACTGCCGTTCGGTTGCAGTTCACGACCTCAACACTAGATGAGGCTAAAATTTACACACTGCACCTTTAAATTTAGTTGAGAAGATATTAAGATTATTTTTTTAACATGTAAACCTCACAGTAAAACCTTACGGTGAAAAATGTCCAATAAAGTAAGAACAATAAATTAAGTCAAGATCAATTCTGTGTTGCCAATTCTCTTACTACCTTATGCAATTATGCTTTTGAAATGCTTTGGGATTTTGGATGTGTTTACTGGAAAAACAAGGCAAAAGTAGTGATAAAATTAAAACTTGATTAAAGTAAATGATTGTAATTAGTGCAGTTCCTCCTCTTATTCAGATGGGGGATGAAAGCAAAATAATGAGACAGTTGTCAGACACTGTTCTGGTTTCTGCTATGTATTGTTACAATTATGCATAATCTAGGTCAAAACTTTCTTCTCATTCTTCCATTTTTTTTTATGTGATCTTTTTATACCTTTTGTAATATCAATATTATTATTATTATTTTTATTATTATTTGCACACCAGTATCACTAAATACAAGGGGATAACCAAAAATGAAATACCCAAAAATGAAAAAAAAAACAACAAAATTTGTAATTTATTTATTTATTTATTTGAATAATTTTAGTGATTTTAATGATTTTAAGTAATTACAACATTTTAGCTTTTGGCTGATCTATACTTTATCTATCATCATGAGTGAACAAAACTTTCTTTTTAACTTGTTTTATCGGCCAGGCCATTGAAAACTCAAGTCCTTTGACTGATAGCACCTGGAAGGTTCACATAGTCCCTGTTCTCAACTAAATTAGACCCTAAATAACACCAGCCTTTGCCACTATTCTTAAATCCGTCCATCCAGAGCCCAGGAGAACCAGCACTGAAAGACAGAGCTAAATTTGCCATCTCCAAAACGGCAGACAAGGGTGGGCTCTTAGGAACATACCTCGAATGATTTATGAGCATTTGTTGAAAATTCGTATTCAGTTAGCTAGTCTGAGACCATTCTTTCCTAAGGTTGAAACATGCTGTCATTGAATGCCTTATCTTTCCCTCTGCAGCTCATAGAGAGAGTGGAGGTACAATACTGCATTCCAGTGCAGAGTGAGCACATTATATCTGTTGAAGGTCACTTCACTTAAAGTTTGATTATTAATGCTCAGCAAACACTTCAGATTACGAGTCTTGATAACATACATATGACAATATAAAGGACCATACTTCATATGGACGATATACAGTATAATGTGTGTATGTAAAGTATATGTATGATGTATGTACAGTATATAACAATTATAATTATAATACACATTATTATTGCTATTATTTTGTTAATATTATATTAATATTATTGATAATTTTAGTGAATCAAATTTAGCATACTTAACCTCTGGTCCCACTTTATATTAAGTGGCCTAAACTAATATTTACTTACGTTTAAATTTATCATTTGATACAATGCACTTATTGTATACATACATGTTTTTACATTGTACTTATATTTTAAAAATACCAGCATGTAATTACATCTGTAATTAATTTGTGTAAGTACATTATAATTACACTGTTGACCAAAACCTTACACCTTAACCCACCCTTAAACCTACCCATACCACCAAACCTGTCCATAACCTTACCAGTACCCCACCTCAATAGCAGCAAAAGTGTTTTGCAGTACAAAATGAACACAGTAAGTACATTCTACTTATATTTTGATGTAAGTACATACAGTAGTAGTTAAGGCCACCTAATATAAAGTGGGACGCAACCTGTTTTTTTTTTTTTTTTTTTTTTTTAAGATTTATTTCTTTTTTGACAGATTTTGGCTCAATTCGAACAAACTCAGGTTGCTTTAAGACAATTTGTGATAAACTTCCGTGAATTTGGGGGCAGTAATGCCAGGTTCTGACTATACAATTTTTTTGTCTGTTACGATAGTCACTGTGTCAGATTATGTGTTTTTGGCTCCTAAATTCTTGTCAGACTATACGTCGCTTCTCATCCAATCATCACTTGCCGCCTTTAACATTGTGCGTGAAGTCATCGAGAAGGTGGAACGAGTGACTGACTTCTGGAAACAAGAGCATAAACAAATAATGGTTGTACTAGCCTAATGCTAATTCCAGGGTTGCTGAAGTGCCTCCCCTACCGCAGAACCTGACAGGAATGTTGTTCCTGGATCAACGAAATATGTTGATCCATGTTGATCCAGGAACGTGACTAACTTCAAAATCAGGACGTACTCAGCTATCATTTGCCAGCATTTATCTTTTTTCACTTCGTCGTTATAGTCCCTCAAAGAAAAATCATTAAAGTGCCCCTATTATGGATTTTTGTAGTGTGTAACATAGCTCTAAGTGAATGAAAACATCCTGCAAAGTTTTAAATCTGAAAGTGCACCATATATAAAGTTATTGTCTCTCAAATGTTAGAGTTGACTCAGAGTCAATTAAACGAGTCGTTTGTAAAACGAATCCCAAGCCGTTTCGTTGGGATGTCACAACAAAACATTAGCATATTGGCCGCCCACTTATTAAAAATTCCGCAGCAGTACAATCTTTTGTTGTGTTCCTGTCATTTTACTGATGACTGCTCCTCAAACCCCGGGGAGTTTAATGCAGGATTCACAAAATGCTTGGTCTTAAAATATGGATCAATGGCCAGTTTATTTGGACCTATTCAGATGATTATATCAGGGTCCAATATTGTCTCAACATGTGTCAGTTAATGCAGCTTGTCTGTCTTATTACTTGGAGTAATGATGACATTTGTTTACAAAGCGTTATGCATTAACTGACCAATCAGAGCAGTGTAGGCTCATTTAGAAAGACTGTAGGGGTTTAGAGATTCATTGAACTGCTTCAAACGAATCATTAACCAATCTTTGGTTAACTGAGGTGAAATTAAATGTATATTTTGAGAAAACGAAAGTGTTTTTTGACCTTGCATGCATGTTAACCTGTTGTAGGAGACTCCCAAAACAATATTTGGAACCTTAAAAAAGGCATAATAGGGGCACTTTAAGGCAGGAGCATTGTTGCCATAGCTCCACAAAGCTTTCCTCCATTGCATAATTCCACCTAGCAGCACCAGTAACATCGTCTCTCATTTGTTTCTCCATGTTGTGTACGGAAGAGCTTCTGTGCTCCTATTGGTCAATGTCACAAATGTGACGGAACCTGTCGTGGAGGACCGAAAAAAAATAAAAAATAAACATGCTAGTCTTTCTGTCAGGTTGTCGTCCACACTATGACATTATGGGTGCTTCTCAATACTTAAATTGATGCTTCCTCATTTCCTTGCTCCTCCATCCTCCAGCTCATGACCCGGAAATCGATCAAACTCAGACATCTTGAAGGACATCTCAATTCTCTAATTGACCCTTCGCAAAGACCCGCCCCCCTAAGTTACTGTTGTGTTGTCCGACAAGCCATGGCGCTGTCACGCCACACGCAGTGAAAAATACATTGCGGAGCAAAGAGGACACTGACAACACGTCGACAGACAAGACAGAGCCGGTTACTTATGATATTAAACAAAGTCCCAGCTTTCAAATTGTGTATTTTTTTAAAGAAATTCGAACAATAAAAAAAGTTTTGTGGCTCTTTATTGTGTCGTGACAGATTGCTGCAGCGCCTCAGCTCAAGCGACTCGTGACCCGATCATCTCTTCCTACTAGTTAATTTATAGCATCAAATAAACATGAATGAGCATGAGAAGGAATGTTGTTTCAAACGCGGAAAGACGTCAGTACACAACATTTTTCAAGTTCAAGTCCACCAAGGTTAATTTTCTAACTCCTGATTGCTTTGTCGGGCAAAATGGCAGATTCGGCGTTATGATTGGTTAGATCGCTTGTCAATCAAACTCCCAGCGAAGGGTCAATTGCACCTTGAGGATGTGAGGAAGCTTCCTGAGGAGTCATTAGTGATGATACACAGGTGTGTCTTTCCCTTGCATCCTAAAGGGGGTGGAGCTAAGACGCAAGGAAAGGAAGTGAGCATGCACAAATTAGAAATACAAGAAAGCACCTACTGTACAAGATGAAATGATAGATTGATAGATGAATTAAGTGAAATAATGCTGAATGTTCACTCCGTGACTTCATCTGACTCATCAAATAGCTGAATACCCTTATTTATGAAGTCTTAATCTTGCATTAATGTTTCGAAGCACCAGCTGAATTTAATGAAATGATTCAACAATATTAAACGATTTAATTATACATTTTGTAACTTTTACCAGCTTGCAATTTTTTTTTTTAAATATCTATTCTATAAATGACTTTTTTATTGTACTTTATACTTTTTCATATAACCTGATTGAATTCTGTAGTGTAATCTCATCATTCTTTCACAGTCTCAGTTTACAATGACATCAGGGCTTCTGACCACAACAATGTTTGTTGCCTAAAACATCCTTGCAGCAAGGAGAAGAAGCCAGAAGAAGACGAGGGAGAAGTTGACATTAAACTCATTAAAGTTTGTATTATCCAGTGTTTAGTGCTCCGATTACGGCAAACAGAGCCATCTGCTTAGGGGACAGGCCTTCCCCCCGCAGCCCTGTATAATTCACCAAATAAAGTTTGTCTCTCCATCCAGAAATCAAAGGTCCCACAGGGAACGCTTGCAGCTTCTGCCGCTGAGCTGGAAATTGCGAGCAGGTGTACCTCCAGTGAGCCCGTTTGCCTTACTGACGCTGTATATATTAATCAATTCCATTCGTGTGGATGAGGCCTGCTATGGAATGGAACTGGGCCATTGGTGCTCATTAGGAGATAACAGCAATTTTCTCTCTTGATCTTGAGTAGTTTTTCAGGGACACATTACTTATTGACAGTTTCACAACTCATGTCACAATGTGGTTTTAGCTCAAGTTGATACAACATGATATAACTTCATTAATTCTTAAGTGGCACTTGACATTTGTGCTGCAAAATAAATGTACACCATAAACATCTGGTCCAGTTGACATTTTAAATGCAAATCTGTATGTAAACTGTAGTACATGTTAAAAGCTGTCAGAACAAATGTGGATATGTAGCAGTTTGCCAGTCATCTAACTCAGTGCTGATGCCCTTAAATTGCTGAGGGTCTTTCTGACCACTTGTTTGAATTTTCAAAGTTCCTGGTTCTGCTCCCACCACCCCACCGCTGTTTCACTAAAACAATTTAGTGTTTTTGTTTTAGACCTTTACACACACACACACACACACACACACACACACACACATATAATATATAACCCCTCTACCCAGGTCCTACTCGCCCCACGACGTGCAGGCCTTGAACCTGTATGTGTGTGTGTATATATATATATATATATATATATATATATATATATATATATATATATATATATATATATATATATGAAGAGTTTGGTTCCAAAACGCAATAACTCCATTTTGATTAATTTGAGTAAAAAGGTGTTTTCTTTACCAAGAAAGTGGCAAGATGAAAACCACTATTTTCTGTTTCAGACTTTCACATAGCATCTTTTGGTAATTAAAACATTAAAAATTCAAATCTACATTTTAGTTTTTAAAAGTTTATTATAAAAACATATTATTTTTTTCCCAAAATGCAATAAATCCATGACACTGTTTTTTTTCAAAATGCAATTAATCCATCAATATAAAAGTTATTTTTCAAATTGAAAATACACAACAAAGAAAGTTGATTCACATATATGACAGAGTCTAAACTTTGCCAATATTTATCTTATATACAGACATTTTACTAAAATACATTCAGTCGTCGCTCCCAAAATGAATTCAATGGGTCATCTTGTTAATGTCATAAATTATTTGTCATCACCGATTAACGAGTATCTGGCGCCACCGCACGGTTAAATAAACACATTTGCCGAGTACATTGGTATTAAAAAAGGCTTTTTAAAAAGCCTTTAATGTTTACAATGCGTGGTTGAGAGCGGATATATCGCGTTCTGCAGAAAAAGGAGACTGGCGTTTGTCGCGTTTTGGGAAGAAAGGGAGAAAACATTACAGAATAACACAACGGATATCGCATTTTGCGCAAAATTAATAAATGACTTTTCAATACCGACCAGATACAATACTGATTTTGGCGGAAACTAATTTTTTTGAAAATGGCGTTTATCGCGTTTTGGAACCAAACTCTTCATATATATATATATATATATATATATATATATATATAATATAGTGCACTTTGTTCAACCATCTTTCGCATTCCTTTAATGGTTTGTGCAGTTTGATTGGACAACACAACCATTGCTTTTCACAAGAAAGTCATTTTCTTAAACTAACTCATTATTATTTATCTTTATAGTCTGTGGCTGCATTTTTGCCATTATATTGAATTGTAAATCCAAGAAAGTTCAACAGATCTTTTCAAATTTTACAAACTTTAAAGCTTTTTAGAACGATGGCATGTTAAAATCTCAACTCTATCGTACAAGTGGTTGCAGATTTATCACATACTAGAAAAACTTTAATGCAGGAGCTTATGAAGCAAATTTGTTCCCCATGAGGAAAATGACTCTCATGTGAAATTTTAAGTCTCAAATGAGGTAGTGGAGCATAGGTTTTGAATATTACAAATTTAACAGCTAGTTACTAGGCAACCAGTACATCTCACGTATCCCAAAAATGACACAACATGAAGTTATATAGACCCTTTAAGTATGCAAATTATTCAATGTTATAAAATATAGGGGAAAAAAGCAATAGGATATCTTAAACTGGATTGCTTATTAAAGGGGACCTATTATGGCCATTTTTTGTTGTATGATTTAGTTTTTTTGTTGTCTACTAGAATAGGTTTTCATGCTTGATTGTTCACTCAAAAAATGAACTTTCCAAACCATCCTTGTTCACATTACTTAAACTCATGTAACTACATGAACTTAATTGAACTGAGTTGTTTCTACTAAAAATGAGTATTGTTAGCTTTCTTAAATAAGTGTTTGTTCATTCAACTTAACATTGCTAAATGAAACAGACACATTAATGTTGACAACTAACTGGGCAGTGGGTCCGTAGTTTTAAGCATGCTTTCCAAGGGACTGCATTAGGAGAGTAGATTTAGGGATTAAAGTGCTTTTTTATGTGTTTTTCAGTAAAGAGAATTTCTGTAATGTTTTAGAATTTTGGTTACCATTATGCAGAAGAGTGGAACCTGTGTTAGGCTGTGAGCACTCATATACACATTCCTGCTCTCAATTCAACTGAGTTTGTTCAATGAGTTATTTTTTGAGTGCAAATAGTTAATTTAATAAGGTAAATTAAGTCAATAATAAATATAACATTATTAAGTAAACTGCACATATAAATATTATGTAACAGTGACAAATTCAAATTATTTGAATTTACTCAAAGAAATGTTGTCAGCTTTACTGTTCATACAAATGAATTGTTATTTGTATAAATTACTCAATATAGTTGCGTGGAACAACTTGACACTGCTTTTTTAATTAAATCCAACAATTCATTTTTTAAGTGTTAAATACATTATTTTACATTATGCATAGTTTCTTGTTTTTATGACATGGACTTAATAAATCATTATCTTGAGCAAAATAAGCAAGCTGACATTAAGTACAAAGCATATCTTTTATTTCGAATATATACAAATGTCATTTACATATTTTAGTTTGTCAAGAGATTTAAAACACCGTTTTTGAAGAGTGTGCAAGTACATATGTGCTCTAATACCTAAGAACAGGAAAATGAGAATTAGTCCTCTGATGCCATGTTCGTAATTTATAACTAAAAATTCTAGCATTAATTCAATCTCAAAAGGATTCATTTAAAGAAGTTATTACTCCACCACCTGCATGACGTCATTCACCAATGTGGCTGAACTACAGGTTTGCGACAATACGGTTTCAGGAAACAGTCGTGACTAGCTAGTTGATTTGTTCAACGATGCATCAGACTATGGTAGTGAAGCAGGGAGTTACATCGTTGTTCAGGAAATTCACCTGTTTAGTTCCTGACTCTGTGAAGCCTCCCTCTGATTGGTCGGCTGGATCAGTGTGTTGTGATTGGTCAAGGGCTTCAAGCATATTTGGGAAATGTCACACCCCTTATCATAACCACAAGTTTCAACACACTATGATGTGACTCAACCGGGCCTTGCCCGCCTTTTGTTTTTTTTAATTTGCATATCCCTTAGGCAGGAAATTATTTAAATGAGGAATATTATGATGTGTTCCTTTCCGGAAGAAAACTCAATCAAGGCATTTCAGGGAGTTCAGAAACTTTGCACACGGATATAGAGAATAACTCCCATTTGGAGTGAATTTGTGCTTTGTAACTTTGCTTTTTCATGCCTAAACAGCAACATTACACACTAAGGAAAGTTGAAAATGTTTAAAACAATAATAGGTCCTCTTTAAAGCTGCAGTCCGTGATTTTTGGCCCTCTAGCGGTTAATAAACAGAACTGCACGCGTTTTGCGGAAAAACATTGTATCCGGAGTTACTTTTCTCCGTGTATGTCTATGGCGAGTCACGCAGTTATTGTGATACTCTGTGGCGGGTCCTACTAGTCCGGTCTGAATAGTCCAAATATAAACACTTATCATAATGATTCAGGTTAAGACAAAAACACGGTTTAGAAAATAGATTCATGTTGTACATTCTCATTATACAATTTTTGTAAATTTGGAACACAAGAAAAGTTACGGACAGCAGCTTTAAATATTGTAATTGGCCTCTGTTAATTATTTTGGACATAATGGACTGCCCTTGGTCATCTGCTCCCACTGGGATGTGGTAGGTGCGCCATCATCCCAGTGATTTGAGAAGGAGGATTCTTTGTCTGTCACAGCATTCTAACACCCTGTTGACATTAATGAGCTTCCTATATGAGGCACACTAAGCAGCTCATTCGTGTTAATTGGTAGAGCTGTGATTATGCTTCAAAGTCACATCCAAACATTTGGAGTAATGGAGTAACAAATGTGTCTTATCAAAATTGTCAAATGCGATCAAGATAAATTACTTTTCGTATAAAGACTTAGTCTCAAGCAAAACAATACTATCATAGCTATGCAGAGGCATTTTTTTTCAATTCTCGGCTTACGGCTGTAAACAGCATAATTAACCTGCTGCCATATTAACCGCATACTAATTTCACAACTTTCTATTCCCTCAAGTTAATTAAGATACTGCAGCATGAAACAGACAGATACAAAAATATATAAACAGAAAAGTTTTAGCTTTAGTTTTACTTTTGAGAGGACTTAAAATAGGATTGGTTAGGATTGGCTAGCACAAATAATTTTTAATTTTGTCACCATTTACTCACCATCATGTTGTTCCTAATGCAAAATGACATATCTTCTGAAGACTCATATAAATTACATGGTAGCACTTTAGTTTATAGATTTGTTCCCCATAATGTACTTATTACAGTAGGGTAATAACTGGGTAATAACTATGTACTAACCCTGAACCTACCCCTAACCTGAACCCCTGTAGTCACCTTATATTACCCAATATTTTTTTTAGGTAAGTAAACTGTAAGTACACATACTGTAAAATAAAGTGTTACCAACTACTTTTATGGTGTTTTTCTGTCATTTTTTAAGCTTGAAAGCCTCAGAGTCTATTATGGAAAGAGAGCACCCTTAACATTCAACAAAATATCTTCATTTGTGTTCCAACGAAGAAAGGAAGTCAGATTTTGGAACAAATAATAAGTAAACAATGATATAATATGTTCATTTATTGGAATGTTCAGATCATAGACTTTTCCAAACATTTAAAAAAAAAAAAAATAAACTTTTCAATAAGATGCCTTTTTTTGTACATATGTATTTATGTGTTGTGCATATGTATTTCTTTTAATTACACATTTTTGTTCTCCAGTTTACTCCATGTTATTGCCTTCTATTTGATCCTTTTTCCCATTATAATAACTTCACGCAGAGTGAAAAGGCTTTGATGTTGGAGAAAGAAACAGAATATGTAGAATCATTCAGGAATACTAATAGTATCATTCAGTGAGAGAGCCTCTATGAGACTTACAGTAGTTTGTTTATATTTGTGATATTTCCTTGACCTTTCTGTTCTTTAGAGAGCTTTTGTCATTTCCATGCATTGTGTCACCCTCACTAAGGACTCTTGGATATACTGTAACACTTTTCCACATACCATACCAGTGCTTCCAAGCATAATAGTCTCAATGTCATGGGCACATTTGAGCTGTGGAAGTCAGTCTTTGTTCAGAACAGTAAGACATGTAGGAGATTTACATTAAGCTGCTTGTCTAAGATGAGAAATGTGGAGTAGAATTATTCAGCAAGAGGCTTTAGTTGGATGAATTACAGTGTCTGTGTACATTGTCCTGAAGTTAGACTCGGCATAAAGATCAGATTCCTGTGAATCTTGTAAGTATTACGATTTTTTTTTATTAGAACAGCAGGTGTTGTTTTTTATTTGTTCTTGTGAATTAAGCTCTGCAGCTATTTTGAATCAAATTTGGCCTCTGTGTTTTCAGAAACCAAATGCATAAAATTCCAGTTGTCCTGTTATTGAAATAGTATTGCACTTTTAAAATTAGAAGCGAGCTATGAGAACAAAAGCTTCTCAAAAACTATTTCTCTATAAAACAGTTATGTTCTTTTCATTCATGCAGCGCCTTCACAAATCAAATAATTGAACTGAATTCTGTGTCTTGAGGAACAAAACCTTTCACATACTGTACATTCCATAGAAATGAATACTAGAACATTTTGAGTGAAATCAGTTGCTTTTTATCACTCCCCTTCTTGTTAGCAGGTGTTTACATTTTCATAGTGTAATAGTTCAGACGAACATTGATTTGATGGAACATAAGCACAGATGTTGCTGTTTAGTTTAGTAAGATGCATCCAAAAATAGAATATATGGCACTTTACAACACTCAAAAAAATAACTCTTTGAACGAACATAAAAAAAAAAATAAAAATAATGGAAAAGATTTCCACATGATTAAGTTGCTTTATTTCAGCATTATGCAATTCTGTTACTCCAATTTAATGTACTTACGTTGGGTCAACTTAATTTATTAAGGTTGATTCAACTTATGTACTATGGTTGGGCACAGCTTAATTTAATAGTGTCAGCCCAACTAATTTTCAATGTTTTGGAAATGAGTAAAAAGCAAGAAAGAAATAAAAAATAAATTGTTTTCATATACATTGAATTTTACAATTAATTCTTCTTGTTTAATTTTGTGATTTATATAACTTTTGTGATGTTCTGTGTTAGAAATCTAGATGTGATACTGGATTCATCCTAAATTGCCTTAACCAAAAGCAATGTAAAGCCTAAATTGATCATAAGTTCATTGGCGGCAATGGTTTTACAATCAACATAGGCTTACAATGCTTTTGGGAAATGTAACCCAGAGCACTACCACAGTGATTAATTTCTTATTAAAGTAATTTGAAAGTAATTTGAAAGTTTGTCAGCAGGTCCTCAACCCAAGCACAAGTGCAACAATTCACCACAATGGTAACCCCAAAACGATTAATTAACAGAAACTTTTATAATAGAACAGTAAACATTAAAAAGTCTTTCCATTTTCTCATCTTCTTAAAAACTGCTTAAAATAACACTTAATTTCAACATTTACACTACTAGTTCAGCCCCTTTGCAAAGCATGATGGGAAGTGAAAATCCTGTTTGATTGAGTCCTGGTTGGGTTTACTTGATTGAAACATGTTATTCCAATATGAAAACATCAAGTTAAGTCAAAGAGTAATCGTTTCAAGTCAATTTAACATGAATCAATCACATTTAAACCAGAAACCTGATACAGTGGTGTTGAGTCAAAATAAATTGTTTAAATAAAGTGAACAGCATCAATTTTTTTTTTTTTTTTTTTTTTTTGAGTGAATAAGGTTTCATTAGTTAACATTAGCTAACTAATTAAATTAACATGAACTAAGAATGAACAATATTTTTACTGCATTAATTAATCTTAGTTAAAGGCACACTATGTACTGTAGTGTGTACTGTAGTATGTGTACATACACACTGTGTACACACTGTACTGTACTGTACTGTACTGTACTGTAGAGGTCACTTATTCAAAACAAAAAAAGTTTTTATCTTGATGACGCATTGATTTCGTGGAATCATGGGACGTGCTGTCTTCACGTCTATAGCCGGTGGAAAAGAATCAGGAAGGGACTCAGGCAGAAATCATATTAATGGATGAGCTAATGTATTTAAAGGGATACTCCACCGTTTTTTCATATTAAACTATGTTATTCCATTAACTAAGACGAGTTGACACATACCTCTCTCGTCTCAGTGCGTGCACTAAATCGCTCTGTCTTGCGGCAAAACTTTGTTAGCACTTAGCTTAGCCCCGGGAGCACTTTGACTTGGCGCAGTAATATCTTCACTCGTGAAAAGTCCTTTCGCCGGCCCCCAGTAAGCTAGATCAATATTAGGCATGGTAAAACATAGTAATGGCAGTAAATTAAGAAAATTAGATTTAAACAATAAGACTTAAATTTCAGTTTCAGAATGCCTATGTTTATATATGTTTAGAAATAAGGTGTTTATGGAGAGTAAATCGTTTTTTCAATTTCACTTGCCATTGGCAGAAAGTTAATTTTGGGCCATTTCTAAACCCAATTTGAAATATATACTCAAAATACAAGTCAGCAGCTTCTTGGTCTACAGATATTAAAAACACTATGACTAGAAACAAACTCTACACCATTTCCTCTTGCATTTCAGAATCAGACAAAGTGAAATTAAACCATCCATATCAAACTTCTGTGAGTGCAGCAGTGTGAAGAGAGATAAGTTGGAGTGAAATGAGAAGCTTGTGAGGTGAGGATGGAGGAGCTTGTTTTGTATTATAGATACAAAGAAAGCTGCGGGCTCCGAAAGGCCTGCGAGGCGGGGATGTTGGCAGTGATGCATGATCATTCAGAGCTCTCTATGATTGATTCTGTGCATGGGATTGACTAAATTGCTACAATTTGTTTAGATCCTCGGTGGAGGATATCTCAGCATTAATAAAACATTATCAATCATTAGTATGGAGACTGGAGAGATTGTGCGAGACTTAGTGCAAATTAGTCTCTGTCTCAGATGTCTGACATACACTCCCGCTCAGAAACTAAACTTCATCTTGGAGGTTTTAAAGCTTAATTTTTAGATACTTCAAACGCAATGCAGTGACGTGTACTATCAAGAGCATAAATGTACTGCAAAATATATATATTTATTTATTTTTTTATTTTTTTATTTATTTTAAATCAGCATAAACTAAACCATTTTATTAAACCAAATCATTTTCCTAATCATGATTTTTTATTTGTTTTCTACTAAAAACATATAAACAATTTTATAAGACATAATTTTATCATTTTATATTGTTGTAGATTTAAGTAAAAACTAAAAACACTGCCAAATTGTTTTTGAATTGTCCTAATACATTTTGTGAGTTTTATGTATCAATCAATCAATCAATCAATCAATCAATCAATCAATCAATCAATCAATCAATCAATCAATCAATCATTCAATCAGTAAATCCAATGCGGGTTAAGAAAATAAATCAAGATGTATTCTCTAACATTTTTTTTTCTTTTTCGATTTATTCAAAAAAAATACAGTTTATACAGTTTCGCTTCTTGATCTTGTTTTAAGGATGTTTGCGTATTTTGCTGCAAAACAACAAAAAATACTGATTAAGAAAACTTTTTTTTTTTTTTTTTTTGATTGTTTAGTTGAAGTTTTCAGCATGTCATACACATTGAGAGCACATGCAACTTGCCACAGTCTTTCTTTGTGGTCATGTGGTAAATACTTCTGCAAACGCAAGGTTAGTTGTTAAGAATTTACAAAAAAACAAACAAAATCCAGGTTAACATTAACAACGCGTGTCTGGAGCACAAGTTTTAATGCATTCAGCGAGACTGACGCCTTTGTCATCTCCAGATGTGACAGCCGAAAGAGAGTGAAGCATAAAAGCATATAAATAACCAAAGGTGCCAACTGAATTAGAATGGCATGCGAGGATGAAGAGAGAAGGACTTGAAAAGACAGAGAAATAACATGTTCTCAGGCTCCCTCCCATCTGTAAATCTCTCATGTTAGATATAGAGAATTGCTTCCTGGAAGAAAGCGAAGACAGAAAATAATTAGTCTCTACAGAGAGGCGGAAGACAGTTTGTTTTTTTTCCAAACATCTTGTGGTTTTCACAGAAAGGAACTCTGTGATTTCTGATTTTTGAACAACAGGGGTGAAACAAATCAAGTAAAGACAGCTGACATTATGGAGGACAAGAATTCCTAAAATTGGTCATTTATCTTTTACTGTGCATAAGAAACAGTATAGAATTCCATATCTGGGTGAATCTTCTAGAATCCTTTACTTTTCTTTATTTCATTCATAGTAAATTTATATGACAAACTGGATCATAAACAGTCTGGAGTGCATTTCCTGAAACCGTATTGTCGCAAACTCGCTCAACCACGTTGGTGAGTCACACAGGTGGTGGAGTTATAACTTCTTTAAATGAATCTGTTTGAGATCGAATTAATGCTAGAATTTCTGCTATAACTTACAGACATGGCATTAGAGGACTAATTCTCATTTTCCTCAGTTATTTTGCTTTATTTCCAGATTAAATGAAATGCTTGTTCTGATGTACTAGAGCACGTACGCACATGCGCACTCTTCAGAAACGGTGTTGACAAACTAAAATATTAAATGACATTTGTATGCATTTGAAATTAAAGATATACAATGTACTTAATGTCAGCTTGATTATTTTGCTCAGATAAGGATTTATTAAGTCCACATATCATAAAAACAGGAAACTATGCTTCTAACCACAGCTCAAGAGCTATCGTTCCAACCACACAAGTTTGCGATGCAGTTTGTGAATGTTCGTTTGAACTTTCGGGAAACACCAAATCGGTGACGGAACTTGCGATGTTAATTGGCTAACAATGCTTTTGGGAAGCGCACCCCTGGTTAATATAAAATATATAAATATATAGGCTAATTAATAAAGCCCATTTTAGGATGAATATTTTTTTTTTTTGGCATTATTGTATTTTTCCATGACAATTAAGCACATTTTGCACCCAACTGACCCTTCGCAGGGAGTTTGATTGACAAGCGATTTAACCAATCAGAATACAGAATCCGCCATTTTGTCCGACAAAACAGTCAGGAGTTAGAAGATTAACCTCGGTGGAGTTAAACTTGAAAAAGTATGTGTATTGATGTCTTTCCGCGTTAAACAACATTCATTCTCATGTTCATTCATGTTTATTTGATGCTATAAATGGACTAGTAGGAAGAGATGATCGGTTCACGAGCCGCTTGAGCTGAGGCGCTGCAGCAATCTGTCACGACGCATTAAAGAGCCACAAAGCGTTTTTTATTGTTTGAATTTCTTAAAAAAACTAAACAGTTTGAAAGCTGGGACTTTGTTTAATATCATAAGTAACCTGCTTTGTCTTGTCCGTCGATGTGTTGTCAATATCCTCTTTCTTTTGCGATGTATTTTTCACTGCATGTGGCCTCACAGTGCCATGGCTTGTCGGACAAAGCAACAGTAACTAAGGGGGGCGGGGCTTTGCGAAGGGTCAATTCTTATAACTAATGTAAAAAAGAAAAAACAAAGTTTCAATGCCAAAAGATACACTCTAAAAAATGCTGGGTTAAAAACAACCCAAGTTGGGTTGAAAATGGCAAACCCAGCGACTTGGTTGTTTTAACCCAGTGATTGGGTTGTTTTAGCCCAGTGGTTGGGTTAAATGTTTGCACAACGTGCTGGGCAGTTTTATTTAACTCAACTATAGTTTAAAAATTACTATATGGCTGGCTTTAAATGAACCAAAAATAGGTTGGAAATTAAAAATCAGACACTGAAGCAACAGTAATCAAAAGGTGAACATTAATTAATAAGCAATTTAATACACTGTAACACATGCTGGGTTAAAACAGCCCAATCGCTGGGTTTGTCCATTTTCAACCCAACTTGGGTTGTTTTTAACCCAGCATTTTTTAGAGTGCATGATATTGATGATATATGGGTGAATAATGGTAGTATAAGTAATGCTGATTTAAATAAAACAAAATATTATTTCCATGTTATACAGACTATGCAATACAGTAAAAACTATAAAAGTAATGACAGCTGAATCAGCATTGTGAACAACAGAAATGACAAAGAAAACTCAAAAGTAAGACATCCTTATAGATATTCTACTTTTGAGTTTTGTTTGTCAATATATATGAGAATTTGGGAGGAAATGTGCTTAATTTCTATAATGAAAATAATCCAAAGAAAATCTAAAAATAAGCTTCACTTTATATCACAATATACAGTATATATATTACTCTGATTATCGGATGAAATGTGTCCTTGGCACATTCATAACAGCTTCCTGAGATCCACCCACCTACCAGACACTTTTCTGTATCAATGAAAATGAAGACTGCAATAATGAATGTTTATTGATTTTTGTCATATAATTTACTACAAATGAAAAACTACTAGAGTAGCAGTATGTTAATGCTACTATGAATAAGTAAACAGCGAAGCTAAATCAAATAACTTCTGTGGCTATAAAAAAGTACATGGCGGAGACTCTGTGGCACAGTTTAGCTGCATAAGCCCATCCCATATGCACGACGTCTCTCTGTCTCTCAGGCAAGAGCCTGTAGCACATGTACGAGGTGGCAGAAAATGACTTTGATCTTGATGCTGATAGCGAAGCGGGCTCAGCGAGCTTTTTTTCAACCCCCTTTGGCCTCTAACCATCCTTCCATGCATATGTAGCTGACACTGTGCTGTCCCAGACTGGTACTTTGACATCAGTCCCTGAATCTCTATCCTTGTCTTGTCTCGTGAGCTGATGCAAGCCGCTCTACAGAGCAAAGGCTGAGGAACGCGTTCCCCGCTTTGACGCATTTTCGTCTTATTTTGGAAGTGCGCTGTTAAGCAGTCAGGCGTGTGAAACGCAAAGACTGAAGGCATATGGGACATGTCTCCTGTTTGAGAGAACACATAGCAGGAAATTGGAAGGAGGTGGTGGGTCTGAGGGCGAGGGTCATTAGAGACCTTATGTAAAAAAGAAGTGTAAGTGAATTGAACACAAGTCTATCAGACTGAAATACTCACCCTTACAAGGTCGTTTAAAGATATTACTGTTTGTACAGTATGACGTTTATTTGAAGAGATTTGAATGTGTTTTGAGATAACAACATGCTTTTAGTAGGAGTTGGTGAACTCTACCCTGTCAAAGTGTGTCTGCTGGGTTATTGAAAACAAACACATTTTAAAAAGCCCATTAAAATAAAAATAAAAAAAGTAGTTTGTTTACTTTTGTTTGAGGAGTTTGAGGTGTTGTGTTTTTCCTGTCTTATTGAAAGAGCATGCCATTTTAAGATCCCACAAACAGTCTATCATTTGGTAAGGCTTTTATTCAAAAGAAAATGAAAAGATTTGATTTGACAGAGACGGTGTGATAATCTTCTGTTGCATTTTCATTGTAATAAGAGGCTGAACTTCAAAATTCCAGACACGGTGTATAAAAATATCTCTTTTTTTTGCATAATAGTTCACACAAAATGAGTATTTTTTCATCATTCACTCACACTCATGTCCTTCTGAGATGATCATTCTGTGTGCCATTCAAAAGTGAATTGAAAATGCCATTAAAGGGTTATTAATTAGTTACTCACCCAAAAATGAAAATTTTGTCATTAATTACTCACGTTAATTACGTTAATTACTCACGTTTTACTCAGAATTACTGTTTACTCAACAATATCTAGTGTTAAGGCGAGATTTCAAAACGCTACTTCATGAAGCTTCAAAGCTGTACAAATCTTTTGTTTCGAATCAGTGGTTCAGAGCGTGAATTCACAACATGTGATGTCAGTAAACAAGGTTTTGTTTTCTCTCAAGTGTTTCAAAATTGCAACGGTTCACCACTAGGGGGTGTGACTTTGGCAGCTTGATACACGCTCCGAACCACTGATTTGACACAAAAGATTTGTAAAGCTTCGAAGCTGAGTTTTTATTTATGCTATTATCAAGGCAGAAAGAAGAGCTTTTATTCAGTTAGTCTTGCCAAAAACTCCTTCTGACGTGAGGAATGGGCTATTTCAGGCATTATGCTAATGTAGATTTGTGCAACTCCACAGGTAGACAACCTCTGGTCCATCCCACAGATGTCCTCTCATTTCCTCTTGAACCACCTGGAAACAGCTGGTGGCTGGAGCGCACTCCTAACTGAAGTATCAGATCTGAGATCAGTTCAAAAACTTGTTCAAATGTTCAGGTCAGGGATTGCACGCTAGAGGCCGATCTTAGATCGGCTCGAACAAAGCCCAGAACACTAGACAAGCTCCAGGTGTGTGTTCATGTGGAGACCAGACTGCCCACATTTCATCCCACCAACCAGGCTCTATTCCTGGGGTCTGGTTTGACAGCTCCCCTTAACTAAGTGATTCAACTCCCAGGTTCTTCAGTGCAGGTGTCAAGGTGGAAATAAGCAGGAGAGAGAGAATAGAGGGAAAGAATAGAGCGGCATAAAGGAATTCTTCTCTTTTGTTGCAACAGACATATGGCCGACTGGTCGGGATTTCCCTTGGGATGGCAACACAAACAGAGCTTTGAGGAAGTAAAGAGCTCCAGTAATTCTTCCACAGCTCCTGAACCATCTCAGCTTCCTCTGTGAACCTTTGATATGGAACATTAATCTAGCATTCGGCTGCACTGTAATCATTTGAGCTTTTGTCCTGAGTATCATTTCAAGTTTTCTTTTGTATACTTGTTGGCATCTGTGCAGAATCACATGTTTAGTCAATGATGTGGCCAGAAATTGGATCAATAGCTCGGTAATGCACTTTCCAATGTTATTGGCTTTACTTTAAGCTTTTCTTTGTTTAGAGGTGTGAAATTCATAGTCTATTTTAAAGTTACCATGAAATACAAATGGACATTTTTTTTTTTTTTTTTAAATGGAATATTACAGAATGTATTATGAATAATTCATTTGTGCACATTCTTTTTTTAATTAATGCGCCCTCATAATCTTTCACCAAAATAACTTCCCCTCCTATCTATTCTCTTCTGATGACGTTTTTACCGGCGTGAGGGCGGGACAACCTGCCACTCACATGACATCACAGCAGTAGCAAATCACGACCATCCAATCAATTCTTGGTGTACAGAATCAAGTCCCGCCCTGCTTTTTTTCTTGTTCAAAAAGCTTTTTCACTCAGATATAGGTCACAATAGGGAAGAAAACATGATCGCAACTTCTGTTTAATGCCGACTTTAAGATTTTCTTTAAACCTCTGATGTATTTGTTTGATTGGCCCTTTTGAAGAATTAAAAGGGGCTTTTGAGATATGCACATCTAACATATATTTTTATTGATTGAATTTATAAACTGAACTCTAACTCATCTCCAAATAAAAGGAAAGCTTATAAACAAGCAAATCTCAGCACTACCTGGTGAATTTACTTTAGCAGATTCTTTTGGCTGATGTGTTGAGGATATTGTTGGCTTTAATAATACAAAGCAAAAATACAGCAAATACCCCAATAATCAATAGAAGGAAATATTAATGATTTATTTTTGCAATGGAACACATTTCCTTATTGATGCACATGCAAAAGATTAAGATTTAATTATAGTTTTTATAAAGAAAATTATTTACAGACAAAATGCTTAAAGGATTATTTTCGCTTTTACGCCTGGCGTTTTTCGCGTCGGTGTGCACACTCACATTGGCGCCCTTTGTTTAGTCACAAGGCATTAAACGTCGTCGATAATTGCACACGGTATTCGTCCCGGTGTGTACAGACCTTTATTTCTCATCTGGTATCGTTTAAAGTACTTTGAAGCTGCGCTGAAACTGTACTTTTGACCTTCAACTGTTTGGAGGCCATTGAAGTCCACTATAATGAGAATAATCCTGAAATGTTTTTATCAAAAACCTTCATTTCTTTTCAACTGAAGAAAGAAAGACATGAACATCTTGGATGACATGGGGGTGAGTAAATTATCAGGAAAACATTTTTTGAAAATGAACTAATCCTTTAACTTGTGGAAAACTTAAGTGGGAAATTTAAACAAAGTGCAATATTTGTCACAATCATATTTTTAATAACAAGAAAACAGCTTGAAGAAACAGTGCACCACTTATGTGTGACAGACAACATTAACTGGAACACATTATAATTTACACTAATTAGGGTAATTACTCTAACTGATATAACTTAATCAAAAACTACTACTCAACTTAAAGTACTATTCAACTTAATCTGTTCCTTTCCTTTCCTTTCCTTTTTCTGTCCTATCTGTTCCTTTCCTTTCCTTTCCTTTCCTTTCCTTTCCTTTCCTTTTTCTGTCCTATCTGTTCCTTTCCTTTCCTTTCCTTTTTCTGTCCTATCTGTTCCTTTCCTTTCCTTTCCTTTGCTTTCCTTTCCTTTCCTTTCCTTTCCTTTCCTTTTTCTGTCCTATCTGTTCCTTTCCTTTCCTTTCCTTTCCTTTCCTTTCCTTTCCTTTCCTTTCCTTTTTCTGTCCTATCTGTTCCTTTCCTTTCCTTTCCTTTCCTTTTTCTGTCCTATCTGTTCCTTTCCTTTCCTTTCCTTTCCTTTGCTTTCCTTTCCTTTTCTTTCCTTTCCTTTCCTTTTTCTGTCCTATCTGTTCCTTTCCTTTCCTTTCCTTTCCTTTCCTTTCCTTTCCTTTCCTTTCCTTTCCTTTTCTTTCTTTTCTGTAATATATATTTACACTATTTGATAAATATCAAATACATTACAATTAAATTTAATATAATCAATATAATCAAATTGAAAAAAAAAAAAAATCACTTCATGAATCTCTTTTGAATCGATGTGTTGGAGTCCATATCAACCCCCCCCCCCCCCCAAAAAAAAAAAAAAAAAAAAAAATATATATATATATATATATATATATATATATATGCTTTGTTACGTCATACAGGTTTTTATTTTTATTTTTTTTGATACTAGACATTATTGATCCCAAAGTCAAGTAAAATTTATACAAATGTATTTGTTCTTTTCAGGATATACACTGTTTTAGCATTACAGAAAATCATGATGTTAATGTTAATTATATTTTAATATCTTCATGTCTTATAGTCCCATTTAGCAGATTAGAGCAGGACGATGATATACTTTACATTTTGTGACAATATAAGTAATCTATCTTATACTAAAGTGAACTCATGAATCAGTATAACGAATCAGTAAGAAATTGATTTATTTTATTTTCTTATTTTAATCTAATTGAAAATGGAATGTTTATACCAGATTCACTGCATAACTACAATCATCTGCTTTCAGCAACTCACATCCTTTTTGTCCTTTACCTGTTCAGTTATTTCTTATGGAAAATAAGATCATTTTTTTTTTTTTCAGAAAGGGCATAGTCTTGAATACCGTGATAGACAGAAATGAGAAAATAAGTCTGGCAGACACACCCAGGGAACATCCATTAGAAGCGATAATCTCCATAAAAGGCTCTTTCTTCTCACTAGACGATATACTCAGAGCACAGTGTGCACTTTGAGTGTGGAATGTGACATTGGCATCTAAAGAGGCGTCCCCGGCCCCCTGAGGGGACATCTCCCAATTTGCATAAGTAACATCTTGATTTGCTGTAACATGAAATTGGGCTTCTGTTATGTTCAATTAACCCACCAGTTCAGGTTGTAATTAAAAGCTCACGTCTCCTACCGTGCAATAAAATTGGGAGCGAGAAGAAAAATTGATCAGAAGAAAAAAAAAAAAAGGGGAGAGAGTTAAAATATAAACTGCCGTCTCATCATGTTTTCATCAGTTCTGACCTTGGCAATCATGGCTCCAGGGTTCAGGATATCTTTGGAGAGGTGCCACCATATCCATAAGTTGAAAGTTAATAGGGGGAGCATCAGCTGTTCTGTTCCTCTGATGTTGCCCTTGCCAGCTGCTGTACGTGAGTCAGAAAGCTTCTGTCTTACAGCACGCAATCTTTACAAGACCACTTGCTTTAAAGGGATTATTTTATGAGAGGAATTATGCAACAATTATGCTAACTAGAGGGCTCTTTTATTTTGATGTTTTTGCTTACGGGCCTGAAACTCGCTAATGGTCACTAGTGTGAGCTTTTTGGTGATTACTATGCTGCATTCAAGTTCATGTTTTGTCTTTCACTTTTCAGAAGCAGAAAGCAGCAGAAATAGTCCATTTAGATGACTTAGTTTATTGCTAGCGTGAAAATAAAGATTCTGTTCCAGAGTTTGTACTCTATGAGCTAATTACTAACTAAGTAACAGGCTAGCAGGATTGGGAAAGCTGATCAGAAGCTCATCCATTGACTATTCTACATGGGAATTTGTTATAGCTAGCTAGGATTCATTCAATCACATGGCAATAGTTCTGACAAAAGAGGGTAAAGAAAATATGACACAATTGCTTGATTGTGGAAATGTTGTCAGGGGAACTGTAATGTTTTGCTGAGTGACAACCCTAACCTAATTTTTTTTTTTAACTGATTTTTTTTTTATATATATATATATATATATATATATATATATATATATATATATATATATATATATATATATATATATATATATATATATATATATATATATATATATATATATATATAATGATTTAAAAAAAATGTAACTTTTATTTTATTTTATTTTATTTTATTTTTGTATGTCAGCCTTGTTTCCTTGAGAAAATTAGGGGAAAACTAAAGAAAGAAGTAAGAAAACAAGCAAACAAGTCAGAGAATTAATATTCAAATTAAGCCTCAGTGGGCTTCCATGGTCTGCATAGGAACAACACCAGAAATGTGTGACCATACATTAGTTATGTCTAATAACTTATGAGCTTGATTTTACTCTTTGGGCTTTTTTTTTTAAAGGACAGTGATTCAAACCTGTGTATACTTTTACACTTCCCTTTTAACCAACCTAAGCTCATTGGAAAAATGTCCCTCTACTAACATTTTTGAAACCATAAAAAAAAAAAAAAAAAAAAAACCTATGTAACGGACATTGGCCGGTAAGAGCTGTGTGTGTAAACCTCACTCCCCTGATCTCAAGAGACCACTAGAGACTGCGGTCTTTAGCCTCCTTGTTAGAGTGCCCAACTCCCATGCCAGCAGACCTGGGTTCAAGTCCCGTTTAGAGCGAGCGTTTCAAACAGGAGGTTTTAAGTTGGTGCCGTGACCCGGCTGGGAATGAGGCTTAGGTGGGTGAGTGTAACGGACATTGGCCGATAAGAGCTGTGCATATCTCTCCCCTGATCTCAAGAGGCACGCTAGAGACTGTTGTTTTTAGCCTCCTTGTTAGAGCATCCCACTCCCATGCCGGTGGACCCGTGTTCATGTCCCGCTTAGAGCGGGCAGTTCGAACAGGATGGGTTACACTTATACATACAATTAACTGCAGTTTCCATTTGAAATTAACATTACTGGCAATAAAACACCAACCACTTTTTTTTTTTTTTTTACACACATTATGATTATAAGGGCAGACTATTGATTAATAAAAACTTCTTTTTTCCTTGCACAATACCATATAAAGACCTCAAATGGCTTTTATCATAGTGAACTAATACATTTTTACTTTTGCATCACATAACCAGCTCCATATTTATGGCTATCCTGACCCAGTAAACTTGCTCAGTACCTCTCCTGGTACAGCGTTGTACTTGCTTATGCGAAGAGTCCCATGAAACATTAAACTGAGTCAGAATAGCTCAAAAACTTGTAGAAGCAAATGCGTTTATCTCACGTTTGCTTTTGTTAACACTATCAGTTAGGTTTAGGGTAGGTTTTAGTGAAGGTGGTGATCATTTTCAACATGGTGGACCATTAACCTTTTAGCGCCACTCAACGAAGTGTTCATTTCCGAACTGCAGCGATATGTACAACAACCATTATAATAAAACGTGTGCAGATTCATGTTGATCTGTTTTGGACAAAACTAAATATGCTTTTAGTGCACTTTCTGAACTTTTCACTTTGAAAAAGTCACGTAACAAGCAAAAAGCAGTGTAATATCATTTTGCAGAAATGTTGCAATGATGGTTGCTTTTAGAGATCATATGGATGTGAAGACCTAAATATGCATTTATACAGAAACTATACTTATTATTAATAAGTTTATAGTAAATATGTGTTGTGGGATTATAAAAGTAGCAGTTATAATCCTTATTTAATTAATTTTTGTTAATGTTTAATTCATGAACATTAATATGTATATTTGAAAATAAGTACATATAATTAACGGGCTGCTCTTTTAATACAGGTTAATAAAATGCTGAGTACACAAGATGACCTCTGTCCCAAAGAGCAGTGTTTTTCTTGCCCTGCATTTTAAACAAAGCACTTAAAGGACAAACTGTCTAAATTCCTTGATCTAGCAAGAAACATTTGCAATGTCTAGATGTATTTGGTAATTGTCGTGCAAAAGTCTAAGTTTCACTGATGCAATGTTTTATTCATCACAGAACCATGTGTGGCTTAGAATATATTTAGCAATTCAGCTCCTCAGAGAGAGAGAGAGAGAGAGAGAGTGGGGGTGGGGGTGGGGGGGAGGGGAGAGAGAGAGGGATTCTCTTATTAAAAGCACCATGGAAAGGCTGCTACCTGAAGCTCTGGCCTTTTGCACTGCTCATAACCAGCTTCCTCTCCTGATATTAGAGAGTCAACAAAAAGGCCAACTTTGGCATAACCTCTACAATAACTGCCAGCCTCATTTACATATGTGTTTTAAAACAAGCCTAGTCAGCCTTGTTTGCGGCTTGTGCTTGATGATGAACACCTCCAATTTCACCACTTTTGTATGTATACAACACAACACATTAAATCTTTATTAAGTGCCACAGCCCTGTTGTGTTGCTGCTTTTTATGCGTCCCCCTTGTAAATTGGAAGTCAGTTTTAGTTAGATCATAAAATCGCAACATTTTGCTGACTTACAGTAATGCACAATATAATGTTTTTGTTACTTTAAAAATATTATTTCTGTCATGACAACTCTTGGAGTGTTTGGCATGGTAATGGGTATGACAATGTTGATATGTTTGGTCTTGGCGGAATAGATCTGCTATGCTGCTGTTGCTTTTATTGCTGCTACTGCTGCTGCAGAGCAAGGACAGGACTTGCTACTGCCAATACATACACGACACGCTGCCGTGAGCAAGTAAGATATAGCGTACATGAATTACCCATAGCAGAACTATACAGGTGGAGCTTGGGAAGGTGGAGGGTTTCTGAAAGCGTGCTGCATTGCTAAGGCAAATGCTACCCATATAATTGAATTTTGAGCACACAAGCTTATTGGCTACTGATACAGCAGGAACCAATCAGCTGTGTCCTTCAGAGAATGAAGTGATTACAAGCACGTTGAGTTAAAGGACCTATTAGCCTGGGCCATCTAGAGTTTCATGACAGAACTTTGTATTTATATTTCTACGTTTTATTTTAGCTGTTGTTTTTAGATGTAACAATCAATCGATTTCGAAGCTATCATTTTATTTCATCACTTTATGTTCTATTCTATTCTATTCTATCGTTAATGCAAAATGAAAAGGATGTATAACAATATGTTGAAACCTGTGTCACAGAAAGCAAACTAAGTAAAATAAATGGCCCATAAATATTTAACTACTCAAATATACAAATATATAAACACACAATGTCATTATTTTCAGTAGTATGATAATTACATTGACTGTGTAAACAGCTTCGGGTTAAGGAACTGCTTAAACATGACTTTTTTCTGTTTGTTTGTTTGTTTAATAATACATGAATAATGCCGCCCACTCCCTCGGGTATGGGTACATATCAAATCACTGCCTCTATCTTGAAGGATCTGAGATCTGTGCATGTTATTGTGGTGCTATCAAGCAATCAACATTGTCACGATGTCATTTTCTGGCTTCAGAGTGATTAATCACATGGCATTCACAGCTCAATTGATTGGTAGATTTTAAATGTCATACATCAAGAGGTTGCTTCATTTAATTTTTGGGTAACACTTTATTTTGATGGTCCCTTGTGAACATTCTGTTGACTATGTCAACTTATTCTAACACGAACAGTTTACTAATACCATACTAATACTCTAATGAGAGTTAGTAGACATGTAGGTGCAACATTACTTATAGTCAACAGTATGTGTTAAAGGGACCATCAAAATAAAGTGAAAACATTTTTGTTTATAGATTTATAGTTTTCAAATTGCATTTATTGAGATGAATGCTAGCAGATGTCTTTCTCCTGCTAGACATCCTTTTTTTTTCTTCACAAGACAGATTTATAGTTTGTATAGTGCTCATCAGACTTCACCTCCCCATCTGCCTGTCTTCCTGAGTTTCACAGTCTCTCTCTTCGTTTGTCTGTTTGTCTCCACCTTTCCTTCCATCCTATTTGTGCTAATTTCAGCTTAAAGTAGTAGCATTAAAGTGCTCTTTCTCCATTGGTAAGCCTCTGGCAAGCTTCCTGGGCCTATTCTCCCTGACACAGACCCCTTAAAAAGGCTCCTTTTATAGAGAGGCTGGGGAGATGCAGACAGGACTGTGTGTGTGTTTGTGTGTGTGTTGTACAAGAAAGAGAGAGTGAGAGAAATGCAGAGACAGAGAATTAGAGACACGGATAGATGAATATGTGAGATGGCGTTCCCCAAATAACACATCAAATGAAATGTAATCAAATCAAGGTATAGAAATTCTCAGTAATGTGACATATTTTGTGTGGATGACAATGTTGGTGGGCGCAGCGCAGCTGTTTTGTTTAAGTTACAGTTCCAGCTATTACTAACAACTGATATTTGATTAGTATTAACGCTCTCTACCATGTTAATCAGAGTTTTAGTATCCTAACCAGTAAATTTCTGTTTCTGTCCATGACATCACTTCTGGAACCACCATCCACTCCAAACACCCTTTGGACCAAAGTAGCACTTTGTGCATATTATTCATCAAAAATGGACATGCACTCTTAAAAATAACATGCACTCTTTATTGGCATAACATTCATTGCAAAAAATGTTCTTTATAGTGAAAAATTTTTCTTTATTAACCTGTTAACCTGTACTGGTGCGCTGACGCACCAAAGCTTCTTTGTTTAAATTAGCTCAATGTAATTACCTCGTTCTTCAAACGAAGAAAAAATGGTTATTTTAGGAAATGTTCATTAAAAGGTTCTTTGGGGAACCAAGAATGGTTCTGTGGCATTGCTCGGAAATCTTTATTTTTAAGTGTGGAAAGACTTTTTATAAAAATTTAGAATCAGATATGATAAGACCAATCGTTTAAATATCACGAGGAGAACCTTAAAAAGCATGTTGTCTATAGAAACATACACAAAGTCATGACATTACAAGGTAGTATATGTAAATGTATATGTATGTGTATGGAAAACACATGCAGCGAATTACAGCCATGGAAGCCAGCGAACAAACTGGGCCAGAGATTGCAGATTCTACCCAACCTAAAAAGCCTCAGCATCTATCTAAAAATCTCTATGAACAGGAGCATATTAAAACGCGATATCAACTCATCATAAATCAATAAATCAACAAATTATCTTACAGTGTGTAAGTCTCCTCGCCTTCCAATATCAGTTGAACTCGCTTCTGTTGCGTGTCTTCAAACTGGCAACCCGTGAGAGCGCCAAGTCTGAGGATGTGAATTTGTGAATTTGGACTGCAGTACCAATTTCAGCCACTAGCTGTAATTCTTACATAGACCACCTTTAACAGAAGGATCAGAATCTGCAAAAAAGAATAAAAGATGCAGAGTGAATTACAAATGGAGTATCTCAATTCTTGTGTTTCTATGGTCGAACTATAGTATCAGTCCCTCCAGAAAAACGCGGGATTTTTTTGTGATTGTTGCGGGCTAAAATGCTTGATTATGCGGCACGTTTTGTTAAAAAATGCGATGGAATAAGCGGGATATTTTTGCAATTTTATGCGATGAAATTGCGGGAACTTGCAAAAACTGCGGTTTGATGAAAAACAGAAAAAAAATAAAAGGTGATTCCCCCAACACCCTGTTCTCACTAGGCTACTACTTTAATGTAAAGAGTAATTTCCTATTACTTCCTATGATAAGCAAGCATACTAAATCACAGAATATTTAAGTTCTCATTCTGTTTTATTTCAGACCTTAATTAACACATGGCTCAAACTTACAAAACATTGAGTCAAACAAGTTCTGTAGCTTTACAAAAGGAATATGAGTTTGTAGAAAGGCGCTATATAAAATAAACGTATTATTATTAATATCCAACAACTTCTATAAAAATGAATAAATAAAATATTTTTAAAAATGTGTGCTTCTTCCTCCCTGCTTCCGCTGCTGCTTTAACCATCCTTGGCGGTGGCAAAGTGAAAGTGGTTTTCCAGCGTCAACACTGAGTTGCACAGAGTGCAAAATATTTTGCCCCCACTGTCATGTAACACACCGGGAAACTGCTTTGCGCGGTCTTTTGGGCTTATTTTTATTGGCAAATGTGAATGATTTGTGTGCTTCATCATGGTTTCATGGTTTGCAGATGATGTTCACGTCGCGTAATTACGTCACTTCACAAGGTTCCCATGGCAATAGGGGGAAAATAATGGCGCTTTACTAGTGTGAAGTAAACGCAACATTTTTCAACTTTCTGCTAAGATATATGTGACTTTTTTGCAACAAAAATGCAGGGATTATGAAATCATGCTAGCCCCACATATATTTTGCTTGCTGAAATCGGCAATTTATGCGGCGAAAGTGCGGCGTATTTGAAAAAATGCGACCCCTGCATAAATATGCGGACTTTGGCTGATTATGCATGAAATCAGGCGATCGCATAATCGCTTTTTCTGGAGGGACTGTAATATTAAGCACGTTCTATACTCACTTGCATTTTCTATCAAGCATATAAACATACCTTGCTCAAATACAACAAAAACAAACAATTTTAAACTTAATTTGAATTCTTGCATTATTCTTTGCCTGTTAAATACTTTTAGAGTATGTATATTTTCAGTCGAAGCATAAATTGCATGCTCTGGATCAACCATTACAATCATAATGTTCTAATGCGTCAAGACTCTTCTTGTTCACGCATTTTACCTCGTTTTCGTTAACTCTATTACAACATTGGTATACAATTCACAAAAAATGGTGGACATCAGTGAACCCCACGGTTGCACTGAGCTCACATTACTCTTCACTGATCTGTTTAACCATTAAGATACAAGCAACAAAAAAAACAATTACTCTTCACAACATATTCTCCTCTGTATACACAGTACCGATCCCTGCTCTGTGCACGGACTCTCACGACATTCATCTTTAATCACACTACATACACGGGTTGTCAAAACACAGTTTTAATACTCAAGAACCACTTAACACATCAAAGTGTCACTGAAAAGTGTTCATGGACCATTTAACATGTAATATAGAAGATTATTCTTACCTGCAAAGAAAAATAAAGGATAGAGTCAATTACAAATAGAGCGTCTCAATTCTTGTGTTTTTCTGAGCTCCCCCTAGCGGTCTGGCTATATTATGACACTGTATATACAAGTGAATACATAGATGCACCATTACTGCAGATCTCTTATTAAAATAATAAACCAAAGTCCATGAAAAACAAACACTCCCAACCATTTGGGTCTGGATAGATCTACACAGAAAGATATAAACTCTTAAAATTTTCACCCGTGATTGGCTGTGTTTTGTGATTGTATCGTCATGCCCTATTAGTTATTTTTAGCTTTTGTAAATGTTCGACTTCCAAAGAAATCTAAATTCTGTTTACCTCTTGATTTTTTAAAGCATTTTAATTTAGAGTTAGGCTATTTTAAGTGATTCTGTGGCCCCCTAGTGTGCCCTGGCCCCTTGGTTGAGAACCACTGGTCTATTTTTAGACTTATTTGTGACTGTGGTCTTTAACTGCATTAAAGGGTTAGTTCACCCAAACAAATTCTGTCATTTATTACTCACCCTCATGCCCTTCCACACCCGTAAGACCTTCGTTCATCTTCAGAACACAAATTAAGATATTTTAGTTAAAATCCGATGGCTCAATGAGGCCTCCATAGGAAGCAATGTCATTTCCTCTCTCAAGATCCATAAAGGTACTAAAAGCATATTTAAATCAGAATATTTTTGGAGCGCCAAAAATAACAAAATAATGACTTATTTAGTGATGGCCGATATTCTCATCGCTTTATAATATTAATATTGAATCACTGTACTCACATGAACTGATTTAAATATGTTTTTAGTACCTTTATGGATCTTGAGAGAGGAAGTGTCCATTGCTCCGTATGAAGGCCTCATGGAGCCATCGGATTTGAACTAAAATATCTTAATTTGTGTTCCGAAGATTAATGAAGGTCTTACGGGTGTGGAACAGCATGAGGGTGAGTCATTAATGACAGAATTCATTTTTGGGTGAACTATATGAAATATACTGTATGAAAAGAGAGCCATGTCAGAAGTCCGTGATTCAGCTCATTATCCGCTAATGCGACCACGCCCACGGAGCGAGCGCTATTCAGACGCAAATTCAGAGGCAATACATGCATTCATCATCTATATTGTGTATTTATTGTCTTGAAAAGTGTTTATCTGGATGTAAAAGTCATGGTTAGCGATCTCTAGAAGACATTCAGTTAGTTCCTGTTTTCTTTTCTTCTATAGATGAATTTTAGATGAGTTTTTGTTTCTTTAGCGCCCTCCTGCTGCTGTATGAATTGGAAACTCCATTCATGGAATAGCCTCTTCTTCTTTTAGATGAATTTGTGGACTAAAAATGCACAGAGCGCCCTCCGACTTCACGGATGAATTGAAAACACCAGCGCCCATAGTAATGACAGTGAATATTAAATAAAAATAACTCCTCTGTATAGAAAATTGACATAAACATATGAGAATCCAATATTTCTCCAAATGTGCATGCTTTTAAACTAAAAGCCTATATTCAGACTCTTTGCATCACAGAAATACATTATATTTTAAAGTATAATATAAAACCATTACTTTATATTGTAATAATATTTTTTTCTGTATGTTTCATATATCATGATGAGCTTGAGACATCACAGAAGGTTTTTTTCACAGCCTACCTGACTGAATGCAAGTAATATGCAAGTCATTTCAGCTCATTACTATCCAATTATTTTGTCTTCTCAGGTGAGAATGGCCCATTTTCAGTGGTGATTCACGCCTCCTCGCATACTGTGTTTCTTGGCAAAAAGTGTCTTACAAAAACTAAATCAATATATTGTTTTATATGAAGGAATAGGCAGCATAATTTTTACATAATTTTAAAGCAAAAACTCTAGTCTACAACCTCCAATACCCTAAAGTATTGTAAACACAGATTTACTATACTTTTTTTGGCCTTATTTCAGTGACTTAAGTTTTTTGTTTTTTCAATAACCACGCATAAATGTTATTCCTTCAAAAACACAAACATGTACATACATGTTCCTCACATATTATTGTAGCCTAGTTTGTGCTGAATACAGTGTAATGACACTTTTTCCATTAATATGTTTATGAACAACTGAAAAAAGCACAAATGTCAGGGCATGTCAAAACTTCTTCAGGCCCCAAATCAGCCTCAGACTCCAGAGGGTTAATCATCATGTAGAGACTCCAAAGATGCTGTTGCATTGTACATTGATTCTTGTGCAGCTGACCGAAATCAAGATGTGCGCTGGGTGTCATGACAAGGGTAAAGCGGCTCTGATGCGTTTACAGAGATCAAGAAAAAAAACACTTTTTGCTGCCTTGCTAGCACAAATAGACTGTTGTAAATAAATATTATTGGAGGATATTTTACAAGAAAATACCAACTATTTCAGTCTCACAATTTCATGTTTAATTCAATGTGTTACTTTCTGTTTCTTTGTAATTATTTATTAATGAAATTCTGAGTGACTTTTTTTTTTTTTTTTGGTGTAGATCACACACCAAATGTTTTTTAGTGTATGTTTTTTTCTGGAAATGTAGTTGCAAAATGATAGTGTTGATTTGTGTGCAGTTGTATGCTTTATTGATGATAGTAACACATTGTGGTTGTGACAGTGTCGCTATGACAGTACATTACAATTACTTATTCTAGAACTATCTTTATTATAGAGTTGATATCTTTTTAGACAGCTGTTATGAGGTCGCTTGCAATTGACATTCAACTCCAACCGGCATTCTAAAAAGTAAAAGTACACACATGTGGCGATCTCAATAATTACCCATTAGCCTTTGGGCTTTTTTTTTTTTTTTTTTTTTGGATTTAGAGTTATTAGTGGCTATGAGAAGCTTTAGCGTTAGAGTGACTCAGATTATCAGTTATTGTGGTCTCACTCGCATTATTTAGGTCATAAGGTCATAACCGGGTTTACCACCTTAGTTTAGATCTCTGTGCCATTCGTACACTTACTTGTTATACTGCATTTAAACTACTATTCTTGAGGATTATTATTATAAGTACATTTTATCAAGGACATGCATTATCCTGAATTTTTACCAGTATGTGTATGCAACAAATTCCGATACATGCTAAACAGCTTTCCCACTTTAAACCTGTCATAGGCCGCAGCAGGTGTTGTCCTGATGTGCTTGAAATACATCCAAGGACCCTCTCTTGAAATCTGTCATCTTCATTATTATGGTTTCAGGGGCTTGACTTAATTTTTCACTGACAGTGCATTCATTTTAGGGCCTGCATAACTACCTCTGCAGCTTCTCCTGAGATGTACATGTGCACTAAGCCATCTGTTTATACATAAATACTTTTATTGCATCACATTAAACACTATTTATTCAACCTTGACCATCTCAACTCGTTCCTGTTGCCATGGGCATGGCGATTATAGCTATTGATGTATGCTTCCTTTAACTATTTGTTTTTCTTATTCTTATTCTTCCCACATTAATGTTCTGTAGAATGAATGCAAAACCGTTTCAAAAGCTCATCTTTACACTTCTGAGATGTTTTATAGCTTTCTTCTCAGGGTCATATTTGACGGTTTGCAATATAGATGTTTTACACTGCAATATCTTCCAGAATTTTCAATTGTGCCAGTCAGTTTAGGAATTCAAAGAGAGGCCGTTAAAAACCAGGATGAACCATTTGGATCTTTATTCTTAAGACAAAAGAATTGATAAAAAATCATGAACATTGTGGATTTGTGCAGGAATCTATATTATCTGGGTATGTAAAAGCTGTGTGTAAAGTATTTTTGCTTTATTATAGAATTGAATGCGTATAAAATCTCTGCTAACTGACAGACATAGCTGAAATAGAGAGATCACTCCTGAGATCACTGAAAAGTAATGCACTGTTTTACTTTTGTGTTATTTTTCTCTCCTGGGCTGGGCTTGTTTGTTTTTGATAACAAAAAAGGTATATTTTGACGAATGTAAAGGCCCTTTCTCACAAAATAAACCTTAGGCTGAAGGAAATTCATGCCCAAACAGTAGAGGATGCACCTCAAACAAACCTTTCAGTTGTGCCTGTGCTGACATCACTAACCCTAAAATTTACATAAACCCTGCCCCACACTCAACAAAGGGGGGTGAGGCTATGTTGGACTCTTTAGTGAAGAGGAAGAGTTGTTGTTGTAGAGTGTTGTTGCCATGCTATCATTTTACGCCGGAGGGTCAATTCAATGCTGGATTTGCACAAAAGATTAACATGACGGCACATGCTAGTCGATGAGTTGAACTAACCCCACAGCAACTACATAAATGTATCCACTAACCATTCAGAAATGTCCAGTTGCATTCCAAAAGTCTCTTCCCGAGTCTCTTCTCAGTGTCCGACTCCGGTTTGAACAATGTAAGGCTGAACACCGTTACTGACGATCCTCATTTTGGCTGCGTGAGATTCTCCAGCTTTGTTGTTGTTGAGCAACTGAAGCGCGAACTGTTAAATTTCCGCTCTCTTTTGGAAAGCTGAAACACCGGAAAGGGTTCTGGGGACACCAGAGACTTATATTACATCCTGTAAAAGGGGCATTATAGGTCCTCTTTAAAAAAAAAAAATTGGGAATATTCCTATGAAGCCAAGAAATACTGTCTCTGTAGGCAGCTCACTAGGTTTTGCAACACACCAAGCACTGCACTCTTTGCACTCTGTCAAATACTTGTTGGACCTTGGCGGTAGAAGTAAAACGGAAGAGAGTTGGACAGATGAGATATGAATGGTTGACATCTGCAAAGTAATATAGAGCAGGGAATTGAAAATTGCATCTAAATGGAATACTAAGCCTGCTAGGAGCAAGATCTGCTGAATTCTGACCTTGTGTTTTACCGTGGTCATTGAGAAATAATGAGATACCTGCTATGCGCCGGTCACATCTGAGTCTTAGAAAAATGGCACCGAATACAGCTCCATTTGCCGCAGTAGCATAGAAGCGAATGGAATAAAAAAAGGGCAAAAGAGAAGAGAGATGTTTTGGGTGCATAGTCTATGCATCTTTATGTTTTGAACGGGTTCACAGGATCGTCAAGCATGTTTTGTAATATGCAGAGCACAGTCTTGTGGTCAGACTATTCAATATCTCAATCCTGGTGAAAAATGGCTGGGTCACTAATAGGGCAGTGCAATATAATTACAGTGCTGGGTCAGGTTTTTCGAGAACAGTGATTTTGAATTGCTAACTTATATAACAGCAGCTATCATATCTGCCAGGCAGCATTTGAATGAATGCTCACTCTGATTTAGTGAGCCCTGATGCTCAAGGATACATTATCTATATTGATTGCATCAATGTAGATGGCAGTCACTCAAAAGAAGCATTATCTTGATAAAAACGTGTGAGAAAAAACCCTCTTAAAGTCCAGAGCTCTGGCACAGACCCAGAATCGTCCAGTCACACAGACCGACACAAAATGCAAAATGGGACTTTAAGTGCGTGTCAACAAATTATGCCGTAAAACTTTTTGAATGCTGAGATGGCAATGCTTCAGTTTATCTCCGATTGCAATGCACAGCTTCATTGTCGCAAATAATTAAGCCGAGTGGATCTTTTAATGCTAAAAAATTCACAACATTATGTAAAGGTACAGCATTCAAAATGACTGTCAAAGAGCTGTTCGTGATAAAATTCTTTCTATTTATGTCTTTTTATATGTCTGTGCTTTAGACGAGCGCTAATTGGTCCCTATTTTACGTTTTTTTTTTCCTGCATACTAAAAATCTGCTCATTATTTCTGTCCTCTGGAGATTAATTTATGGAATAATGTGCTGAAATTTTATACGAGGTCACAAGGTTAATATTGGAAAAACATGCTGAAGGTATGTGATCAAAATGACCGAGGTCTTGATTTATCCACTGACGATCAGTAGGGAAATATAGCAACACTGATTTCAGATCAGCACAGAAATTCAGTTCATACAAAGATTCTTGCTTAGACTGCTGATTTTGTTCAATAATGCTTACCATTATTTAGTACTGAATTCATTCAATAAAATAAAAAAGCTCAATGTATAAAAGCTTAAGCGTATAGTAAATGCTTAATATGTAATATGTTTTTTTTTTCTTGCTTGATTTAAAAAAAAAACCATGGCCCTTTTATATAATTTTACAATTTATTACAATTTATTTTCATTATATATTTTTATGTATTTTATTACATGACTCATGCGCACAGAAAGCCGCTTCAGACAGTGAGCCAGTGTTCTGATGAATAATGCTACCTATTAGATTGTGCTACCAACACTATATTTGCATTGCTTTAAGGGTAGGTTTAGGTTAGGGGTAGGTAAGGATGTTAATAAAGCCTCAAACCTCATGAATATGATGATGGTAGCACAATCTGATAGGTAGCATTTGTCACTGTCGAATTGTGCTACTAACACCAGGCGCATTGAGTTCTCTTTTGAGCTTGAACAGACAAAAACACACACAATTATGCCAAAATGCCCATTTTGTTAAGTATTCTCATACACACAGTCTTAAATGAATTAAATAAAGTCTTAAATGAACACAGAGAGTTCTGAGAAAATAAAGATGCAGATCTGCATCATGTGCGGTAGGTCTTAAAGTGACAGTAGCCTAATAAACATGCTGTTGTCTGCCATTAATGTTAATCAAAGAGCAAAAGAAGAAAAAAAATCATTGACTGCTCTTAAGTGTATAACTTTTGTAGCTTTAATAAACTAAAACTAAAAAAAATATCTTTGTTTTAATCTAAATAATACAGTGAAGACTGTGAAGTGTTTGATAACTGCTTTGTTTCTGGATATTTCCTACCTGTTAGATCAAATATTTAAAATATACTGTCTTTATGTTGTTTCTACATTAAAGGGCACCTATTATGCAAAATTCACTTTTACGTTTGACCATAAATGTGTGTTGGCAGTGTGTGAGCAAAACCACCCTAGAATGAGAAAAATCCACCCAGTGTTTTTTTTACAATCTCAATAATTCATCAGCACTGTCTCAGAACGCCCTGTTCTAAGATTGCTCTCACTGTGACGTAGAATTGTGCTAAGCCCCACCCACGTGGTTTGATTGACAATCTGGTTTTGGCATAGACCCCGCCCTCGGTGATCTGTCAACCATCCATCCTCCATTGTTTCAACGACAGCCGGTAATGTCTCCTAAGAAACATAAGTGTTCTGTTGTGGGATGTAATAATGAACATAGTAGTTTTCACTTACTTCCGACATCAGAGCCACTGAAAACGCAGTGGATGGATTTTATTTACGAAGGAAAGGCGCCACTCAAAATTCCAAAATACGCGAATCATTTTTTGACTGTTTTGAGAACGAGGGTCAAAGTTAATCCTCAAGTGTGGATCGTTGCCTACTGTTCGCGATCCAACGTCACCTCCAGAAAAAGTAAGTGTATTTAATGTTTTTTGAGCAAATAGTCATTTCAGTCGATGTCAGCCAATTCAATAACAAATGCGTCTAAAGTTGTTGTCGTTGTCGTAGAATGTATGTGTATATAATTTAAACCTTGTTTGTATAGTGTGTATCCACACGTATATATATATATATATATATATATATATATATATATATATATATATATATATATATATATATATGTATATTAAAGATATTGTATATTAAAGATATTGTATTAAACACTCTGTATGTTTTCTGTAAAGACAAGACATCAAAATTGCTATGCTTATACAAAGGCCAGCACATCGACACGAAGATGTAGAACGAGGGATATTGGCGTGCAGCAACAATTACAAATGTAAATAAATTAATACTGTTCTATCTCCCTGCAGCATATATTTTCTGGTTCTGTAGCCATCTTCTTACATTTGCCACATAAGCACCTGTACGACAAGTAATGTCAACATGACGCAGCCATTCCCTCGCATAGCAAACGTTATCACAGTATTTGTGTTTGTAGTTTCAAAAAATTGCGCGAACGTTATCACAGTGTGTGTGTGTGCGTGTGTTGCACATCCACAATTGCAAAGGGGACACGATGAAAACTCTATAAGTATATAAATGTATCAAATAACCATTCAGAGACGTCCTGCTCCATTCTCAATTGTTTCTTCTGCTGGAGTCTCTTCATCATCTGGGTCTGATTCCGGTTCAAACATGTACAGCTGAATGCCATACAAAACAGCGGGTCTCTCATTCTCAGCCATTCTGCTTCTACCGACTGTTTATTGCAAGTTACGCCCTCATCCAAAGGCAGGGCGGGTATTTGCAGCTCATTTATATTTAAGGTGGTACACACCAAAACAGCTCTTTTTAAAACAGGCGCCAAAAATGACATTTTCAAATGGTTATAATAAATTAACTGGGGGGTATTTTGTGTTGAAACTTCACAAATACATTCTGGGGACACCCAAGACCAATATTACATCTTGTAAAAAGGGGCATAATAGGTGCCCTTTAAGAGAGATTAAGACTACATTAAGGAGATTAAATTTTACATTATTACCATATAAAATATATTAAAAACTTTAATGCTATGTGTGATTAATTACAGAACAATGTGTGGTTAGTTAGTTCATTTATTTTAAATCGATTGACAGTATATTTATAAAACGTTAAGTTCCTGTCCTTGATTCTGATTGGTCAATAGCTGTGTTTTATTCACGATAAATGACTGCTTCATCCAACGGTTCTGTGTATCACTACACAACACCCTTAGCAACCACTCTTAGCAACGTAAACTGTTGGTTCTCAATTGATATTGTTCATTGAAACGTACTGTATTCTGTAGAAGAGTATTGTGAGAAAGAGTTTATTACCTGCATTCAGATTTAGCATTTTCCTTCAGGTCAGTCCTATGTTCATAATAAAACATCTGTTTAAATGTCCGATGTATTATCTCGTCCTTTTAACAGTTAAGAAGTTTTCCCGTGACTGACAGCGCTAGTCAAAGCATTTGTCAGTTGCGTCTTGTTCCGTGTTCTCAACAATTCAGTCTTTTCAATGTAAAAGTCTTCATTACTGACTGACACACTTTTAAAGACAATCTTTGCCACCATCTGATGCCATTATAATGTAACTTCTGTTGCTGATAATTTTTTTTCCGGTGGAGGGAAGGCTTTAAGTTAAAGTTTACTTTAATATTCTTACGTAACCATTTTATAAAAGCATTAAAGGTGCTAAAGAGGATGTTTTGTTTTATACATTTTTGCAATATTACTTGAAACCATCTTTACTAACTGATAAAAGACTATTTATTAGGTGCACTGAAAGGAATAATATTAATATACATCATCTGTGCACGAGGTAGAGCCTTAAAAACATCAGCCAATCGTTTACGCGATCATCGTGTAAACGATTGGCCCTCTGGCTTGTCAATCACTGCCGTGACGGTCCTTGTGAGAGACGTGCGCAGCTGCGCTCTTCAGTAACTTCCCACACTCCACAGTCGCTGCATGCAATGTTTTTGTCAGGAGACAGTAGTAACAACTGCAGATTATGAGTTACCTGCGGTGAGTCCGACATAATGAATCCACTAACACGACACAGCGAATGCCGGTGGTAAACACTCGTGTTCCAATACTCGTGCACAAATTTTGGGAGGCGTTCCTTTGAAATGAGCTGTGAAGGAGGGAGGTTGTTCTTACGCATGCTCTCATTTCAAAAACTCAGTAACAGTCTCTGGATTCTCAGTCGACGAAAAAATCCTCTCTATCACCTTTAAGGTATTGAGGCTAGTGGTGTATCGAGAATATAAATGGCCCTTGTTATATAATGCAAAGACATCCATACAATTGTGGCATAAGCGACTTTTTCTGAATTCTGTATATAAAAATATATTTCAGCTGAGGTAACCATACTAAAAACTTACTTCTGTAACATCTCACAGACTTTTAGCAGTTCTCTTCCAAGCCTCAATTTCCCCTGAAATGACTCTCACATCCGCACTCTCTTTCATAATCACACTCCCTCCAGCATCCACTTGATGAGAGCGCAGAATTGCTGATTCCCACCATCACATACTATAGTGCGGCCCTGCATGACACCACTAGATGACCAAGCATCGATGTTCAGCCAGAACACTCTGGATTTTCGTGCCATTTTCATGTGCACATACAGTCTGGCATGATAGGAAATGGAAGGCAAGGGATCTTTAAAGCAATGAGAGAGTGTTCTCTGATGGACCCTGACGGATGCATGCTTCCCTCGGATTCTGACTCTATTTCTGAACATCAATACTAAACGCAGCATCGCCTGCCACCTGACTCAGATGGGAATGACTGGAGAAGGAGAGCAGATGAAGAGGCACACGCACTCACTCAGCCTCACAAGATGGTGCAGCTGTGTTATACATGTGCTGAACAAGACAGCCGCAGCGGCAAAACTTGTATGATGTCTCCAGGCTCTTGGATACTGCAGACAGAAAAGAGGAGATGAGGAAGGATCTAATAGCTCAGGAGAAGAGCTCATCTGTGTTAAAATCAGTGTTGGGCATGTTACTTTCAAAAAAAAAAAAAAAAGTAATTAGTTATAGTTACTAGTTACTTCTCACAAATAGTAACGGAGTTAGTAACTGAGTTACATCATTATAAAAGTAACTCATTACCAGGGAAAGTAACTATTGCGTTATTTTAAAAAAAAAATATATATATGTCTAATATCTTGAATGCCCCCAATATTAAATATAAGTCTAAAAATAAATTATTCTTGATCCGACTCGTGACTTGTCTTGCTTATGAAATTTCTCTGTACTGTACTATACGTGTTGGTAGCCATTAAAGAAAATGCACTTTCATATTTATGTCTAAATAAGCCTATGCTATGTTTTAAATTCATTTACTTGATTATGAAAAGTGAACACCATGAGTAAGATGCATCATAAGATGCGCAATATATCGGGAGTCATGGAGTGAGTCAGACCTGATTTTGACTGCTTCAATAAGTTTTGTTTTGTAGAAAGCCTTTCTTTAAAGTGAATTTCGTTTTGTAAAAATGGTATCTTAATTTTAATCATTGTTTCATCAAGCAATTGCCTGGATTTAAACCATAAGAAGCAAATATATCTGACAATATAATCCTGACATGGATGCGCGGGCGCGATCACTGGAGCGTGTCTTATAGGCTGAATGAACCGAAACTCAGCGTAGCTGCTTGCCTCGCAGAAATGAGAAATATATCTATAGAGAGCTTGAAATATCTAAAAAAGAAAAGAAATAGGCTACTCTGATGTAGGGTCTGCACAGTCTCAAGGATGAGCAGGTCCCACCATAAACTGTGTTTAAGCCTCAATTCACGGAACTTTGGTTTGTAAATCTTACATCGATTCCGGCCCGGCAGACACTAATGGATCACGAGACCTTCTTTTTATGACTATTTCGATAAGTCCCAAACCTCTCCTCTGTGACTTCAAAGGAGATGCGAACGCCACGGATCGGGTTTCGAAAGACAGGCCCGAATTCCAAACGGTCATAAAAAGAGAAAATACACGCACGCACCCACAGACACACACTCACATACAAAGACTGTATACACAAATATTATACCTGCAAATATGAATGTACCTGCCATTGTAGTGCTCGCTGCATGTATGTGTTACTAGTATAGAATCGTAGAATTGACTGTAGTAGGTTAGTTTTCATGTTAAACGATAGTAATAGAGTGTAAAGTGTATCTTCTTTATATGACGAGCGACACCTGTCGAGTTTGATCTCTCCGTAAAGCTGTGAATCCGAGCTATTCACTCATGTACGTTACATTTCTGCCAAATGCATCGTTCAATGTTTAATAATACTATGAAGGAAATGCACTGATTCAACATACCATAAATTTATTCGGGAGACAGGACAAAGGAATGTGGAAACCCGCCAAATTGCAACGCTATCATTGGAGGACGTTATCAGTAAGGCGTTCTGGTTTGTTGTCTTTAAAACACCATGACACGCGTCTTTTGGGGGCACAAGTTTTCTGCACGAGTTCCTGCCGTCAAGACGGACTCTCTTCTTTATTTTCCGGTCATATTACAACAGTTAAACCTTCGTTTGAAACTTCGCCGAAACAACCTCCGGAAGAAGAAGCAACTATCAAACCGAGCGCTCCAAAACTCCAAGCACCCTGACTAACCTATGCAAGTATAACGTTTTTACGATCTTAAATACTGAGGTTCCTTGCTGGCTCTTAAAGGTGAACTGTTGCAATTTGACCTGCTTTGATCATCTCTTTCGTTTCTGCCTTTCCCTCTACTTTGTATGTATTTGTATTTACTTGTGTCCATTTAGCCGTATAACCTGTGTATTACCCGTTTCGTATATTAAACTCATTTTATCCATGCTTTTTGTTCACTTGCTCATTTTAGCAACAACCGAGTCACTTTAACGTTCTGATTCTAATATCCTTGCTCTATATTTGAAGGCTATGATAGAAAGTTAGTCTCCCGGCCCGAGAATAACATTTCTGTCATGATAATCTGTGGATAATTGTCCGTTTCGGTGGACGAACTGATAGTTTTCCACATAATTATTCAACCAGAACTAATCATATATGTGATTGATTATAATTCGTTGTAGTTAATTCACCATATATGTTTAATTCCCCGTTGGGTCGATATATGAACGTCATAAAGCTTTCTGAATTATGATATTCATATTTCATCCATAAATTGATTAATAACTGTACATCGCTACATTTATTTGGTGGAGTATTCGCGAGCATCGTTTTAAACTTGGTTGTTGAAAAAAAAAGCAAGGTAGAATAATTGGTGTGTGATTTAATGTTCATGCGCGCTTTATTCAGTGAGAAGACGCACGAGTCCTCACACTACTCACCGTTAACAAGCTGCTTTTGTGTCTAAAAACACGGTAGTAAATTGTTGAACGTGAAATACACTGCAGTCCATTAATATGTCAAGCTCTTATCTGTGAAGGACGACAATCTTTGCAGTAAGTTACAGTTTTGAATATTAATTTCCGCTTGAATGAAACGAATTGATCGTCATTAAGCGTGTTCTGAAACGAGATTTTGTAGCGAGTTTCCTATTTAATCTCTGCAAAGGCCTTATCTGCCGCTATTTTAATTGAATTATTTGTGTCGTCCAATTATTCAAAAATAGCGTCTCGCTCCCTTGGTAACTAATTGGACTAGCTACCCAAAAGACGTTACCAAATACAAGTCTAATCGGAAAACAGTTCCTGCTTTATCCGATTTGACTTGTAAAGTTGGAGCCAGTCGAAAAAACGCCCTGATCCAGCGTGACTAATAACAGCAGTGAATTATCCTGCAGTTACATATTTGTGCACTAAAATTTGTGCAAAAACGGGGTCACTAAACCCCGAGGTTCCAAAGTTTTATACTTAGGATAAAAGGTTGCACCAGTCCAGTGAACTGGCACAGAAGAATCCGCCGAGATTCTAAAAAGAGTTTGTATGTGATATGTGCAGTTAGATCAGCTGAAACGCTAATTTAAAAATATCACAGAGGTGGATGCAGTAACGCTGACCAGACGCCAGAGGGCAGTCTGTCCAGGTGGGGCACCCCCCCCTACTTCACTGTTGTGTGGACTCAGTAACGCCACCGTGTGGACGTTCTGAGTCAAAGCTGCTCTCCGTACTTTGAACTAAATTGTCTCCAAATTCGCCCGTGACTACTTCAACGTTGCTGTTATAACTGTTTGTTGATGGTTATGCTTTCCAATCGTTTTTGGAAGGTGGTTTACTTATTTAAATTTGGTTTAAACACGTTTTAAATTTTTAATTTAGTTTAAGTTGCCCTTCCAACCAGAGAATTCACTTCCTGGAAGTGCTCCCCCGTGTGGACGGATCCGGAAGTCAATTCCCTGCCATCTGTGTGTCCTTTCCTCTCCTTGGTTCCTTTGGTCACAGACTTATTCTATTCTATTCTATTCTATTTTTATTTTATGTTACTCCATTCTACTCCTTTGGTTTAACTCAGTTTTGTTGGTTCTTCTCCCTCTCTTTCTCTTGAGTTATTATTTTATTTTATTTTATTTTATTTTATGTTATTTTATTAGTAATTGTTTTTTTTGTTTGTTTGTTTATTTATTTTGCTTTATTTACTTCGGAAATTCTTTCCCTTGTATTACTTAATGCTGTATTCTATTCACTCTTAGTCCTGTGTCCTGTATGTTATTGGCTGGCAATAACATACACACACACACCCAAGCCTCCCTTATTTCATACACTTATTTTTAAATTTAATTGAACAACATTCAATTGTAATTTAAGATTAAGTAGTGTCAATCAGTTGGCATTCTGCTTACCAAGAAGCACTCCTCTTTAGGGAATTCACAAATAGGGAAGGCTTTCTCCTCTCTTTGCCCCACGCTGTTCTTCTGTGCATTTATTTCAATTTAATTGAGCAAGAGTTCAATTCAAGTTTGAATCAAGTGCCTCTGAATTGTGTTTTTCTTTTCTCTCTCCTTTCCCATTCTATTTCTATGCACTGGTTTAAATTTAATTGAACAGGCTTTAATTCAAATTTGAATCAAATGCATCTGAATTGTTTTGTTTTATTTTGCCTTTTGTCCGGCTTCCAGCTCAGTTAAGATCCCTATCCTGTCATCCTACACACTTGATTATTTAAATTTGGTTTAAACAAGATTTAAATTGAGATTTGAATGTACAATTAAGTTGTGTTTACTTGACTGTTTGTGTACTTGCAGACAAGGCCCTCTAGCACCCGGTGGTGAGTTGACGGTTGTTCCAGTGGGTTCCAGTGAAGTGGAGTTGCCTGGCCTGGCGAATCTGACACGTGCCTGTGTGTGAATCGCAGGACGTTTCTGGCCTCACACCACGGGCAGCACGCAGAGACATTAGCAGGTTGGGTGTGTCAGGTGCAGGGAGGCGACGAGTCCAGTTGGAACCCAAGGCAATTTTGTTTAATTTCCCTGTTTCTGCTCGACAGAACCGCCCTTTGAGTAACTGCCTGCGGGGTCAGACTCAGGGGTTGGGAAAAATTCAATTTTGACCTGCCAATCTGGCCGTCGGCGTTAATACCTCGCCTGAAAACGCAATTGTGCTGAAGGTCACTGTTTGAGAGGCTGCGTCGTGGTGCAAGGAGGACAGGACGTCCGCGGACACCGCAGTCGGGTGTGGGAACGTCTAGGAGAGGCTGCCCCGTCACTGAGTTCTCATCTGGGCACTCGCAATTCACCCCAGGCCTAGAGTAACAACGTACAGTCCCTTCCCTTAGTGAAAACTACAAGATATTACATATCTTTCATTCCTTTAGGTTCTGGCCAAAGCTGTTACTTTTAAGCCATACCCTCCCTCTCAGTTTTATGACTCAACGGCGCCCTCGCCTGGCCCCGTCATAATCCCAGAGGCGATAGGAAGTTTAAGCTCAATTTCTCCCCTTTAGCCCTTCACATTTTGTTTTATTGCTATTCTACGTCTATTCCTTTCTATTTTGTTTACTGCTCTATTTCTCATTTAATTGCATCCACTCTGTTCTGTTTTCTTTTCTGCTGTGTTTGTTTCTTTCAGTTCACGTAGAAGCAGAACCTGTGAGAGCCACCACGGAAAACTGAGTAATAGATAGACGACCGAGCAGCGAGAGTCACCAAAGGACTCTTAGAACTACCGCCTGTCAAAATCTATAGTTAAATCCGGCACTCACTCACACAAATTGACCTACGTGGTCCTTCTTGGTTTGACAATTAAGTGTCAAACCTACCTTCCACTAACTGTCTGCACCAGTTAATTGGAACCACACAAAAGAATTATCTAATTACGTATTACGTAACCGCTAATCCCTGCACAAGCTTGCATTGGTTCTTGTCTTTGTTGTGCTGTCTTTCTCTCGTCAACAGTAGAAGCCACTATGTCACGAGCATCCAGCCCTGACACCCACTGGGACCATCTCGAGACCTGGCTGGGCGTCATGACCAACCCGTTCCTGCCCAATGCCGCCGGCGACCTCCAGCATCTGAGCCGCGAGCAGCTGGACGGGGACTTGAATCGACTGATGGCCCACGATCCGATGCAGAGCTACAGTCACAAAGAATGGGCAAGACTCATCGGAGGCCTCGCCCACAACCTCATCGCCCAGGCAAGGCTCAATGAAAGGAGCAACGCACTTCTGGAGCAGGAAGTCGCGGCGCTCAAGCTCCAGGCTGAGGAAGCCCGGAGGAACCAGGCTCAGACCCAACATCGTCTTGATCAGCTACTCCTCGAAACCCCAGATCAGCGTAGGACAGCGGAGGAATCTGATCCTGAGCTACAGGAGGAAGTCGAGAGACTCCAAAAGGCCCTCGAAGAGCTCCACTTGGAGACGGGGCGCAGAGAGCAGATGGAAAAGCAATCCATAGAGGAACTAACTGGAAAACTCCAGCAAGGTGAAGCTCTCCTAGCAAGAGCAGAGATTGAACTGAAAGAAAGAGATGCTAAAGCCCGGGCCTGTGAAAATCACCTTAAACTGGCCCGAAGTGAGATCACTGCTCTGAAACAGCAAAGAGACTATCTTAGAGATGAATTGGACACTGTGCACCGAGAACTAAAGCATTCCTATAAACTGCAAAGCGAATTGGGAGGAGACTTGCATGCCATGCAGCTCCCTCTAGCCACTGGACCTAAGTGCCCCAGTCGAGAGTCCCTAGTTCGCGAGGGGGGTGAAAGCCCACTGCCAAAAACATCCAGCCTCCAAGAACCATGGTCAGGAGCAAAGGGATGGGAGCCACCCCAGAAAAGCCGCGCTGCGAGCTATGGCGTGATTCCCAAAGAGCTGGACAAGCTGGCAAAGAATATCCCCACTTTCACTCCAAACCCAGCAGGGGGTGTCGACGTGCACGCGTATTTGCAAGACATTGACTTCCTGTTGCAAAATGTGGCCAACGTGAGTGCATGGGACAAGTTGTATCTACTCCGCATCACGTCCAGCCGTGACGTGCGCAGCTTCCTGGATCGGCAGCCAGAAGCTGTCAAAGCAGACTACCAGCTGCTGCGACAGGCTCTGATCAAAGAGTTTTCTGACCCTGAATCGGACCAAGGGCTCCTCGCGGCCATGGATCTTAAACAGGGCCGACTGGAAACTCCACAAGCATATTACAACCGTATACGAAAGGCCTACTTCGGAGCACGCAACGAACCAGGAATGGAGGAAGATTTCAACTTTAAGACTTTGTTTCTTAGAAACCTGCACACTGCAGTAAGTCATCATCTGGGAGTCCTGGCCTGCCCACGAAGTATGTCTATTCAACAGCTGCGAGATTTAGCCTACAAAGCTTATTCCAAGCAAAGGGCCATATCTGAAAAGACTGTTAAAAATCCAACCATCTACCCGGTCTCTGATCACTGCCCAGAACTGGCCCTAGAGGGCGCACACACACACCACAGTGACAGACCGTTCAACCGAGAGGCAAGACAGTTCCCAGCCAGCAGAGGGCAGCCTCACCACGAGGGCGCCCGTCCCAAGCACCAGAGCGGACACTCTGAAAGATTCTGGGACAGGCCACATCCAGCCAGCAACCAAAGGGGCGGGGCCGCATGGGAGACCAGCCGGCGACCCAGAAATGGCAGGCCTTCATCGGATAGAGCCTCAAGCCCCAATCGCCAAAGACAGAAGGCCTCTCGACGTGCATCAAACAAGTCCAAGTCCGAGCCCTCACAGGAGTCGAGCAACGCAGTTATGTCTGAGTCTGCGGAGATTCTGAAAGTCCTGAAAGAGCTGATCCAGGAAAAGCCCAAAAAGGAGGACAAGAAGGACAAGTCAGACTCCTTATGACTAGAAGCAAGGTCTGCCCCTAACGTCTGCCCTGACAGCCCTTTAACACAACCTCACACCCAACTCACAGTTGACCAGAGACTTACCACACAGTCAGTTAGTACATCACAGAGTGACCTCATCACACAGTCACCTCAGCCAACAACCGCACACTCCGAGCAAACCAGCTCACATCAACCCACCGACGACCAGGACGCCACGGTACCAGAAAGTGCCGTTTTGGTTGTCTGCCTCCCAAACGAATCACATAACACCAGCCCCACTTGCTTATCGGTCAGCACCCAAGCCCCGGTACCAAGACTCCTGGGAAACCTTATCGAAAAGGGGGTGGCCCGAAAGCTGTACATAGCCATCACTGTGGAAAATGATGTGAGGATTGAGGCCCTTGTAGACACGGGAGCAGACCTAACTTTGATGTCAACTAACCTTTTTGAAAGACTCAGACATGAAGCAAAGAAACAAAATCGAACTCTTAAATCACAAAAATGTGAGCTAAATGTGCAGTCATACAGCCAAACTGAGATCCAACTTGAACAAATAGCTCCCATTCATCTAACCATCGGTCCAATGAGTTTGGTACACCCCGTATACATCTCACCGATGGACACGTTTCCCCTGCTCATTGGCAAAGATTTGCTAGATCGCTTTGAGCCCCTATTGGACTTCAGACAGCTGAAAATTTGGGCTCAAGTACGAGAACCGCGGCCTTTCCAGTCACCCAGGTCATCTGAGCCAGACTGTCAGGTCACAGAGGTCACGGGAAACCCCACAGCTAGCTGCGGGAACCCCGTCTCAGCACCAGGGCAAAGTTCAAGTTCGCTCCTCTGCACCTTTCAGCTCACCACAGACTCTGACTCCTTCTGCCCCAAGGTCACACCAGACCCGCAGCTGAATGGCTTAACAATAACAGACACTGTCCTCGCACTGTGGGCTGACAACTCAGCCATCAACCATAACGTGTTCAATGCTCTCAAGGAAAACGCACCGGACCTCCCATTCGTCAACAAGCGCACACGTTTCTCTTTAGACTCTCGCTTGCCAGCTATGACAACGGCCAAAGGCGTCTGCGCTCTGAACTTGAATTGGAACGGCCGGTTTCTAACCCATTACTTTCTGGTCCTCCCAGACCTAACGCATGATGTTTACATTGGAGCAGACCTCCTGATTCGCCTCAAAGCTCACGTGGACATGGTTAATGAGGTAGTGTGGGCACCAATGACTGTACAGCCCCCTGTTGTTCCGGTTGACCTTGAGAACCTCGTGTCTGGCCAGACCATTCCAGAAGTTTGCTTCCTGGTCAACGAACAGGAAACGGTAGTACCCGCTTATACCAAAGGGGTCGCTATTCACCTCAACATGAGACAGGGCCAAAACCTGAATAACACACTGGGTTTCTTCCAACTTTCACCTGAAAGCGTGGAACTTGGACTCACCTTGGAAGCCACACCCCTCACTGAAGTGTCATCCCGTGTAATCTACATTTTGCTTAACAACTGCATGGCTACCCCCATCAGAATTCCCAAGGCCTACCGGCTGGGATGGCTAGTAAGCCACGACTTCCATGACTTTGAACTCACGTTACCAGTCATCGGGTCAATACCAGCTGCTATGATACCAGAAGGGAGCCCAGACAACACGGTTTTAACTGCACCCTTCAAGACCATCTCCATCACTGCCATCATGCCGGTACCCACAGAACAGGTGTGCAGAACGGAACTGATGGAGGACCAACACCTTGCAGTATACACAGTCTCTAACCAGCCTGCCTGTGAAACCCAGGAAAACACGGCACCACTGACAGCCAGCCTGACAGCTGACACCACCACAGAAGAGCCGTTCCCAGGGTTCGAGTCTCAAGTCCAACAAATCCTGAAGGATGCAGATGCCCTAAAGCACGAGGCAGACCGCCAGAAACTCAGGCAGGTCCTGTACAAATTTAAAGCATCATTTGCCAAAGACTCTTTAGACTGTGGACTCACTAACCTCCACACGGTGCGCATTCCAACGCGCCCAAACGCTCCTCCCACCTTTGTCAGGCAGTACAAAATTCCCATCGCCTCACACGAACCAGTGCAGGAGATTATCCGCTCCATGGAAGAGAAAGGTGTCATCCGTCCTTGCAACAGCACCTACTCAGCCCCCATCTGGCCTGTTCTCAAACCAAATGGCAAGTGGCGACCAACCATTGATTACAGGAAACTGAACCAGCAGGTGCCACTGTCACGGTGGCCCATGACACAGCTGGAGCAGGAACTACCTAGAGTCAAAGGGGCCACTATCTTCTCGACGCTTGATGTGGCATCAGGATTCTGGACCATACCCGTACACCCAGAGGATCAACACAAGCTGGCTTTCACCTTTGGCAACCGGCAGTACACTTTTACAAGGTGCCCATTCGGCTATGCCAACTCACCAGCTGAATTCAACATCTTCCTGAACAAAGCATGTCCAGATGCAAGGATGAGAGGGAACCTCATCTATGTGGACGATGTGCTCATGAAAAGTATGACTGTGGCGGACCACCTGATCGAAATAGACCATGTTCTGACCCAACTGACCACTGCCGGCGCCAAAATTGCCCTCCACAAAGGACAATGGTGCCGAACCAAGGTCAACTACGTGGGTCTACTTGTCGGTTCACAGGGCATTGAACCGCAGTCCAGCCGCATTCAAGCTATTCAAACCATCAAACCTCCCACTAACGTGTCGGAGCTGCGCAGTTTTCTAGGTGTGTGCAACTACTCACGGCAGTTCATAGAGAACTACTCAGACATTGCAAGACCTCTTACTGCTCTATTGAAAAAGGACTGCCCATTTGTCTGGACGGGAGTTCAAACAAGTGCAATGAACGAACTGAAACAACATTTGTGTCAAGCCCCATGTCTGGCGTATCCTGATCCAAACAAAGAGTTCTACTTGGAAGCCGGATTCTCAAAGAACTGCCTGAGCGCTGGTCTCTACCAACGATACGACCAAGACAAAAGAGTCGTAGCGTATGCCAGCAAAACACTCCTGTCACCGGAGTGCAAATACTCAGACTGTGAAAAGGCGTTGCTCTGCACTGTATGGGCCATCCAAAGATTTTCCAACTACATTGGAGCACAAAAGGTTATCGTCGAGACCTGTCACCAGCCTGTCACTTTCCTGAACAGCCAACGCATCCGAGATGGCGTAGTCACCAACTCACGCATAGCCACGTGGCTGATGGCCCTCCAGGGGCGCAACGTCGAGGCACGATACGCCCAAAATCACAAGTCTGCTCTGGGCAACGGCTTGGCGGCCTGCCAAAACTGCTCCGATGACACTCCAGCTTCCACACCGGAGCCGGAAATACCCCAAAACCAGCAACCGACCTGCCACCGGTACTTCGAAGAGAATGCGTGCCAAGGTATGCCCACAGCCTATGTCGATGGATGTTCGTACAACCATGAGGGCGTCCTAAAGGCAGGTGCAGGGGTGTTATGGTTAAACAACCAACCCTGCCCACCACAACACTTCAATTTGGGCTCCCAGTCATCGCAGTATGCGGAGGTAGCTGCTATCCTCATCACCCTCCAAATCGCAGTGGCCCACAACATCAAAGAACTCCTCATTTGCACAGACTCAAACTATGCCCGACTCAGTTTCATGTGCCACCTCCCAGGCTGGAAACAAAATGGCTTCAAGACCGCAAACAACAAGCCTGTCAAACACCAACACCTGTTCCGAATGTGCGACGATATCACGACAACTCACAACATGATCGTTTACTGGAAAAAGGTGAAAGGACATTCGAAGCTACCTGGCATGGACAAAGACTTGAATGACCAAACTGATGCCCTTGCCAAGACGGGCGCACTACAGGGTAATCTGTGGTCACCCCCCACCCAAACACCCACCCCTGATGTAGCAGCAGTCACCCGCAGCCAACGCACTGCTCCCGTACTTGCTCCCACATCGCAGCCGCTATCGCTAGCTCCACAAATTTCCAACAATGACATTGCCGACCTTCAGGCCTCGGACTCTGCCATCCACACGGTAAAAAACCTCCTCTCAAACCCCTCCTGCCCCCCGATCACAAAGTCTGACTTCGACGACAACCCTAGCCTCAAACGGCTACATGACGTCAAGCACATGCTGCGTGTCCAAGAAGACATTCTGTGGTATGCCCCTGATGATCTCACTGCGCCACGGCTTGTGGTACCACACGGCCAAAGGGGGGTCATGCTCATGTATGCCCACGATGCACCATGTGCTGGACACCATGGCACCAAAGCCACTTACCAGACACTGAAACAAGTGGCATACTGGCCCGGCATGCAGCAGGATGTGGCAGAGTATGTTAGAGGATGCCTGGTGTGCTGCCAGTTCCAACCGGCAAACCCAACTCACAGAGCTCCACTGCAACGCAGAGGAGTCACGTTCCCATGGTCAGACCTCCAGATAGACTGGGTGGGGCCCCTGACCAGATCGACGAGAGGAAACAGGTATTTCCTCACGGTCGTGTGCCAATTCACCAAGTGGGTAGAGTGTCTTCCAGCACCGAACGACACGGCCCAGACTACAGCCTACCTCCTGATGAACCACATTTTCAGCAGATTTGGGCTGCCACTGAGAGTTAACTCCGACAGAGGTACTCATTTTACCGCCGAGATCATGCAGCAAATTTGGAGACTCCTGGGCGTACAGAGCAAACTGCACATCAGCCACCATCCAATCTCGTCAGGGCAAGCGGAACGGACCAATAAAACTGTGGTTAGCATGCTAAAAAAATATGTGTCAGCCAACCAGAAAGACTGGGATGTGAAACTTCCACTGGTACTCATGGCTATTAGAGCCACTCCGCAGGAATCAACTCGGGTGTCTCCCTTTGAACTGATGACGGGGCGACAGATGACCCTGCCGTTGCACCTGCTGTACCAACCGGGAGATTCCAGCCTCGTCACCGCCTACACTACCCACCAGTATCTCGACGAGCTACACCGACACCTGAGAACCACGTTTGCTTTTGCCCAACAGCAGCTTCAACGAAGCGCGGAAGGCCAGAAAGCATACTATGACCGCAAGGCGTCACACCAGGAACTGGATGTGGGTGACCGGGTCTGGTACTACCTTTTCGCTCAGCCACCCAAAACAGCCTCCCAACGGCTGTCAAAGAAATTTCTTCCTCGTTGGACGGGACCTCATGAGATTGTGGACAAACTCTCCCCGGTCGCATACCGAATCAAGTTGAGCCGAGGGCAGAAAGAACCAATTTTCAAATGGGTCCACCGTAACCAGATTAAGAGACATGTGGCTGTTGACAGAGAAAGGCAGGGAGGGAACAATGCAAGCTAATCCCAGTTGCAATCCTCGGAAAACTGTCCTCACCAACCACGGACATTCCCCGCTGACCAACCATGCCTCTCTCTCCCTCTCTCTCTCTCTCCTCCCCTCTTCTCTGTAACAGGATGCTGCTGTGGTTCACCCTCGTGTGCCTCCTGCCAACCAGAGGACAGCCGCAATCCGACATCACATCACCAGGTCCCGCATCTGGTATCGTACTGAGGGAACAACCGGGACTTCTCATCACCAACTGCCGGACTTACACGCAGAAAGTGTATGTGCGGTTGGACCCCCGCACCGTCTACAAAGCACACTATCCCAGCCATGTCGCCCAATACAGCTGGGCAGGGGCCCGATGGACGGAGAACGCCCTCACTCACGCGGAGGCCGACGTCCAGCACATGCTCGCCCAACTGGAGAAAATGACTATCACACAAGCCGAGTTAAGTGGACACAACCGACGCACAAAACGGTTCTTGGGAGCTCTGCTCGGAGCAGCCGCTGCTGTCGGGACCCTCTTTAACCTCGGCATGTCAAGTGTCAACGCAGTGAGCCTAACCACTGTAAGGCGGCATGTGGCCGAAATCCAAACGGAGATTCCCCAGCTGAGAGAACAACTCACCACACAGAGCCAAACCCTTCAAAGCATCGGGAAAACTCTGAAAGGCACTGTAGTGGTTCTCAACACCCACAGTGTCCTGCTGAACCAGACAGTGAACTCGATGAAGCAACTGTTTACTGTCTTCCAAAATGACTTCGCCCAAACTCAGCTCGTCACTGCTCTAATGACGGACATGCTGCGGGAAGTGAGCTCCTCCATGGACAACCTGGCCATGGGAAGGATTCCCCCATACCTCGTACCCCTGAGCCTCGTACAAACTGTGCTGGCCTCTGCTGCCGTCAGACCCACGGACCCTATCCAAACCCACCTTGCCTACTCCCTGGGTAGTGCCATCCTACTGCATGTCGACCCCGAACAAAGGGAGTTGGCCTTCCTCCTAAACCTACCTATCATCGAACCAGATAACATCTACCGACTCAAAGACATTGTCAATGTCGGGTTTTGGAAGGGTAACACCCACATCAAGATACACACTCCAGCTGTGGTAGCATACCACGACAGCAACCCCCAACTGTACCTGGCTCCCAATTTACGCATGTGTGTTTTGACCAAAGACATTCATTACCTCTGCCCTAGCAAACCTTTCCTCAGAGACAATACTGAAGGAATCTGCGGGTTACAGCCCATGATCAGCGACACACGCTGCCCTGCCGAGGCCAAGCCTCGCACCCAAATCGTCGGAACACAAGCTGAGATTGTGGGCAATCGATGGCTTGTTAACACTCCCACTCGCACCGCCACCCTGACTTACGATCAGCACGACACTGCCACTCGGGTCAGCCTGCCCAGTCAAAGCATGTGGATCCAGGTACCCCTGGGTGCCATCCTCCACCTCGATGACCTGGCCTTGTACCACATCTCAAGTGAGGAGTACCAGTCAGAACTGGAGATCCCACCCTTTTTCATGAACCACAACCTCACTTTGGCCCCCGAGCTGGAACTGAGGATTGAGAAAGGGGGGTCCCAGTTAATTGACATTGCTCCTGTCGACGCCGCCCTCCAAGCACTCTCCCGACTGCCCATTCTGACCAGCTCACCTATAGCCCAAGCTTGGACTGCCGCCGACACAGCCCTTTGCCTCTCCATGGCAATCGGATACATACTGACCCTAGGCCTAGCCTTCATCCTTTTCAAGAGGATGAAGGGGATGCAAGCGTCCATGGACAAGTGCCTGCCTGCCCTTCCCCGGGGTTTCAAGAGGAAACCAAGGAGAGGAGGCACCAACATGGAGAACGTACCAAATCTCATCGAAATGGACTCTCCCTTCGACGACCCAAAGACCGAGGACCAGTAGGGACCACCTGCTGTCCGACATCTGTGCCATCCGACCTCGCTACCGTCCAACGAGATCCGCACGGGGACCTCACTGGCCGAAAGGGGGAAACTGTAGGGTCTGCACAGTCTCAAGGATGAGCAGGTCCCACCATAAACTGTGTTTAAGCCTCAATTCACGGAACTTTGGTTTGTAAATCTTACATCGATTCCGGCCCGGCAGACACTAATGGATCACGAGACCTTCTTTTTATGACTATTTCGATAAGTCCCAAACCTCTCCTCTGTGACTTCAAAGGAGATGCGAACGCCACGGATCGGGTTTCGAAAGACAGGCCCGAATTCCAAACGGTCATAAAAAGAGAAAATACACGCACGCACCCACAGACACACACTCACATACAAAGACTGTATACACAAATATTATACCTGCAAATATGAATGTACCTGCCATTGTAGTGCTCGCTGCATGTATGTGTTACTAGTATAGAATCGTAGAATTGACTGTAGTAGGTTAGTTTTCATGTTAAACGATAGTAATAGAGTGTAAAGTGTATCTTCTTTATATGACGAGCGACACCTGTCGAGTTTGATCTCTCCGTAAAGCTGTGAATCCGAGCTATTCACTCATGTACGTTACATTTCTGCCAAATGCATCGTTCAATGTTTAATAATACTATGAAGGAAATGCACTGATTCAACATACCATAAATTTATTCGGGAGACAGGACAAAGGAATGTGGAAACCCGCCAAATTGCAACGCTATCATTGGAGGACGTTATCAGTAAGGCGTTCTGGTTTGTTGTCTTTAAAACACCATGACACGCGTCTTTTGGGGGCACAAGTTTTCTGCACGAGTTCCTGCCGTCAAGACGGACTCTCTTCTTTATTTTCCGGTCATATTACAACAGTTAAACCTTCGTTTGAAACTTCGCCGAAACAACCTCCGGAAGAAGAAGCAACTATCAAACCGAGCGCTCCAAAACTCCAAGCACCCTGACTAACCTATGCAAGTATAACGTTTTTACGATCTTAAATACTGAGGTTCCTTGCTGGCTCTTAAAGGTGAACTGTTGCAATTTGACCTGCTTTGATCATCTCTTTCGTTTCTGCCTTTCCCTCTACTTTGTATGTATTTGTATTTACTTGTGTCCATTTAGCCGTATAACCTGTGTATTACCCGTTTCGTATATTAAACTCATTTTATCCATGCTTTTTGTTCACTTGCTCATTTTAGCAACAACCGAGTCACTTTAACGTTCTGATTCTAATATCCTTGCTCTATATTTGAAGGCTATGATAGAAAGTTAGTCTCCCGGCCCGAGAATAACATTTCTGTCATGATAATCTGTGGATAATTGTCCGTTTCGGTGGACGAACTGATAGTTTTCCACATAATTATTCAACCAGAACTAATCATATATGTGATTGATTATAATTCGTTGTAGTTAATTCACCATATATGTTTAATTCCCCGTTGGGTCGATATATGAACGTCATAAAGCTTTCTGAATTATGATATTCATATTTCATCCATAAATTGATTAATAACTGTACATCGCTACACTGATTATGTAGCCTAATCCGAATGAAATGTGCATTTTCTCTCTAAGCGTGCCCAGTATGTGGAGATGATGAGCGTCAGCATGTCAACTTCATCTTTACAGCTGACACTGATTCAGAAAACATTACTTTATTAATAAACAATTAAAATGTCTCCTTGCTGTTTTGGTCACATTCATAATCATTACTTTTGCCGGTTCTTTATGGCAAGTGTTATGCATGCGCTTGAGTGCTATTACGATCATTATTATGGTTTATTCTCTCCAGTATTTAATAAATCAAAGTAATATAAATGTGATTAGTCAACTAATTGCTTAAATGAATAACTACTAGTCGACTAGAAAAACTTTCACATATTTTCGATCCAGCATGTCACAAAGAGTATTCTGGTTTGAGCTCGCGCTCAGCTCACAGACACACACACAGAGCATTGTACATTATTCGATATATATATATATATATATATATATATATATATATATATATATATATATATATATATATATATATATATATATATATTCGATATATCAATTTAAAATTATATTTGTGTATGACTAACCGAAGCACACACAAGAGAAAAAAACTTTGCAGGTCCTTTGGCTGAGAGAGAGTCTACTTGGATGAAAACTGCTTCTGTGAGCTCAATTACAGTAACGCAGCATTTTTTTGTTTGTTTGTTTGTTTTGTTGTCAGTAATGGTAACGGCGTTGTAACGGGAGAAAAAGTCATACGTTTGATTACTCGTTACTGAAAAAAGTAACGGCGTTAGTTCCGTTATTCCCATCAATGGTTAAAATGTATCTTCATTCAACTGAAAGATTTCATTTCATATAATACTAATAATTACATATTTATTACACTTAAGTTTAATGTGTCCATGTCAGATACACTTAAGTACTGAGTAATCATAATTAACTATGTATGAGTTAGGATTAGGGTGTGGTTTAGGGTTAACATGTAATTATGTACAATTTATAGTAATTATATTTAACATGCGTAACAAGGCCACTGTATAATAAAGTGTTACCCAACCTGTTAACTGTCACCCATCTTTTTAACTGTAGATCTGAACTTAAATGGTTTTAATTTATGAATGCTTTGGAATACAGACCTAAGGTCTCTTTTTAAAAGAGACACTCAGCAAACTATACAGCAGAAGTGAAAGCAGCTTCAAAAAATGAAAATCGCTGGACAATCAAAGCCATATATCTAAACAAGTTGTGTTCCAAATCTGGAAAATTTAGCCCACTAAAATGTACCATTTCTATGGTAACACAATGTGAAATTTCAAAACGGTTTCCACAGGATGAAATTTGAGTGTTTAAATGTGCCGTAGAACGTCTTTTTTAAAAGATGTAATCTAAGTCTAAGGTGTCCCCTGAATGTGTCCGTGAAGTTTCAGCTCAAAATACCCCATAGATTTTTATTTTTTATTTTATTATTATTTTTTTTTTTAACTGCCTATTTTGGGGCATCATTAACTATGAGCCGATTTAGGCTGCGGCCCCTTTAAATGCTCACGCTCCCCACCCACGGAGCTTGCGCTTGCCTTTAATAGCATAAACAAAGTTCACACAGCTAGTACAACCCTCAAAATGGATCTTTACAAAGTGTTCATCATGCAGCATGTCTAATCGCGTAAGTATGGTATTTATTTGGATGTTTACATTTGATTCTGAATGAGTTTGATAGTGCTCCGTGGCTAAATCTAACATTACACACTGTTGGAGAGATTTATAAAGAATGAAGTTGTAAAGAATGCAAGTGTTTAAAAAATGAAAATCGTGAATACAGTAAGAAACGATGGTAACTTTAACCACATTTAACAGTACATTAGCAACATGCTAACGAAACATTTAGAAAGACAATTTACAAATATCACTAAAAATATCATGTTATCATGGATCATGTCAGTTATTATTGCTCTATCTGCCATTTTTCACTATTGTTCTTGCTTGCTTACCTAGTCTGATGATTCAGCTGTGCACAGATCCAGACATTAATACTGGCTGCCCTTGTCTAATGCCTTGAACATGGGCTGGCATAATCAAATATTGGGGGCGTACATATTAATGATCCCGACTGTTACGTAACAGTCGGTGTTATGTTGAGATTCGCCTGTTCTTCGGAGGTCTTTTAAACAAATGAGATTTATATAAGGAGGAAACAATGGAGTTTGAGACTCACTGTATGTCATTTCCATTTACTGAACTCTTGTTATTCAACTATGCCAAGATAAATTCAATTTTTAATTCTAGGGCACCTTTAATCTTTCTTACTATACCTAATTTTTGATTATTATTTAAATATTTGATAGGGAAAAAAGGCAATAAAAAGTGTGCCAAATGTAAAAGCAATACATAAATTAACTAAATAAATGCATAGAAAATATTTTGGTAGGATAATCATGCAGGTATCGGTCTAATGACAGCTGAAGGTGTAAGTGTTACGGTACAATGAACACTTCCGACGTTCTGCTCCTTCGTGTTTCCTTCTCCATGAAGTCTCTGGCAGGTTTTAATCAGGTCCAGCGTAGCTCACAATTTATTTTTCTCCAAGCCAAGTCAATATATTAGCATATGATTAATTACTCTCTGTAAATACGCAGACAGTGAACTTGATGAGGTTTGCTAATTCTGAATGCTGATAAGGCTAAACAGAAGAGATGAATTGCATTGTGGGTAAAGCTGTCAAGTATTTGCTTTTTTCAGTAATAAACTCATCTTCAGGATATCCAAATGTCATTATGATACACTGGCTTATTTACTTGACAGCTTTCCTTTTTGTTTGCCTCACCTGAACAGGGAAACCTTCAAAGATTTATTTATTTGTTTAGTAAAAATGAACCTATAAAGAAAAATTCAAGACAAATATTTCAGTACATGCACCATATAATGTTGTGGTTTCCCTGTAAGCTGTAAGCTTCACATGTTGTATTTTTAGGATTAAAAAAAATAAAAAATCTGTAAAATGTTAACACGCATTCCTTTCCTTCCCTTTCCTTTCCTGTCTGTTCCTTCCCTTCCCTTCCCTTTCCTTTCCTTTTCTGTCTGTTCCTTCCCTTTCCTTTCCTTTTCTGTCCTGTCCTGTCTGTTCCTTTCCTTTCCTTTTTTCCCTTTCCTTTCCTGTCCTGTCCTGTCTGTTCCTTCCATTCCATTCCATTTCCTTTCCTTTCCTTTCCTTTCCTTTCCTTTCCTTTCCTTTCCTTTCCTTTCCTTTCCTTTCCTTTCCCCAGGACTGCCACTGGTTCATCCTTATTTTCAACCTTATTTTCACTTTCCAAAGTAGTCATATATTTGTAACAATGCGCATATTGCAAAGCTTTTTGTGTGAGGAAGTTTGCTGTGCCTCCTTCCTCATCAATAGCTCTGAAGCCAAAAAATAGTTCTGCCTATCCGTCAACACTTCATGCCTTTATACATATCTTCCCTCTCACTCTCCTTCCTCTGTCTATCTCTCCGCATCAGTGCTCCATTCCCCACCCCTGCGCTCCGCTACAGAGCATTCCGCCCTTAATCCTCTTTCCGAAGCCAGCCAGCCTTGCAGCCTCGCTCCTTCAGGTTTTAAGTGACAATATTCTGTAAACATGCAACACAGAGGTTTACGATGCACCTCAGGTTGTAAGATTCTGCTGGTTACTGTAACATGAGTTGCCTTTGGAGCTCGAGTGATGAATAACTCCTCTTCCTCCTGCATGGTGAGGTTCTGTTAATTTATGCATTAAGTTGGACAGGATCCAGTTCAGAAATTTCCAGTGGCTCTTAGACATCAGGAGAGGCTCAAATCATTTTCCTGAGAGTAATTGGAGGGTGCGAGGACGGCCATTAATGCGGCGAGGCCAGAGAAACAGAGAGCCAGTGATCAATCAAGCGCATACAAGCTGTGAGGTCCATACACAACCCCACTCATTTTCATCTAAAGCATTTTAATAGATGTTTGTGCTGTGGATGAAACAATTACTGGTTTGACGATAAACCACAATACAAATCTAGATTGTTAGTATTACACTATGTCCAAACCAAACACGATGCGATGAAATTTGTCTGTCCACACTAGATGGGATGTGACTACGAGATGCGGCAAAATCAATCAGAATCACAGCCAATCAGAAAAGTGTGTGGGCGGAGTTTACTCCGCAAGTGCACTGCATTGGCAATGAAATGCAAATGCATAAATATTTTATTACACCATTTTAAAATGATTAAAAACACATATTGAGTGACTAAAACAATCTTTATCATAGGGCAAAACTACAGTGAGTCTGCAACAATGTTGTGCAACAATACTGGGCTAGCTTAAGCAGTGATTAGAGGAATAGTTCACTCTAAATTTTGACAATATTTACTCCTGATCATTTACTCCCCATCTAAACCCAACTTTAGATTTCCTGTGAAGCACAAAAAGCTGTCAAGCTGCAAAAATGGAACAAAACATCATAAAGGTATCATAAAAGTAGTCATCTGTTGAATGAATCAAAATGGCACCTCAAAATACAGCAAAACGCCATTGGCCATACCACTTTCGTGATAAATTTATGATGAGTTTTTGCTGTTTAAGTTCTTCAAGAACCTTTGGAATTGCACAAGGGTTGTAAATAATGACAGTATTTTATTTTTGGGGGTGTATTATCTCTTTCAATCACTAGCTAGTTGTGTAATGCTGGGTTTACAGTTACTTTAAACAGGATTTCCTCATGTACTTTCGAAACAAGAGTGTATGAAATCAATTTCCAGCAAAGGGATTAACAAACAAAACTAAGTTATTCTCTATCGATTCAGCATTCATTTTTGACAAGTTACAAATCTATCAGCATCCACGGAGATCTCTACATATATCTAGTTAAGGTTATTTAAGGTTAATTCATCAATATCCAGCATAGGAGATTTATATGCAGTGCGGCAGGGCCAAATATCGATCGGGTTACAACACGTCCCATATTATCCGCTGGGCAATGCTGTCTTGATTGATTCTAAGGACTGAGATCAGTAAGCCTGTGCTCACATTCCCAAACATCCTCCTTTCAGTCTGGAGAAGGGAAAATATTTTATTCCAACATGGCACTGATCACGGACGGCTGTGATGTTATCGTGGACAGACAGAGGCGCCTCTTCTGTCAATGTTTGAGCTTGACAAAGTGTCTCGCAGACGAGACTCGCTTCTGATTTATAATTCTGTGTGACTAGGGTTTTGTAGAAGATAATGCACACCTAATATAAAACCAACTTTTCCAAAAAAAAAATACACTGAAAAAAGAATTAATCAGTATTTCTAGTATCAGCTAGTCTATCAACACAGTACGTGACAGTAAAATAAAACTGATCTGAGTCATTGTTGAGATCTCATGTAATGCACTTTTTCTTGCTTTATGTTCTTAACTTTGATTTTGAAGTTTTGTTATTTATTTTTCCTAACTTCATTGTTTTCTGGTGCTGCTTGTTGTGCTATTGTTTACATAACCTGCTCCTTTTTCATGAGTTTTCATACTTAAGTCGAGCTTTTTGGTCTCAATTCCATTATTTCTCCTCTAATTAAACAACCTGTACTTGGGTTCTCAACTCCAACTTGAGTGGATATGTTAGATGTTTTATGTTGTGTTGTATGTGATGCAAAGTAAAATGAAATACTACTTTCAAGATTAATATTTCCTCCATAATACTGATCAATAAAACAGAGAAGGCATCAAGTTGGCTGTTCAGTTTAATCAGCCAAAAGATATTAATATTGACCGCTCACAAACAGCACTACAGCTATATACTGTACCATTGTCAGCATATAATTCACTGACCATAATCAAACATCATTTTCATCCCATCAAGTAAGTGTAACAGAACCAATAATCCTTCCATTTTACAGCACTGGCATCTTCCGTAACAACATAAGCTCATTTCATTATTGTAGCTGTGCTTATGGTCTATGCATGTCCATCTCTGTACAAGAAAAAAATGGCTGCGTGAAGTCCCAATGGCTTGGTTTCAACATCTCATTACGGGAAAGTTGAGATGGGGTTGAGACCTGTGCTGATTGCAGTTCTCCTTTAAATGTAACCGTGCACGTCTTCGCCGGCCTTTGGAAACCCGCCCCCAAGGAGAACGCACTCGCCAGTCATATTACCAGCAGTCGTACTGTACGCACTGCATTCTGTACATACTGATTTCGATCACTGACTTTTCACACCAGAATGCATTTGTAAATTACAGTCTTGATAACGTGTGGGGTGGAAATTGTCAATTCCAGAATAGATGAGGAACATCGAAGGTCAGCGCCATAACTGTGGATGTCTCAAGAGCCCCGGTGGGCCATGAGGAGCAAAGCCAATCGAGACTTAGAGCTTAATCATTCCTAATCAGACAGAAGTGGTGAGAACAGGCTTTGATTTGGGGTAAACAAAGCACAAGGAGTGTTTTGAAAGAATAAAGCACATGATATGTGTGGTTGTGCTCAACACGATAGAAGCAAAGCAAACCATCTCCCTGATAGGAAACTAAAAATACAGTGCAGTTGACTGTCAGGATTTAAGCCCATTAGTATGATTCAAGTCCAGGATTTTGAGTTATTTTGTGTTAACTTAGTTGAAATTGAGGGGGACTTTTTTTTTTTTTTTTTTTGCAAATATGTCAGTTTTTGTTTGTTCAGCCTGTTGTCAGACATCTCAGCATAGCTTTATTCTAGAAGAAAAGAAGAAAGTTACATTTGTTAAGAAAAGAAAAGATGTTCAAATCATAAAAACTGTGTCAGTTATACAAATACTCCCAAAAAAGCATAGCAACACAATTTGGATTCTGTTTCTACATTTTCTTTTTTGAGAATATTGAGGACTAATGATCGCTCAGAAAAAGATCATAAGTAATATTATCATAAGTAATATTTTTCACATTCCCATTTTTAGGCTATACAACTGCAAATGTTGAAAAACCACTGGCTGGTGAGCAAAAAAAGGTAATGTCACGCACTATTGTCACGGTCACCGTCGTTTTGTCACGTGTTCCTTTGTTCTAGTTTCCCACCACTATCTGTTACCATGGACATTAATCATCATTCATCACAGCTGTTTGTAATTTGAGTCATTAGTCAGTGTATTTAAGTTCCTGTTTGTCTTCTGCTGTTTGTCGGGTCTCGTTTGTACATAGTGACGTGTTGGTGTATGTTCTGCTCTGGATTCTGTGTTTCTCCCTGTAGATTATCAAGTAAAGCCTTATCTTACTTTACTCTACCTCGTCGTGTGTTTGATACACCACCATTACGTAACACCTATATACTGTATATTATATAGAACGTGACATTACATTTTTTGCTCACCGGCAAGTGGTTTTCCAAAGTAACCAGCCACTCAGCATTTTCACTGGATGCAATTATGACATTGATACAATGGGGAAAAACTGACATATAGATATTATCTCATAATATTAGGCTGCTGTCACTTTAAGACCTGACACACAGATCCATTATACTGTTACACATGCGTTTTCTTTCTCAACTGTTTACATTCACTTAAAACATAACTGACTGTGTTTATGTAAATTCTCGCCAAGACTGCTGACTGTTTAATCACAATAAGCAGCAAAAAATAACTTAGTTTAGTACTGAGAGGTGGCTTTATGTGCGCACACTTTGGGTGTGAGCACAAAATCTGTGGGAATGAGTAAAATTATGCGCAAAATGTGCAATCCCACGCAGAAATTTAATCTCTCAATATTCTTATATAGCAAATTAAACGAGTGAGTGGGGAGCGATGAGAGATTGAGAAAGCGCAACTGGTATAGGGTGACCACCAACAAACAAACCAAATGTGGGACGATTAGTAAGTTTGTGTGGGACATATTACCAACATTAAAACACAACCTGAAGCTGTTATATAATGTCTGTCTAACTTAATAGCAACATTTGTAATCTTCCTTTCAGCTGATAAAAATACTTTGTTCTTCAGTCTCTTCCAGAAAACACCATTACATCACACTATAACAAAACATGTCTTTATTTTACATGTAATTTAAATTAAACATCACTGACCCTAAAGGCAGCAGGCATCATGTAGATAACTATTTTTATTAAGGTGACCAGATTTCTGAAATGGAAACTGGGGACATTTCCTATTCGAGTGATCAAAATATCACCAAAATCTAATTTGTTATTATCTATTTAAAAACAGGGACAATACATGTTTGAATGTTTTTGTTTTTAATTGTTGTTGGTTCCTTATAGGCTACATTAATAATTATGATTTAGTTTTATTATTAGGATTTTTTGCTCTGGTCTAAATACAGTTCACCAAAAAAAAAAAAAAAATGTACACGATTAATAGTAACCTGTAAAAGCAGTTCAAAACAATATGTCTGTTATAACATCAGTGTGACTTTACAAAAGCACATTACATTACAAAAATAAAACATAAATATGAGAAGATAAATATTTTACAGCATTTAACATATTTTTTATCATTATTGAATTTAATATTTTTTAATTTTCACAAGCTGTTTTTAGCTTTATACAGTCATTACAACTGTTTTAACTATTTTGAACTATTATTCTGCATTTTAGACTCATTTTAAGCACAAAGTAGGCTACGTGTATTATTTTATTTTATTATTTTATATTTATTCATATCTGAGTGTACCTTCACCACGTAGTTAAGACTTGTGTGTGGAAATTGCTGGGTTGTGACGGAACTTATGTGGACGTTTAAAATTGTGCAAAACAATCTTGCACCCTGTTGAGGCCCTGTTGTAAAACATACAAACAGTATGAATAGTTAGTATGTTACTAACCTTGAAACTGATAACGATGCTTATTATGATATTTGACGATAATTGCGTTTTGCTCTGTTCCAGATCCAGATTACGTTCCCCAGGAAGTAGCGGCGCGCATGCGCGCGACCAAGTGTAGCTGCACAGCCCCCTCTGTTGGAGAACATAATCACTACACAATTTCTCCAGCAGGCTGCTGTATGCTCGTCGGTCTTTTTGCAATCATGCGGGTTGGTTTGAACGAGCTGTAAAACGGGGACATTTCAGGTGAAAAAACATCAAACCGGTCTGGTCACCCTATTTTTGAAACAGATTTGACCAAGTCCAACTCCACTCCACATTTGGATTGACAGCGTCACAACCTGGTGACCATGTTTACTCCTTTATTTTCAACCATTGAATAGGATTTAAATATGGCTGTTGGGATATTACTTCTATCGAAGAGCTGGTAGGTGAAAAACTACGCAGCAAAAATAATCAATTTAATGCTTTCTTAAAAAGTCAAAATAACGCAAGCACGCGTTTTCTAAATATTATAATTAAAAACCAACAAACTGATAAAAAAATGCAGGACATTTTCTCAATATGCGACGTGCGGGACAAGGAGTCAAAATGCTGTGCGGTACAATGCAAAGTGGGACGGGTGGTCATCTGTTCTGCGGAAATTGAGTATTGGAAGCATTTCAGATATTGCAGTATCAATATGTATCGGAAAATGTACATTTTTGACAACACTACATTGCACTTAGTTTATTATTTCAGATAAAAGACTACAATTGAAAAAAAGTATGTATCATAAGTAAAATTCAACCCGCCAAAGTGGCTAGTAATGACTGTGTTACATGCCACTGCTGAAATCCACCCACATTTGGCATTTTGGCGGGTTGGCGGGTGTTAATGTCAAGTCCTGTATTGGAAAGGGGAAGGTGCATGGGACTTTCCTGCTTTTTCATTTTACATTGTATTAACTTGGTCTAAAACTTTTTTTTAAATTAATGCACTTTCTTTTGTCAGTGTATGTAAAAAATGCTGCAAAAGTTGTTGTATTTACTTACAACTTGATTTACACCTTTACGAATCTTATTCTTTTCATATATTTCTTGGTTGGCATTTATTTACTATTCCAGATCCTTAGCTCTTAGGTTCAGAGCAATAAAAACCAAGGGTGTGAAAAGTGACCTTGAGAAACTTACATTAGTGTAATACAGACTTCTGTGAAATTAATGTTTCATATTTTATTGACAATTTGTCAGTTGGAATTTATAATCATTACAATTCAGTTGGATTTTGAAATTCAAAATGATTCTGATGTTTTATCATTCCAGCCATTCCAACAAAATGCTGTGCTTTATAATAGTTGCATTTATAAAGCCAAATGCACACCACAAGACTGAAACTCATCAGTCTTGCATGTTTTAAGTCTGTGAAAACATCAAAACTGTTCTTCAACCACTGCTCTAGCTTTTTTTTTTTTTTTTTTGCCTCAGAATTGTTTGTTGACATGTCAGCGTGTTTGAGAATGAATTTTGGAATCGCAACCACAGGGAGGCAAAAGCGGAGCAAGCTGAGAGAGAGTCAGGAAGGAAAAAATGATCTTGAAACCTATTGTGTGATCAGTTATATAAAGTTTGCCCCAACACGACTCAAAGCAAGAAACAGTGTGTCTTTAAATGTCTTGTGCAGTTGATCTTATTTATTCGGCTTGTTAGTAACTACATTTGCAGTCGTGCAGCCTAAAAATGGTGCACTTTATTTAAGTAGGGCAGTGACAGTAGTTTAGGTTTAGTAGCAGATAGTGTGGAATTACCTTTACATAAGTGGCAGCGTGTCTGGAATTATCGGCCAAGAGAGAGAGTGGCCGTGCATTCGATTTCAATAATTGTGTCAAGTGTTATCTCACCCTTATAGCAACTTGCTAAACAATGATTTATCACTTGAATAAGCACAGTTTTCACTCACATCATTCATTTTGGCCCCTGGCCTGTCAAATACAAGGATGTTCACATGCACTGCATATATGCTGAGATGTACACACACAATACAGATGTTTCTGCTTTTTACTCACCTTCTCTCTTATGCAAACTCACACACAGTGAAAAACAATACTTTGTTGCATTTCCATAATGATTATCATCATCTTAGATCCCTGCTGTGAAAATATGCTGCTTATCAAGCTACCTATATTAAAGCAATCAAACCACAGGGGCTGTATTATACTGTACTGATTTAAATATTACTTTTGATTATAAGTCATCATATTTTAATCATGAAATCACATTTGAATATAAATACATACAGTGAAGTGGGGTCCTAAAGTCTGAGATTCACTGGAAATGTGTTTGTTTGTTTGTAAACCTGGAAATAGTTTGAGAGTTTTAGGATTTAAAGGTGCCATAGAATTGAAAATTGAATTTACCTCTGCATAGTCAAATAACAAGAGTTCAGTACATGGAAATGACATACAGTGAGTTTCAAACTCCATTGTTTCCTCCTTCTTATGTAAATCTCATTTGTTTAAAAGACCTCCGGAGAACAGGCAAATCTCAACATAACACCGACTGTTATGTAACAGTCGGGATCATTAATATGTACGCCCCCAATATTTGCATATGCCAGCTCATGTTCAAGGCATTAGACAAGGGCAGCCAGTATTAACGTCTGGATCTGTGCACAGCTGAATCATCAGACTAGGTAAGCAAGCAAGAACAATAGCGAAAAATGACAGATGGAGCAATAATAACTGACATGATCCATGATAACATGATATTTTTAGTGATATTTGTAAATTGTCTTTCTAAAAGTTTCGTTAGCATGTTGCTTATGTACTGTTAAATGTGGTTAAAGTTACCATAATTTATTACTGTATTCACTGAGACAAGACTGTTGTTATTTTCATTTTTAAACACTTGTAGACTGTATAATTCATAAACACAAATTAATTGTTTATAAATCTCTCCAACAGTGTGTAATGTTAGCTTTAGCCCATTAGCCATGGAGCATAGCCTCAAACTCATTCAGAACCAAATGTAAACATCCAAATAAATGCTGTACTTACGTGATCTGATGCATGCATGCAGTATGCATGACGAACATTTTGTGAAAATCCATTTTGAGGGTTATATTAGCTGTGTGAACTTTGTTTATGCAATGTATTAGAGTCGCGAGCTCGGGGGCGGGGAGCGCGAGGATTTAAAGGGGAAGCAGCCTGAATTCTGACACGGAACGCACATTTCGAAGTAGAATAACTGGCTGTTCCAAACTCATAAGACTCATAAGAACACAAACAAATATATTTTTAATGGAATCTGAGAGATTCCTGTTCCTCCATTGACAGTCTACACAACTACCACTTTCATGCTTCAGAAAGTTCCTAAAGAGATTGTAAAAAAAAAAATAATCCACATGAATAGAGTGGTTTAATCCAAATTTTCTGAAGAGACACGATCACTTGATGTACAGATTGAATTTAGGGTATTATTCACATATAAACATTGATCAGTGAACAGAAGCTCAACTGAATATGCCTGAATTACATCTGTTCGTCATATAAAGCGATCGTGTCTCTTCAGCAAGAGAAACAGGGAGGAGGACAATTGAAAACACTAGTGATTTTCTTGACATTCTCAAGAAGCATCTGTCTGTGTCCAAGCGTCTCTTTCTCTTGTCAATCCATGTAAAGAGAGTCAGCATGTTCCAGCATGTCATCCGTAAGAAGAGGTAGTGCTTGTGCTCAAAATTGCTCATCAAGGCCCTTGTTTAAAACTATTCTCATGTCTGAGTGGGATATTGATTTATGCATAGCGTCCTGCATCAGAACGCAGGGTGAAGTGCAAAGGGAAAATCAGTATGCCACTAAGACTAAAGAGAAGCTGACTGCACTTTTGGGAATGAACATTTTATGCTCACAGTTAGGATTTATCTTTGGGAACTAGTCCCAGATTTCTACATAATGGTCCCCATAATGTCACTAAAATTGTGCCATTTGTTATTTAATGATAGAGCTGCACTTAAAGAAACATGTAGGGTGTTTTTTTAAAAAGGTATTATGAAAAAAAAGAAAAAAAAAAAACGTTCTTGGGCTCTGGTTCTTCTAGAAGACGAAATGGAAGTGTAACAAGGTAATAATGCTCTTAGGAAACAAGTCGCAAAGGTAAAGTAACACTGATGCATTCTTCAAATTCAGCTTCTTTCAGGAAATTAAGAGCTGTTTAAAGTTTAATAGAAGATAAAAGACTTTTCTTTCTGGGAGATGTGACATTTTAGTCAAACTATTGAAAAGGTAAAAAGGCAGTTGAAAACAAACATAAAACACGCTATGGGAAGAAAAAAAAAAACATATTGCCATATTGAGAGTCAAATACATAGGGGAAAATTACAAGTCAATAATTAGAATACAATTTTTGTGTATCGTTCCAGTAAAAGTATCTCTCCTGTAGAACTTGTATATTTTGTTTAGCAAACCCTTTATGAGATACTGACATCTCTCTTTGGCATCCCAAGGTGCCAGCCCTGGAAAAGGCATTCAGACTTTGCTGGACGTAATTAATCTGGTACGATGGCGCTCTTCATAATTCATCACATCTTGTGAGTCACACTGCCATACACAGAGGCATTAGCTAATGATTTGGCCAGCCCTGTATTTTCATCTTGGGTTGCGGTTTTGGGCCGAGGGCCGGGATTTCAGAGCGGGTATGTTGATGTTAGCTCAGGTCACGAGGGCCTTCAGGTTTAAAAAAAAAAAAAAAAAGGTTTAAAAATTGTTTACATGCACAACAATATTCAGATTAATGAAGATTTGATTATGTGTGCATTGTGTCATTGTGCTAATTGAATTAAGCCAATATTTTGGTTTCTAAATGGGGGCTGGTAAAAATCAAAATTTAGTAAGATGATTTTTTTTTATTTTTTTTTTTATTAATCAACCCTGGGAGATATAAAATAGAGGAGAAAATAATAAACTCAGAGACCTATGTTTAATTATTCTTGTGCACCACCACTAATTAATTTTCGATTTTCTGTCAAAAAATGGTGTCTTGTTAACATTTAATTATTTACATTTTACCTCACTGATGTTTATGTTGTCATTTGCATATACTGTCACCTGTTTACTATATGCAAATGGAGACAAACTCGCTCTGTGACAATATGACAACTGCCTGCTTAAAAACTCTAAAACAGATGACACTCTTTGTCACTTTGAAATACAGAACATGGGGGAAAAAATGTGAATATTCAAAACAAGCATGTACCAGGAGCTTAATTTAGCATGAAAGATGTTTTCTATCTGCTAATGATATATTCACAGGTTTTATGTTGAGGAAGTTGATGCTTCTTTATTTACATTCTTATTGGAATGTACATAAAGAAGCAACCCTATGTTTTATCTCCTCTCAGCTTGTGTCTTTGAATTATCCGTAGACTGTAAGTTTAAGATTCTGTCACTGTAAAGTGAGATGGAGCACACTTGACAAGTTGTGTAGGAAGATTAAATCTTCTGACTATACAGCTTTTGACACAGAATTTTGAAAAAAAAAAAAAAAAAGTCTGAATTGTGGTACTTGTACAGCAGTGGGGGCAGACCTAATGGCTAAATACGCAGAAGATTTTTTATACATATATATATATATAACTGTTGTTATACAAGCATTTTATAACAACTTGACATTTATAAGTCAAGCCACCAAGTGATTTACTTATACAGTGGGCCTAACAATATTTGGACTTTTAAGCCACACTTAATATGCATAAGCTACTGTTAAAAAAATGGAGTCTGTAAGATTTTTCAATGGTTTTGAAAGAAGTCTCTTATGCTCACCAAGATTGCATTTATTTGAGCAAAAACACTGTAAAACATTAATATTGTGAAATATTATCACAATTTAAATGACTGAATTTTCAGCATCATTACTCCAGTCTTCAGTGTCACATGACCCTTCAGAAATCATTATAATATGCTGATTTGCTGCTCAAGAAACATTTCTTGTTATAATCAGTGTTGAAAACAGTTGTGCTACTGTTTCAGTTTTTTGGAAACTGTGATCCATTTTTAATTTTTTCAAGGATTCTTTGATGAATTGAATGTTATGAGATGCTAACATAATTAGCATGTTGTTAACATAATATCAACATGATTAGCATGTAGTTAGCATGATGCTAACACAATTACCAAGTTGTTATCATGATGTTAATATGATTAGAATGTTTGTTATCATGTTTTTAAGTAGATGCTAACACATTTTGACTTATTTTTGCAATGCAAAGTCTATGGGAGTTTTTTGCCCACTTTTTCGTCTGTTGGATGAACATTTTACACTTAGTTGCTTAGAAAATATATAGCACATCTTTTCTCAATAAGCCAGTAGATTTGACACCTCATTCCTGGGTCTATGACAAATGGTGCGGGGCAAGTTACGTGCCAAAGTTTTGTGTGGAAAAATAATAAGTATGATGAATAACAATAGTGATGCTTTGCCATTGGCAAGCACCACTAATGATACATAAAATCCATCAACTATAATATTAGTAAAACAAAAACAAAAAAAACATTCACTTGATCAGTAACTAATCAAGAAGGACTGTTCTGTGGCAGTGGAATCCATCATGTGTTTTCGTCATGAACAATTTTGCATATCTTACCCATATTCTGCTTTTGAGCATCTTTAGCCAACGGCTCTTTCCACCACAATGTTTTCAAAAGCGCTGCTGGGGACTGATTCTACCTGCTGCCATCAGACAATGCAACATCTCCTTCTCCTTTTCCCATCACACTGTTCCTCCAGGTGATTCCCCAGCCAGAATAACAACATCACACGTAGACAGCTCTTTCTCACTAATGCGCTGAGTAGAAGCACATACTAATGCACTCATATATGTACATTATACTTGAACTTCGGGTCTTGCTCTGTTGGTCTACACCAGTGAATCTCAACCTTTTTTGATTAATGGACCTCTGTCATATTTGGAACCATCCTCAGGACCTCAGTATAAAAATGGCTCATTGGTATCATTGATGCCTTTGTGACGACCAAATGCAATCAAGTATAATTTACTAGTTGACTTGTTCCATATTTAGTCATTTTGTCAGTTATATTATACATATATTATCTTCTTCTTATATGGGAACATGTCAAATGACAAAATATACAAAAATTAATATTCAGATACGTTATAACTGGTCTCAAACTCAATTTCTGGAGGGCCACAGCTCTGCACAGTTTAGATCCAACCAGCTCCAACTCACACCTGCTTGGGCCCTGTCCCAAATGGCGCACTTCATGTGGACTTTCGATCTCGTGGACTTAAATTGCGCGTGCTCGACGAGTCTACAAGTCCGTAGACCGTCCCATTCAGCATTTTAACGCTCTGAAGTGTGCTCAGCAGCGCCCCCTTTGTACCCTTGAAGCGGTCTTCCTCGAAGCCCACATAGATGCAGGCTTTGCACACTGTAACTACTCAGGAATCCTTGCGAAATGCCAATCAGACAATGGATGGGAGGAGATTTCACTCCAGAGCAATTGATGACTGAGAAGAAAATATTTAAGTGTAGGTATCATTACGGTTTTTATGACCTAGTTGTACATTTTACCAGTTGTTACCTACAGTTTATACAAACATTATGGTCATCGACCAGTGGTTGATATTTGATATCTCACACATAATAATAGCGCGTTGAATAATACGATCACATTATGATTCATTAAATAAATAGAACCGAATGTCAGGGCTTTACTGAGTCATATGTAAACCTAGTATTTATATTTAAACCAGTTAATTCATCTGAAACTCACGCACGTTTATTAAATTGTAATCTTAGTTCAAATGGAGCATTATGTATTTTTACAACTGTATACGTTATTTAAATAAGCATGTGTATATATAAGCAAAAGCAGGCTGTGTAGTTGACATGGAGATAATATTTTGTAAAAGAAAAGAAACCTGTTCTTGAAGCTAAATATTATAATATTTGTATAAGATATTTATCTAATAACATTTATCTAATAAAGGGACTCTTCTACTATGACGTCGGAGCACAAAAATATGATTTCTCTGCATGGCAAGCCATCTCACAAACACAATGGTAAAAACAACAACAATAGGCAGCATATTCCCCGAACCTGCAGCTCCTGTCAAAAAACAACCAGACCGTTATTTCCGGCGTGACGATCGAGTCTGTCCCAAAAATACCTCTCAATGTGCCCTCGTGGACTCGTGCCAAGGGCCCTATAGGTCTGCACTACATGTCGTCACCAAAGTGTGGACTCTGAGGAAGTCCACAAGTCCGTAGTGTGCCATTTGGGACAGGGCCTAGTAATCCTGAAGACATTGATTAGCTGGATCAGGTGTGTTTGATTAGGGTTGGAGCAAAACTGTGCAGAGCTGTGGCCCTCCAGGAATTGAGTTTGAGAGCACCGATTTATAAGGATCCCCTGGCATTATGTCAAGGACCACTGAAGAAACACTGGTCTACACTATATGTGTGTGTGTTGTGCCTTGGCATTAGTAAAATACGTCAATCTGTCTGTATGTAGTCAGCCTTGTCTTGCAGTCTGTTGGTTGCTGAGTTCAATATTCTCAGTGTGTTCACTTGATGACCTCTAGAGCCACAGGAGATTGTGAGTGCTGTTTGTTTGTGCCTCTGTGAGTGTGAGGTTTGTTGTGGAACTTTAGTCCTTGGGTTTTAAGCCAAGGACAAGCGGCAGAAAGTGAGAGTAAGAGGTGGAAGCTGGGAGCTGTGAGCAGTGCAAATAATATTCTCAGATAACTGATACAGCATCAGTGTTACGCTTCCCTTGTGTCATTCCAAAGCTCTGTATCTTACTTTCTTTTGCGGAACACAAAAGAAGGCATTGGACCCCAGTGACTTACACTGTATGGACAACAAAAAACAGACATTTCCAAGATATTTTCATTTGTGTTTCACAGAGGGGAAAAAAAAAATCATACAGGTTTGGAAAGATCTAATGATGATGATGATGAGTAAATGATGACAGATTTATCATTTTTAGGTGAAGAATCCCTTTAATAAGAACAAAAGGAGTTGCAGGCTCCGTTGTCATAAATCCATCATTGCTCTCTATAGTGCTGATGTAATATTGCAAGAGTTTTGCCAAATATTTCCAAGCTAAAGCCGCTAGATTACGTCAATTGTCTGCACTTTACATCCGTTTTCTCTCCTAATTCATTCTCACATACTGTATTTTAATATAATATAGCTGAATGTTCAATAAAACTGTTCTCATTTAAATATGTTTTGTCACACATTGGAACGAGTATGATATAGTGCTATAGTGACTGACTGACTGACTACATGTTTACCAGGAGTCCAAAAAGTCACTAGATTTGTCACTAAAGGGGGCTGAAACGTCTCTAAGTTGGCAACACTCCGTTGCAGGAAGTACTAGTTGAGGCGAGGATTTATGCAGCAGTATTTTATTGAAATAAACAAAACAAGATACAGACAAAGGGAGAACAGCAACCAAAACAGCTTAGCAAAACTAAGACAGTAACCAACAATCTGCAGAAGAAACTCGGGAATAAATACATAAGATGTTAATTAATTGAACTAGAAACAGGTGTGAATCATAATCAGTAACTATGGCAACAAACAAAGGTATACTAGTAACCTCCTAGGAAACTGAGGAAACAGAAACTCAGGGTATATTTCAACAACTATGTACTAAAAACAGAAACGTTTTTTCCTTGTGTTTTTCAGACAGCTTTTTTTGTTTTGTTTTTTTTTGTAAAGGATGTTTAACTTTGTCTTTGCATGTTCGCTTTGTAGACACTGGATCGGTACTTCTGCCTATATATATATATATATATATATATATATATATATATATATATATATATATATATATATATATATATATATATATATATAAAACCAATATCATTTAATAATAAAACCCTTATTTCCCATCTGGGATCGTGTAGAGCTCTTTGAAGCTGAATTGAAACTACAATTTGGAACTCCAGCCTGTTGAACCCTGTTGAAGTCCACTACATGGAGAAAAATCTAAAAATTTATTTTCGACTGAAGAAAGAAAGACATAAATATCTTTGATGACATGGGGCAAATCAAATTATCTGGAAATTTTAATTCTGAAGTGAAATAATCCATTGATTAACTGAAAAAAAACAAAGTGTGTAATGTTGGACACTTCATGCACTGTCACAGCCAAAAAGGGAAGGGCTATCAGAGTCTGCTGCAGGATGACAAAATAACCTTTAAAGCTCAAACCTTCTGGTTCAGTATGTGCCATGGTGCATATTGTAAGTGCATATTGTATATTATAAAACGGTTAGTTCCTGTCCTTGATTCTGATTGGTCAATAGCTGTGTTTTATTCACAATAAAACACGGCTATGACCGCTTCACCCAACGGTTCTGTGTATCACTACACCACACCTTTAGCAACCACTCTTAGCAACATAAACTGTTTGTTCTCAATTGATATTGTTCATTGAAGCTTACTGTATTATGAGAAAAAGATTGAGTTTATTACCTGCATTCAGATTTAGACTGACACACTCATAAAGACAGTCTTTGCCACCATCTAATGACGAAATAATGTAACTTATGTTGCTGTTCATGGTCAGGGACTATTTTTTCCGGCGGAAGGAAGGCTTTTAGAAAAAGTTTACTTCATGAAGGTTGCATGATACATATTGTCTGGCTTTAATATTTGTATTGTGTGGTAACCGTTTTATAAAAGCAATAAGGTACTCTAGGCTAGTGCTGTATCGTGAATAAGTCACGGCTGAAGGGGTCATGCCTAACAACGTGACTTATTCATGATACAGCACAGCCTCTCATACCTTATTGCTTACATACGTCATTTGAGACATTACTAAGAACAATGGAACCAACAGAAAATTCATAATAAGTGGCTCATAACCAGTAGCTAACTGAACCAAACATGACTGAACTGTTTTCTCAAACACAAGCGCAGAGTGTCCTCAAGATCCTGGATCAGTGTAATGCAGTTGTATTGACATATAATCTGTGACCATCTGGCCCCAGACCTCTGGGTCTACAGCTGCTCATTCTCAGGGTTTTCCTTTATGTACTTTACACCAAGTTTCATCTTGCATTTTCACAGTCCTTTTCCTGGACCTTTTCCCCTCAGCATCCTTGTTATGCATGTTTATATGAGACATGTCACCAAAAAATCAAACTTTGATGTCCTCCTACAATAAGATTGCAAGTCTCACATCATTTCGTAGTTGAAATAAAGCTGACATAAAATTTAAATATTGGATGAAAAGCAAACCTAAATGTAACTAAATGCAACTAAAATTACTAAAACTAAAACTAAACTGATATAAAAATGAAGGCTAAATATATACAGCTATGGAAAAAATTAAGAGACCACTCCAAGTTCAGAAATCAATGTTAAGTGGTCTCTTAATTTTTTCCATAGCTATATATATATATATATATATATATATATATATATATATATATATATATACATATACATATATATATATATATATATATATATATATATATATATATATATATATATATATATATATATATATATATACATATATACATACATACATACATACATATATATATATATATATATATATATATATATATATATATATATACATACATATATATATATATATATATATATATATATATATATATATATATATATATATATATATATATAATTTATTTCATGGAGTATATCTTCAAGAGTGTAATTAGATTACTGTATTAATTACTCTCTCTAAAAAGTATTGCATTACTTATTACTAATAACATTCTAAATCCCATATCAAACATTGTAGCCAATCACAGACATATCTGATGAGCGTATGAACACAATGACCAATCAGAGGTGTTAATGAATCTGCTTAAACAGCGCTCAAAGCATTGCATTTTTTAAATTTCAGTAAATAATACATACTCTAATAGTACACAAATTATACTAAAATAACACTGTCACAATCTATATAGATAAATTTACTTTTATTTATTTATTTATTGTTCAATCTGTTTATTGGGATTATTAGGTATCAACAAAATTAATACAGCATTAAATAAATAAATAAGTAAAATAGCCAGACAAAATGTTCGCCTTATGAACAGGGAAGGACCATATGATCACATGTATGTCGAAAACAAAAAGTGTTTTTGTTTTTACATGCTGTCTATGTGTGCTGTATCTGAACTAAATTATACCACATTAATAAACTTGGCATCCATAAAGTTAATTCTAATAGAGGCAATAGCTTATAAATGTCTATTATGATAACTTAAACACAAGTTAAATACTTAATATAGAAAGCATTGCTTTTCAGATGAAACAGTGCTCTCATTTAGAGACATCTTGGCAACATATGTGTGGCATCTTTATAGCATCAATTGCCATTCACAAAGTAACATACAGAATAACTCAACCAGAAATCCATCAGTATATGAAGTGTGAATCTAATTGACTGGCACTGAGTGGCATTACTAGGTTTAATTGGCAAGCTGTGTAATATGACATATGCACACTGCAGTAGGAGTTCATCTGACAGTAGCTGGCAGTAGCAAGGCCACCTACAACACTCCCCATATGTAAGAGACAGAAGGGCTCACCGTCCTTCAGCTAATGTTCACCGCTCTGCTGTCCAGGAATGAGTAATTGACCCCACACGACAACATAAAGGTAGTCAATACACCACTGAAAATGATGTGTTGCACATTTGAAATCTGCAAAACAATGGTGATGTTTTGTGTGGTGTTTCTTTATACATTTCAAACCCATCCTAGCCAGATGGATAAAAAGTTACCAAAAAAATGTTTTGCAGATATAAGCCCAAAAGCTTTTTATTTGTGTCAACAAATATGGTTTCCACCAAAGAAAAAAAAAAATATAATTTTATCAATTACTCATCAAGTAAGTGCACTAATATTGGCAGGATAATAAATTTAATCATAGTCGCCACAGGATTGGAGCTATAATTCGTGATTTTATTTTATTTTATTTTGTTGTTTGTTGATGGATTATTAGTTAATGGTCAAACTTATGTTTTGCTATTGTACTATTTGTATCTTTATAAAAGTTCACAATGTTGTTGCAGATGAAATATAACACAGATAACATGAAATAATAAATCATTTTCATCAGGTAGCCCCTTTTCAGGATATATCTACTTAGTCATCATAAAATTAAAAGTGACAAATCTTGTTTTGTTTGTTTGTTTTCTTCTTCTTTTATGCAATATTACAGTATTCTCTTCTCTGATGATGTGTTTACTAGCGTGAGAAAACCTGTCACTCAAATGAGATTGACCAATAGCAAACCACAACCATCCAATCAATTCCCAATGGACAAAATCAAGCCCCGCCTCGAAAAGCCATGCCGCTATTATGATATACATTATAATAGGGAAGAAAAGACTATCGCAAGTTCTGTTTCATGCCGACTTTAACAGTTGCTCACAAGCACATCCACTATGTTTGTAGTTCTAATCTCACATACTATTTTGGGGACCTGAGGAAAGGGACAGGTTTTTAGATTTATGCATTTGGTTAGGCTTTTGTTTTTTTGCCTTTATTGAGTTAGGGTAGTAGAGATCTGACATGAGGTAAAGTTGTAGAGAGAGGGGGATGGGATTGGAAAAGGTCCCCCAACCAGGACTCGTACTTAGGTCGCCCAAAGCGCAACTGTGCTATATGTCGGATGCTGCCCACAAGGCTATTGTCTCTGATAAATAGGCTATGTTAAAATTCCATATATCAATATGCAACAGCAAACATTGTACATCTAAGAATATGTAAACCACGTCTTTTCATTTTTTGTGAGTTTTTGTGTGTCAAATCTACTGAGACACTTGGAGTGCTTGATCTACAGTCATACTGTAGTTGCATGGCCTGCGGACTAGACATGGACCGCTGAGTCTATTCAAAGGATTTTTACCAGCAAGTCAATTCACACAGGACTACTTTCACCTCTGGGTATTTTTTTCAGGGCATTTTATAGTAGGTAAAAGAGGCTGTAATTCTTCTCTGTAAAAAGTCTGAAAAAAGAATCAGTGACATGGCCAATTCGGACAGGATTAAAATCACAGAGGAGCTGTAGTTATTTCATTACCTCACCTCCCCATGTAAAACTAATCCCGTCCGAATAGGGCTGTAGATATAATTGTTTTTACAGTATAGTTAATAGGCTTTCGTCCTTCCAAACATTCCTCAGTTGTAGCCGAGGGCTGTGACTGTTATAAATCGGGTGTATAGAGACAGTACTTTGAGTTTTGTGGAGGAAAATAAACTAGAACAAATTTGACTTGGTCAATTTAGTCTAAGCTATGGCCGTATGTCACTATTTGTTAAGATAGTGAGTTTTATGTGGACAGCCTTATAGGTTTCACACCCCTCTCCCACATGTGAAATTGTTGTCGAATTGCTTTCTCTGTCCGAGACTGAGATAATTTGGTTTTACAACACCTGTGTGAGTGCAACATATTATTTTTTCAGTGGGAATGATCTTCTCCTCTCTAATATAAGAGAATGGCCCAAAACCATCAATCCAAAACACTACAGCTTGTGAAACTATGTATAACTGGTTTTTGTTTCACTGCTGTGCAAAACAAACATGCTCGATACCAAAATGCAGTGCATTTATTTCACCATTACGAAGTGTTTTTGTGTAAACTATCCAATCTAACAGGAATCCTATAGCGTTCAATGCTTCATTTATTGCTTATTTATATATTTATTAAAAAATAATAATAAATGAAAGACAGATGCATGATTTGATTTATGCCCTTTCATCTAATTTACACCTTTCAAAGCCATACTGGAGTGTTATTCAACTAATTATGTACCTGTGCTGTTTTGCCTGTAAATATGTTCATACATATAATTCAGTGTAAATAACTGGAATTTAAGAAATGACTTGATTTAATAAGGTGCTCAGAACAGCACTCTAGTGAAGTGTCTAATAAGCCTAATCAGAATGCACAGAGAATCAAGCCAGAGCCTTTGTAAATGAGGGAAGCTTAATCAGAATAAGGTCTTAACATGTAAACAGCTTATACTCATTATTCACAGAAACATGCATCAGCAGTATTAAAGTCATTTTTTTCAGCTTTAATGGCTGTTTTGTATTATATTAGGGGCGCAAAATTAACAAGCAGAAACAACCGTCATATCTAATGTTTTGATTTCCTTGCTTATTTTACTGAATTACAAGTCTTACATTTGTTACAATATATATTGTTTAATATTAGAACATATTCTAATGAAGATAACTATGAAATACACAATGTCTGCTTTTGAAAAGCAACTTATCCTAAAATATTTGTGAGATTAAAGCTTTATTTTATTTTTTTTATTTATTTTTTTTATTTTAAATACTATACATAAAAATATAAGACCTCTCTACTAAATTACAGATCACTGAAAAAAAATGCAACATTTTGCTATGGTTTCCAGGTTGAATGATGTGCTTCCTGGAAACTGTGTGCAACCGGGTTTGAGATACATTTTCTCTTGTTTGGCGGGTGTGTCAAAAATGTCAGCCCAATTAGCAACAACATGTATATAAACCACACGGTATTAAAGAGACAGCTCACACAATGGGTATGAATGTAACACAAAAGTACTATACATATTTATATATTTTGTTGTAATATTGTGGAGTGACACTTTCATAAACTTTTCTATTCTCCTCTGATTATATAATGGTAAATATTACAATATCATAGCACAACAATAGTGATCATCAATAATGATAAGCCTAATACTCACATTAAAAAATAATAACAGCAACAGAAGTTACATTATAACGCCATTAGATGGCGGCAAAGACTGTTTTTGAGTGTGTCAGTCAGTAGCGAAGACTTTTACATTGAAAAGACTGAATTGTTGTGAACATGGAACAAGATGCAACTGATGCTTTGACTAGCGCTGTCAGTCATGGGAAAAACCCCTTAACTCTTAAAAGGACAAGATAATACATCGGACATTTAAACAGATGTTTTATTTTGAACATAGTATTGACCTGAAGGAAAATGCTAAATCTGAATGCAGATAATAAACTCGCTCACTCGATCTTTTTCTCGCAATACTCGTCTACAGAATACAGTACATATCAATGAACAATATCAATTGAGAACATACAGTTTACATCGCTAAGAGTGGTTGCTAAGGGTGTTGTGTAGTGATACACAGAACCGCTGGGTGAAGCGGTCATTTATCGTGAATAAAACACAGCTATCGACCAATCAGAATCAAGGAAGTGATCAAGTGTCAAGTGTCAAAATTCTTTTTGCAGCCACTGTATGCCATTTTGACAAACTCCAGACATCTTTTCTGTCTTCATATTATACTGAGCTGTTCTTGTGGTTGAGCAGTGCACTGGTGCTTTGCTCTCAGTTTCTGAACTGTATGTAAATGTCAGGGCGGCTTTTCAAATAGGCTACTACAAGAGATATCAGCAGTTTGGCTGTTCCCCATATTGCTGAATGAATCGACTATATCGTTAAAGGTGCTGTCTGGTGGACCAAAGCCTGTTTTACATGGAGACCTGCAGTATTCTTTGAGCTGAAGAAGGATTTCATTATTCCCTTTCTTTCCCAGAGTACCCTCTGTTTGAATGGCTCTTCGCCCTTTTATCTTTTTCTCTTTTTGTCACATGTAGAAGGCCGTTATGGCTGATTTTATTGTTTTCTTCCTGAATTGATTTGGGTGACTGTCCTTGTAAACTAATGACATTTTATTCTAGTACAGATGCTTCAATTTTAACATGATATCTTGAATCAGAATGTGCTCTGCCATATGTCTGAAGGGCTTTTCAAAGGGTTAATATATGTATATATTATATTTTCCCACGCTTGTTATTGTAACCAAGTTCTGAGAGAATTGATGTACTCTCCCCCCATAATGATCAGCGTTCCTTCAAAAGGCTTTGAGGCTCATATAGGTATTCTCTCTTGGAGCATAAATAGATTGTAAGTTTATGAGTCTACTTTTTTCGCTCTAGGCATGAATTTCCTCGCTCTCCTTCCCGTCTCTAATTTTCCTGGAGGAATTTGACTGACCTAGTTAGCACAGTCTCGTGCACCTTAAGAATCTTATAAAGGATATTTACAGTGCTGTATTTAGATTCAGCATGATATGATTAAGTAATGAGGAGATGAATTATTAGGGTGTCAAGGAGGAAGCCTGATGCATCATTTAATGGTGTTTTATGCTGAGACGAAGATCAGTGAAATGTGAGGATTTGTGAATTTTGAGGTTGTTATAGGTTGATTTATTGAGCAGTTTATATAATGGGTGATTCAATAATGGTTCTGATTCATATTTGATGTTGACTTTTCAGCTAAGAGTTGATTTAATGATGGTGTTACTTATATGGTGTTACATATATGCATGAAAAATTTTATCCAAAATTCATTTTTTAATTTGATTTCACTGGCAAGTAATCTGTCCATCACAGCTATATGGGGGTGTATGAAATGTTTTTGAGAAGTTGACATGCTTATGACATCCTGTACTTCTAAAATGTCTTTAAAGAGCATTTTGTTTAAATTACGCATGCAGTTTTTATGATCTACAGTCATATTAACTGATTAATTCACACATAAGGAATCAAAAACTAAAACAAATGCAATTAAGGCATTTTTATTTAAATGGTAAAACAAAATTGAATGAAATGGTGACCAGTTACAGTATCTAAGCATTTATTAATTTATTTATTTATTGTTTTTTTAATATTATTATTATTATTATTTGTCCACACATTCATCTTTAGCAGGTGTTGTCAGCCTTTTCAGGTTGTGCATCCTCATTCTCGGTGGGTTTTCAAATTTGATAATGAGCTTTTTAAGTAAATGTATACAGCATAAGACTTTAAAGTTTTAAGTGCATTTAAGAATGTTATTAAATTGCATTACACAATTTTAAAAGATATACAGTAAACATGCTTTTTAGAAGACTAAATGGTTTTACAGTTTTGCAATTTTATTTAACAAGCCTTGTGCTTAAGGTTGTAAAAGTACGAAGTATGAATGCAGATATTTCTGGGTCATTGGCAAATTAAGCTTCAGCAAAGGTGGGTTTTTATGATGTGTTTTTTATTATGTATAATGTATGCTAATGCATATTTGAGTCATGAACAATGTGTTTAAACAAGCTTCAGTTGTTAAATAACATTTCAAAGTGTTTAAATTCATTTTTGACTATGTTTGTCAGGCGGGACAATCAAATAGTTGTATGTGTATACTGTAGTTTTACCACCTGAAAGTGTACCAACCATACCAATACTTGAAATTATCAGTTTTTACCAGTATTTGAGAAAGATCTACAAACCTTTTCACTCTGCCATAAAGATCAGTTGAGATTCTCTGGATGATGCATTGTCAAGTTTACTGTTATTACCATGTCAGTTCATAATAAAAGAGCCATGTTTGTAGTTGTGCCACCCTGACATTTGAGAAAATACAAATTGCTGGACAAAAGTTTTTCAGTTATTGCAACAGCTTTAAAACTATGAAGTTTATAACATTTGTTTATATAAAAAGTTTCAAATATAAAACTATGCTAAATGATTAATAGTTTGCATAGTCTGTTCATTTGTTTGGACGGTTGCACCACCTGACATTTTAGGGGTTTAAGATAATAAAACCTAAAATAGTATGTTTTATTTAAATGTATTAAAATGAATTCAAACTAAATAGGTTTTATAGAATAAAGTGATATATGTCATGAATTTATCTGTAACACTTTACAATAAGATTCATTAGTTAACTACATTAGTTAACATGAACTAATAATGAACTGTACTTCTACAGCATTTATTCATCTTTGTTAATGTTAATTTCAAAATGTACTAATACATTATTAAAATCTTGTTAACATTAGTTAATGCACTATGAATTAACAAACAAAAAATGAACAACTGTATTTTCATTAACTAACGTTAACGGAGATTAGTAAATACAGTAACAAACATATTGCTCACAGTTGGTTCATGTTAGTTAATACATTAACTAATGTTTAACTAATGAACCTTATTGTAAAGTGTTACCAATTTATCAAATTACTTTAAAAGGAAATAATGCACTTGGACATGACACAAAAATATGCACGTCATTTCGTTAACCCTTCTACAAAAAACAACTTTTCAGTTGTTATATATCTACTGAAATGACAAAACAACATAAACTGCCTAAAAAAGACTTTAATTTTTCATAGAAGAGGAACATTTTTTTTTTTTAATCATATGAATCATTCATTTTGATTTGATTAATTAAGTGTATATAAGTATTTAAATTGACAACTCTCTGAATAGTTTTAGCATGTTATTGAATGGTAGTGGACTAGATCTGCTATGCTACTGTAGAGCAAGTGTGGAGTTGCTATAGCTAATAGAGACACAGACATGCAGCTGTAAGCATGTATGATATGCTGTTGTGTAAGTAGATATACATAGGCAGGTGGAGCTGGGGAGGTGGAGGGTTTCAGAGGAACTGCAGGTTTACTGCAGGACTAGCTTACAGCAAACAATGAACTAGACTGTTTAAATATTGAGCAATTAATCTCATTGGCTGCAGGATCAGCAGAGGCCAATCAGCTGTAATGTGTAATGTAATAATGTGATAGCTTGCAGATTGCATGTCAGCCTGCGCTGAACTAGATTTAAATTATATATATATATATATATATATTTTTTTTTTTTTACAACGTCTTTTTTTCTTTTTCTTGTATAGGTGATCCTCATGCTGACCAAACTGTACGACTTCAATCTGGGCAGTGTCACAGAAAGCTCTCTATGGAGGTGAGAATATGAATGATTATTCAGGGCTTCAATCTTTATGTGTACATGCTACCAGGAAAATGTATTACAATCATGTTCTGTACAATACCTTTGTGACTGTTTGTTCTCAATTGTGAAAGTTTTTATTTAAGAAAATAGATAAAAATCCCTGTCCCTGTGGTAGCTCCTCAAACATCAGAAAGAAACAAATAAATAGAGTGCTGTTTAAAGGTTCTCATAGTCTCTCTGCAATTGCATTTGTTTAAACAGTGTGACAGTACAAACACGTCCATTGTTGTGACTTTTAAATCAACTCAGTATTAATAGTCTGTTGAAGCTTCATTAGCCGATTAATGGTGTCTCTATCGTTGATTGTCTTTATACTCTTTTAAGTTATCCAGTACTCAGCTCATTGATCTGAGTGGACATAATGTGTGTGCATTAGAATAGCATGAATGGATCTGACGTTGAAGATCTTAAAGGGATAGTTCACCCAAAAATGACACACTTCATGTTGTTCCATTCGTGTTGTACATTTTCCGGTTTCATTTCTGAGCTATTTCCTTAACTTCCACTAATCTAAAGCGATACAATCATTAAACAAATGGTGAAACTGGCCTCAGATCACCAGATCTGGCAGCTTCTACCAGCAGCAGATTGGAATGGAGATGCTCAGCAGACTGTGTGGCCCTTTAGCTTGGAAAGATGGAGCTTCCATCGGAAATGCAGTGGCCAAACACCCTGTATTATAGCAGGACAGGAAAAGATCCAGCTGAGCTAATAAACAAAGATCTCTCAGAAAGAAATCTGATATGTTCAGCAATCTCTTACTCTCAGACAATGCTTTGCTGTTGACCCAGCATTTCAGTAATGAAGTTAGTGACCCTGCATAAAATATGCTGGTAACCAGAGGGTGATTAATCAAATGGCAGTATGCAGTGTGGTTACCTACCCAATCATTTTAGATGAACAGGAAATGATAATTGGATTTCTAGATGATGTCTATCCTTTGTGCGAGTCTGTGTGTGAGTGTTCTGCCGTGACGTCTGTCCTCTGTGTGTGTGTGTGCGCGTGTGTGTATTCTGCATAAGTACTATGCAGTTTATCATGTAAGACGACATAATGTAAGAATGGGTTATTTTTCAAATGGAGACATATCTATGTCAACACAAGTACTATAAATTGTGACTAAATATATACACTAACTGTTAAAAAGTTTGGAGGCAGTACTTTTTTTTTTTTTAAAGGAAATTAATATTTTTATTCTGCAAGGATGCATTCAGTTGATCAAAAGTGTCAGTAAAGTCTTTTAAATTGTTTTTATGCTGTACTTTTGAACTTTCTATTCATCAAAGAATCCTGAAAACTCAGCTTTGATGTCACAGGTATAAATCACATTTTAAATTATATTAAATTATTATATTATTTACTGTTCCTACTGTATTTTTGATCAAATAAATGAAGCTTTCGAGTAACTTTTGAGCAGTAGTATAAATTATTGATATGATTAATCACTGTATACAGGGGAAAATGGGGAGAGTTGATTTTGATTTATTTGTCCTTTTCTGTATAGCACAAACTTTAAAGTCTTGCCCAAATATAATATAATATAATATAATATAATATAATATAATATAATATAATATAATATAATATAATATAATATAATATAATATAATATAATAAAGCAATAAGCCCCAAGAAGCCGTGGTTTACAATGCATTTATAACAGCTAAGTTATATGATGTGGAGCGGAGTGCCTAAAACCCCCTTAGCTGTTATAAATTCACTGTAAACCACGGCTTTGCGGGGCTTATTGCTTTTATAAAACGGTTATAACACAATACAAATATTAACGTATAAAAAATATGTATCAATGCAACTTTCATGAAGTAAAATCGTTAAAAGGCTTCCTTAGTCCCTGACCGTGAACAGCAACAGAAGTCACATTACGATGCCATTAGATGGCGGTAAAGATTGTCTTTATGAGCGAGGCACTCAGTCACAAAGACTTTTATATTGAAACTTGTTGTGAACACGGAACAAGACGCAAATGACCAGTCACGGAAAGTAGGGACACAAGTCGGTTCTGGGGCATTTTGAGTTATTCACAGATTCTGAAAGTGTAGTCTCAAAGCTTTCCAACGATGTGTGACACATGGAAATCTGATAATGTTTGGAGAAGTTGTGGCCATTTGAAGGTAGGCATTCAAGAATGCTCTATAGGGAGAAAAACGCCTCTAAAGTTGCAGTTCTCACCTGTTCTCACCTGCTGGGAGTGACAATAGGGCTCATTTACATCTCATTTAGATAAACCATACCCCCTGTAAAGCTGCATGGACCGCATACTATTAATAATAAAGGTTAATGTGCATTATAAATGTCAGTAATTTATCTTTTTTGACTTTTATAAAAATGACTTAGAGGCTGAAATATGTGACTTTTTTTGTCAAAACTCTTTTTGAACTTGTGCATTGTAGATTGTTGTAAGACACTCCTCTAAAATCTGCCCATCATTTTTAATGTTATTATTTTAATGTTTATGTAAAGAAAAAGTACATATTGATGCTAATTTTATTTGTTATTTGCTGGTTTTCCACATGAAACTTGGAGAATTTACTTTTTGAACAGGATTCTTTGATAACCGTGATCATTTTGGTCACTATAATCATGAAATGAAATTCTCTCAGCTGAGAAGCCTGTTAAAGAAGAATATGCAATCCAGGAACTAACTGGACTAACAGAGGCCAGAGATCGCTAACTATGGCTATTCAAATCACTTTTCAAAACAATAAATACACGATTGAGATGATGAATGCATGTATTGACTGAATTTGTGTCTGAATAGCGCTCGGAGTATTTTAAGTCTGTTTTGCTGCAATGTGAAAAAAATCCTGCAAAATGCGCCGGCGTGTTATTCGACTCCAGAGAGGTAATGTCTTATTATGCCGCTTTCATCGTCGCTCAGATCGTCTTCAGAATCAGTGAGCGCTTGTTCATAAGCATCTGGCTTGTTGAAGAAGTACTTCAAAACATTTTCGGTGTAACGGCCACGGTTCTTCATTGAATTTTGATATCAGCTAGAGCCAGCCAGAGCGCTGCATAATAAGTAGCCACGCTTCCCAGTATGGAAATACACACAGACATGACACGCCCCTACTGTGTGCTAGAATCTCAGAAAAACAAGCCGATTTCAACCTCAAAATGTACGCTTTTAAATATACTAATACTGCTATCTCAAACACGGAAAGGCTTCTTCATGATCTCAACTAACAGATTCTGCAAAAAAACGAAAATCACCAATTTTGAAAAAAAATGCTTCTTTCTCATTTTGCTCGAAAGTTGTGCTGCCGACTTGTGTCCCTGGTTTCCGTGACGGGTCACATATGCTTTGACTAGCGCTGTCAGTGTCAGCAGGGCACGGGGAAACCCATTAACTGTTAAAAGGACAAGATTGCAGTGGACATTCAAACTGATTTTTTATTATGAACATAGGACTGACTGACCTGAAAGAAAATGCTAAATCTGAATGCAGGTAATACACTCGGCCACTCTATATCTCTCTCACAACACTCTTCTACATAATGCAGCTTCAGTGAACAAAATCAATAGAGAACAAACATATGTTGACGTTGCTAGAGTGGTTGCTAAGACTGATGCAGCAACATACACACACTCAGTGGCGCAGCGATACTTATGTTATGAGGTCAGCTGTATGTTTTCGGGAATTTTACAACGATTTCGGAATAAAGGGCCAGAACTATCTGTTTTATAATATAATATAATATAATATAATATAATATAATATAATATAATATAATATAATATAATATAATATAATATAATATAATATAATATAATATAATATAATATAATATAATATAATATGTGTGTGCGATGGATTAAATGTCTATAATGCGTTCATAAAAAAAAAAAAAAAGACTTTTAGTAGTAAACTCAATAATGAAAATGGTGCATGATTTCATGTGATTTTGAATTACGCAACCATTAAATATCCTGATGGATTTGATGTGAATTCTGCCTCATATGAGTTATCATATAAGTGTACAGTATCCATGTATAAGTACAGTACTGGACAGTGCAGTAAGTGTTAGAGTGTCTCAAGAGACTCATATCAGGTCTAATAGATGGTAATATAACCAAGGCCATATTACAGGCCAGGTGCATCCTATGGTGTTCCCTCAAGATATTTGCATATTTCAAGACAATTATTTCCCCCTCACCCTGGTAGATAAATTCAGGAGTGCTTTAATGAATGTAGTCAAATGCCTTCCGTGGCAGATAATTAAACTTTCATGGGAAGTTATAAAGTACCAAGACACTTCACATACTGTAGATACTGTAAGCATTTTTTGGAGTAGCATAGGTATGTATAGTGTATAGAGAAACACTAAAAGCATATGGTCAGCAAAGTTAGTGCTATCTCTGGAACCAGGAGAGTCTTTGTGTAATTGTTAAATATTATTCTAAAAGTACCAGCCTCTAGTACCCTTAAACATTTACAAAGCCAAAATGGATAAAAAAATGGAAAAAATAAATAAATAAAAGAAGCTTTTTTGAGTCTGAGCTCCTGCAAGTACTTAATTTGTGATATTGTTGGCTTTGAAAAGAGCTTCATTGCGATAGCTGCTCTCATTGAGGTGCTGGTTATTAAATGTATTTTTGGACTGAAGGAAGGTTTGATTAATGCACATACACACAGTTTATTCAGCCTTGTGTATTTGCGCTTCAGTAGTTTTCAGTCTCTGCCAGTGAGTAGAAAAAAGAAATAACAAGATTATTAACTTTTCATTTTTTGCATGTATTGTATGCATGTATTCCATTTCTTCAGAAAAAAAAAAAAAACATTATAAAAGGGATTTTGTCAGATAAACAAAATATGTTTTGTGTGGTAACATCTGGTTTTGTTTTTGTCAAATACTGCTTATATGAATTAATCGATCAGTTTAGATAAAAATATAATTTCAAATCATCCTTTATCTTCTTTTAAACGTGCCCTAGAATCAGAATTTGACAAGAGTTCTGTACATGGAAAAGACATACATTGAGTTTCAAACCCCATTGTTTCCTCCTTCTTATGTAAATCTCATTTGTTTAAAAGACTTCCGGAAAACACTCGGATCTCAACAAAACACCGACTGTTACGTAACAGTCGGGATCATTAATATGTATGACCCCAATATTTGCATAATGCCAGCCCATTCGACGCATTAGACAAGACAAGGTAAGCAAGCAAGAACAACAGCTAAAAATGGCAGATGGAGCAATAATAACTGACATGATCCATGATTTCATGATATTTTTTGTGATATTTGTAAATTGTCTTTCTAAATGTTTCATTAGCATGTCGCTAATATACTGTTAAATGTGGTTAAAGTTACCATAATTTCTTACTGTATTCACGGAGACGAGAGTCGTTGCTATTTTCATTTTTAAACACGTGCACTCTGTATAATTCATAAACACAACTTCATTCTTTATAAATCTCTCCAACAGTGTGTAATGTTAGCTTTAGCCCGTTAGCCATAGAGCATAGCCTCAGACTAACACAGAATCAAACGTAACCATCTAAATAAATACTTTACTCACATAATTCGAAGCATGCATACAGCATGCATGACGAACATCTTGTAAAGATCCATTTGAGGGTTATATTAGCTGTGTGAACTGTGTTTATGCGATGTGTATATATATAGTCAAGAGCTCGTGTGGCAGAGGAAGCGCATCTCTTAAAGGGGCCGTGCTGAAAAAATCAGTGCATAGTTAATGATGCCCCAAAATATTAAAAAAAATCTATGGGGTATTTTGAGCTGAAACTTCACAGACACATTCAGGGGACACCTAGGACTTATATTACATCTTGTAAAAAAACAATCTAGGGCACCTTTAAATGAGGTTACGGTGACGCATATACACACTGAAAAATTCTGTTGGGTTTAAAATGGACAAACCCAGCGGTTGGGTTGTTTTAACCCACCTTTTGATTATTAATGTTGCCTCTAGTAATTATGTGTCTGATTTTAAATTTTAAGCCAGTCATATAGTAATTTTTAAACAATCGTTGGGTTAAATAAAACTGCCCAGCACGTTGAGCAAACATTTAACCCAACCGCTGGGTCAAAACAACCCAATTGATGGGTTTGTCCATTTTCAACCCAACTGAAAATGGACAGTTTTTTAACCCAGCATTTTTAGAGTGTACAGTGGAAGTGAATGGAACCAATTTTAAGAGGAATCGATATACTTCAGGTGAAATGAAAGACCGATATAACATAATTTTGAACAAAATCAGGCAAAAAGAAGTTTGTTTGGAGTTCGTTTTGGGAGTTCAAAACAGCTTTCCAAAGCAAACTTTCTAGAAAAGTTTGCTCCGGCTGGTAAACACCTTCAAACTACCATTGGTCCGTGGCGATTATGTAATAGGTAGGTGCGCTCTGGTGGTGGACATCTTCTCCAGTTCATTTCCTCTTTTGAGTCCGTCGAGGTCAGACAAAAACAAATGAAAACAAACACTGGAGTGCTGCTTTATAGTAGAAATTTCTAATTGAAAGCCACACTGACACTGTTTTTTCATGTTTAATCCTGTAAAGATGTTTGGTTCAAAGCTATCTATTGTATAAAGTGCTATATAAATAAATGTGGCATGACTTTACTTGACTGACGAATTACAGAGCTCATGCAAACATCCACATTGCTATGATCAAACACTGTTTTCTCACTGCTGTCATTTTTGAAGTGTGTTTATTTTGTTATTGAGTTTAAAGTGCAAAGCATATATTTACATATTCATCTAAACGTCGCTCTCAGCAGTGTGGGCGGCGTCGGGATGTTTGTATATCGCTGCAAAGGTATTTCCAACTTCTTTTTACCCCTAAACAAAGAATGAAAAATAATGCTTCACTCTCTTTCCTCTGTTAATCACAAAACATTTTTTTAACTATCCATTATGGCAGCAATGATACTATTTTACCCCAATACAATGTCATCATTTATGAATGAACCCCATCCACATGGAATTGTTTGGGGTTAAATAGTATCATTAGGGCCATTAACATACATTTACACATCAATGTTTATACAGCATTTAGCAACTTGATTTGGCCAAATGAATGGCAACTACATTTTCTACATGCAAAAGATTAGCCAATCATAGCACAGAATTCTTAAAGGTACAGCTTGTGAAATAACGTGGTCATGTACAACTAAATTGCAACTATTTTGTGAAAGAAACCTTGTCTAACATTATAAGTGAACTAAACAATAGAACATGTCCTTTTTATGCGGGATACTTAAAGTGTCACGCTTTTAATGTGTTAATTAAGATCTTAAATCAATGAGAGCGAAACTCTAAATGGTCCAAGGTCAAATTTCGGTGGTGGGGGGGGGAAATTCTGTTGTGCTGTTCCACAGCTTCAGGCTAGAATTTTGAAGCGGAAGCAGGCAAAAACAAAGTACAAGCTTGTTATAAAAAGATGAAGTTCCAAGTGTTTTGAAGGATGTAAGAATGGCACTGGAGTCAAACTGCAAGTCAAATGAGGTTCGTGAAACTTTTAACATCCAAACATGATTTTTATTTTTCCGGTGTACACTTGATTGCACGCTTTTAAAGTGGTAGCAGATATTTTGATTCTCTGATGTTATGTCTTTGCGTCATTTCTGTGTGAGTTGGCAAGACTTTGCTCTTCTAAAATAGATTTGAAATGGCAGTTCTACCCCGGAAAATCATGTTTAAAAAATGTCAGGTCTCAACCGAACACAAGTTTCACATTAGCACACAGATGAACGTATGAATATTTAATAAAACTCACCACATCTTCACCACAGCCTATTTTTCAAATGCTGTCAATATTCAACATTTCATATTACAGGAAATGTAAACAACCGGTTGTTGGATATCTTTCCCTCTCCCTCTTTCTGTATCTCATTGTGTGTATGTATGTGTGTAGATACCGCTAGGTAAATCAATTGAATGGAAAGTGCTGTACATTTCAGTAACAACTTAATGAGGCAGCCTGATGGCACCTGAAGGTCGTCACATATTATTCTGGCAGAAAAAGAATGACTTGGTTCATTAACTTGTGTCTTTAAACACTTAGAACTGCTTGATTGATTTCAAAGAATCCTCAGAATAATCACAAAAACTACTAAAATTTGTCATTTTAGTTTAACCGCTTTGCTATTTGTCGTCCTTAAGTTGTCTCATGGTGACGGCCTGAGCTTGATTCCTGGAAAGGACATGTTGGTGTGTGGCGGTGTGGCTAAAGCTTAGTACAACCAAGCGAATGCTAACTTCTGTTGAGCCCTTGAGCAAGACTCCAGAAGGGTTGATTCATTTCAGCGTTCCAAAATGCATTGAGATCTATAGAGCGAAGCATCAACTACAGCGTTATCGCCAGCGACGCATCAAACATTGTAGTTCTTTGACTCGAAAAGCATTCGAAATGTCGCCAATGATTACCAGACATATATAGTACATATATTATCTTTGAATTGATAAGTTCAAGTTGGTTTTGAATCATTAATGAGGACTTTTGTGGTAACTACGCTGAAACTACACTTTGGTGTTGGAGAACAATTTTCACTCAGAAACTGCTTGTAAATTTCACAAATGATTACATTGAAACATCAAGTAACACATTGAATTAAACATGACATTTTGAAGTAGAAAGACTGAAATTAGAGATGCACCAATCGTAGAGTTGCCAAGATACAACTTCAATGATCAATGCTTCAAAAACGTAAATAGAAATCAATGACGCTCTTCATCGAGCGCTTACGTACACACGGACCGGTCCGCTGATAGACGGCTACTTTCAAACGCTCCCACTCTTGCTTTCAAAACACTTTCAAATTTGTTGATCATTGTAGCCCAACACAGAAGTTTCCGATGAGTGTGTGAACACAATGGCAAATCAGAGGTCTTTACGAATCCGCTCAACAGCACAGTACCAATTGGTACTGAAGTCAGTACTTTTGACAACTCTACACCAATGTATCGGCCAATAATCAGTACAGGCTGATAAAAGAAATTGTTTTCACTAACAGCCAATCATCAGGGCTGATTATATCCTGTTAATCAAAAGGAGGATCAAAACATATTCGGACTGCAACTTATAGCTACTGTGTGTAAAGAAAATCTCTCTTGTGTTTAATTTAGTGCAAGTTAATGTGACAAGCTCTTTTTGACCCTTTGAATCACCCGTAGTTGAAACCAGCGGTACCACTTGCCAGGTCTTTGCTTACACCAAACATTATTTGTAGCGTGCCTCGCCTCCCATCCAATAATCGCAAAGAGCTTTGTGCTTTGTTACTTGTGATAAGAAACAAAGTTTTAGATTCCAAATTCTGTCGATTTTATCACAAATGTCAAACAATATTTTTAAATGTGACATGACGGATCGCTGTAGCACCTCAGTTCAAGCAGCAACGTGGAACACGAGTCTTTTCTTCCACTTTAATACAAGATATAGTTCGAAAAAAACATGCATGAACATCAGAAGTATGTTGAATGATACAATACAACTTACTGAAATGTATCATGTCTCATGTAATTGCTTAATCAGTGTTTCAACCACAGAAAGAGGTCAGTAACGGGAACAGCTTGTGAACAATGTGTCACTTAAAGTTGCATTTACTGTACATCAGGAAAGTTTTCCAATGTTCATAGTTATCTATATATAAACACTAGAGAGGAGCTTCTTTAATGTAAATTATAAATGCATGCTTGAATAAATTTGTCATGAAGACATGTTTATGAAAACTACCTCATGTGCAACAGAGTTGCATACAAACACTTACATTTTTATTTGAGTGTTATTATTATATATGAAAAATAATACTTGTTTTGTTAACTTTAACCTCTAACATTATAGTAATTTAAATTCCAAGAACATTCTGATAAAGTTTTGCAAACTAAAGTCCTTTTTATAGCAAATCGCCAGGTCTTTTGTGCATGCTTTCTTGCTCACATAAAAACTTTGTAAAATTGTCACTTTTCTTGGGTAGGTGGTTGTGCGTTGCATTGAAAAGATGCACTGAAGCTTGTAAAAGGGAAGCTTGTAAGTGCTGTAGGTTGCTTGGATAAAAGAGCTAAATGATTGTCTCTGTTTCGTTTACACTTCTGAGAACTTTAATTTCATCTCCGTGGACCTTCCCTAGTCTAGAAAATGACATATATTTAGTTAATAACCAAGAAGTGCTACATATAGCACCAGAGCAACAAAGCCGTATCCTCTGAAATGACTGTGTTTGTTTGTGTAGATGTCAGGGAAATGTCTGTTGTTCCCTGAACAGTCAACAGAGGGCATCCTCTCTGGAATTCTGTGTTTATCAGTAGCTCGTTACCATAGTTGCCACACACCTGTGTTGCATTTGGAGCTCATTAGTCAACAGTTAAATGCTCCCTTTGTTTCAACGGTCATTTGTGAAGTCTTATTTGCTGGATTAATATGATCCTGACCAGCTGTCTTTGTGTATTCTGTTTTATTCTCCTGTTTCTTGAACATTGTCGTTTTGACCTTGTCTGCATCTTGGATTTTATTATCATTCCATTGCAATGTATTGGGCAATTATTGATCTGATGATAAAAAATTTAAAGTAACAAAATATTACTGTTGGCCTGTAGTTTGTTGTTGAAGTAGACTAGAGATTGCCGACTTACTAGTATACAGAACACATTTCAAATTTAAAGCTGAAAATGAAACGACAGTACGCAAAGTCTCATTAACGTTAAAACTTCGCATTTACTGATGACAGATCCTTTATCTTTCCTCAGCTTTGACTGATGGTCTCTTTTCCTTAATTTCCCCCCATACTGTAAGTTTAATTAAAAGCTGACATTTTGTGTGAATGCCAATGAGCATTGGGATGATGGGGTGGCGGAAATTACTCTTGCAGAAATTACTCATAAACTAAATCAAAATATTTGTTAATTTAAAAAGTACTCAATACTCCTTCAACAAGATTTGATAAGATGAGTTCATGAAAACTCATGTGAAATACGGTGATTTCACCAAGTAAAACATGTTCCTGGGTTAACATCCTTGTTGATCCTGGAATAACTTTCTAATCAACCAATCAGATTTGAGGGATATGTTTACTGCTAATGTCAAGTTTAGGCTTACAGCAATGGTTAGGTGCTTCTACACCATTCTTATTCATCATTTCCCTCTGATTTTAAGGATAAGTAATGGGTAGGGTTAGGTTTAGAGGTAGGAATAGGGTTAGGACCATGTTTTTAGACAGGAATGTTGTTGTTCCAGGATCAACAAAAGATGTTGATCCAGGAACATGCCTTACTTCAAAATCACTGCAACCTGTGAAATCCGCAGATATTCATTGCATTACATGGAATCTAAAATTGAATAAAACTGTGAATATTATCTATTAAAATAAGTTAATAAACTTTTTTATATTCTGTTCTGATATGATCTAGCCATTCCTTTTTTGAAGATAAATATTGAGACTGTCCTCCATAAACAAGCAAAAAAAAAAAAAAAAACGATAGGTCATTTTCAGTTACCTTATTAGGACCTATATTTATGTTTTAAAGTCTAGCTGGCGTAAAAACAATGACAGTGTCGTGTTACGTCTGTCGTCATGAAATGACGTATGACTGTTATTACCAATCAAAAAGTGCGTTCATTTAAATGCAATGTGTAGACTTTTTACACCATTTATCCTATTTCCATTTAGCAAAAATCTATTTTTATTAATGACTACACCTACACCATCCCTTAACCTACCCATAGGTTGGTTTAGGGATTTATAGTGCATACACACTTTATGAGCACACGCGTTCCCTGCGATCGAACCCACGATCGCGTAATCACATGATTGCATATTGTTATATATTGCAATGTTCTGCCAATTGAGCTATGAACAATGCATTAAAACAATGCATTAAAATGAAAGTGTCCTGTTGTCGATAGGGGTGCAACTTTAGTAAACGCTCCTAGGGTCGTATTTCAGGGAAGTGACAAACGACCCATATAGGCGTATTGGTTGGAGAACATGTTGAAATTCCAAGTAATCTTACCTAACATTTAAAGTTTTATATATTTTTATATTGTAATAATTTCACATTTAATCTCCATAGACACAACATGAAGACAGTACATTTTAAATATTTGATCTTACATGTAGGAAATATACAGAAATTGAATAAAGTTATCAAACACTTCACAGTCTTCTTGATTGCTAAACTTAAAATTATATATAGATACATTTTTGTTAAAGCTACAAAAGTTATTCAGTCAAGAGCAGTGAGTGATTTTCTCTTTTTTTTTTTTTTTTTTTTTTTGATTAGCATTAATATGCAAATTTGACAGCCCAATGGTAATTCATAAATATAATACATTTTGACAAATTGGTAGTTCATTTGTTTGTTTTCGTATAATTTGCTTCTGCTTCCATGACAGTTATATTTAGGGGTGGGGTTAGAGGTGGACCTTCATGCTTACTTTTGTTTAAAAAAATACATTTTCGTATGTCATCTCATAAAATACTTGGGTTTCCTGCTACATTTACTGTTGCTGAACAAAATTTCATTGGCAAAATCCAATTCCAATTAGAATCCTTGCGATCTAGAATTTAATGCAAGGTGTAAATGTTTACCATGCAGATTTCTGGTCACGTTTAAGTTGATCATGCAAATTTGCTGAGCTGAACAACAGAAAACAGCTTGGTTTGAAAGTGACTTCTGCGCGAGCTGTGCTTCATAGATGTCTACAATATTAATATCGAACAATGGACCTTTATCTCATGTGACTGAACCTTTAAGGGTCATGGCAACTTCACCGCATAACTGCAACAAATTGCAACATTTCTTAAACCTGTAATTACCTTGCTTAAAACAAATTTGGCACTTAAGAAGTGTTTTGCCTCCACGAATAAGCTACAGTTCCATACTCACTTCAGCCTTGTTTAAAGCTCACAGTCAGTTTTTAATTACACCAGCTGATTCCCCTAGTTCTCATCAAGGCCTCTGATTACATTTCAGGTCAACAGATTATGGAACCACTTATGAGAAACTCAATGAAAAGGTGGGGGTGAAGACCATCCTCAGCTATCTGTACGTCAGCCCCAACAACAAGCGCAAGGTAAGATTTATGGCATCCGCTTCTTCCGTCTGGTACATACACGCATTGTTAGTCTTCATGATGTCTCTTTTACGAAGGTGTCAAAACATTTTTCAAAGTGATTATGTTTATGTACGCGCGGAGCTCGAACCCCCTGCTCATTTATGACCGCTAACCACGTTGGAAGGATTTCACAGGTCTTCTTTTTGGCTCAGTGCGCTGGTGGCTAATTTATCCTCTGGTAGTATTTACTAAGCTCTCCAGCTTTTTTATGAGATCAATGCATTTTAAAGATTCACTGACTACAGCATGCAGTTTTCACTTGGAGATATAGTAGCATTCAAAGCAAAACATATTCATATCATTAATATTGATAAGGCTGCATTTTTTTTTTACTCTGAGCTTTAATGAATTATCATCTGGATGAAAAGATATTCATAAATTGCTAGTGTTTTAATCAAAGGCATGATGAGAAGGCTTGTATTTATGGCTTGAGGCTTGGGAGTTTGCTTTGACAGTGCAAGCTATCTTTCTCTGTCCTCCTTTTTCTCCTCTTTTACTTTTTCCTTTATCAAGAAGAGTCATTTATTACTTATTTGTGGCTATTAGTCCCTTAATGAAGATGGACCACACTTCCAGTAGTTAGTGTTGGGGTTAGTGTGTTAAGCTACATGCTAGTCATGAAGTTCTATATGCTGAAGACAATTTTAGTTAATTTTTTTTAATTTTAGTGAAACTGAAGTGTTTACAATTTTATATATATAATTTATATACGTTATTATTGTGACCAGGAGGGGATATGTTCGGTTCACTTTTGTCGTGGCCACACCACATAAACTCATGGGAACATTAAAATATGTTGTGGCCATGAGATATTAACTAATGGACCGTCATAGCATGTTGACTCCACTACATATTAACTTGTGGGAACGTAATAATATGTTGTGACCACGACATCATTAAATTAAGGTAACGGCATCATGACCACATGATGTGAAGTCGTGGCTTATATTGAGGGAACGGCATATTTTTCGAGTTTAATAATGCATAAACAAACCTGAATGACCATAACATAGCAGAACAGGAACGGACATGTTTGGTTTACTTAATGGGTATTATTAGTAAATTAACATTTTCAGTTATCCCATGTCTGATTTGAGACCCTAAAATGAACAATTAATTTAAGTTCGGAACAAACTGAATAAGACACCTAACTATCTAAATAGTTTGCTATAAAAAAGACAATTTAAAATACAGAATTTGCAGATGGGACGGTTGGGACATGTCTTTTTGAAACATCTCTCAGCACGGATGTACCTAATACAAAATACAAATCTTCATTTGATTAGCAATTCATTTGTTTGTGTTAAATAAATGTTAAATAAAGTTCTTCCACGAGACCATTAAGGTACAATGTATGCGAATCTAAGTATTTATTCACAGACGTGAAGAATCTCAGGACTAATATTAAATTATAGTAGATGTAAGGATGAAACTCTCACGTTAAACTATTTAAATTGATTTCTGGACATTGTAATGTTCTTTTTTTCTGTTATTGTACATATTGTATGGCAAACCAAGAATGAAGTTTATGAATTATACAGACTGCAAGTGTTTAAAAATGAAAATAACTACATGGCTCTTGTCTCCGTGAATACAGTAAGAAACAATGCCAATTTGAACCACATTTAACAGTACATTAGCAACATGCTAATGAAACATTTAGAAAGACGATTTACAAATATCACTAAAAATATCATGATATCATGGATCATGAACAGCTATTATTGCTGCCATCTGCCATTTTTCACTATTGTTCTTGCTTGCTTACCTGCATAACGTCTGATGATTCAGCTGTGCACAGATCCAGACGTTAATACTGGCTGCTCTTGTGTAATGCCTTGAACATGGGCTGGCATATGCAAATATTGGGGTGTACATATTAATGATCCCGACTGTTGCGTCACAGTCTGTGTTATGTTGAGATTCGCCTGTTCTTCGTCTTTTGCAAAAATCAAATTTACATAAGAAGGAGGAAACAATGGTGTTTGAGACTTTGAGACTGTGTCATTTCCATGTACAGAACTCTAATTATTTAACTATGCCAAAGTAAATTCAATTTTCAATTCTAGGGCACCTTTTAAATCAGCTAAGCCCAAATATAGTTAAATTAGTTGTGTGCTACTTTCAGTTAATTACTTTCAGGCACTTCTACTCAGTCTTGTTCACTTTAACTGTGGCATCTTGGAGCTCAATCATAATGTAATAATCTGGAATGTTTTCCTAACAGATCAATTTTGTTTTGCCTACAGTTATGGGCACTTATTTAGGGATTCATATTTCCCAGCAGTTCTGAACTGGCAGATTTAATTACACTGTGTCTAGACGGCATCTCTACCACCAACACACGCATAAATGTCATCAACATCTGCTCAACACTATACTGTATTGTTTATCCACTTTGAATGCCAACAGATGATCTTTTCTTCAGCAAAACAGCAAACTTGTACACCAGAGGAGGAGAGACAAACCCATAGGAGATGTTCCTTCTTTCTGTTGCATCTAAGTGCTTAGTTTTCCAGCCAGTAATAAAGACAGAACCCAAGTTCACATTAAATAGCTACTCTACCTTCCAATGACATTATAAAACCTGGTCTGGGTTGTAATTAAGGGCTCTACTGTAAACATAATAACAGCTTTGGGTCTAATAGAATAGTCAACATCCATTTTTTCTGCTTTTACATTAACATATAATGTGGGACGGCTATTTATATCCAACAAGCAATGATTATCCTTTAATGTGAATGGGGAATTGAAGCAGGGCTGGTCAATGCAGTACATCGCAAAGAGCCATAATGGCTATAGTGTGGAGCGGACAGTAGAGCTTTATTAATCCATTAATGCTTGTTGATGGTGTTCTTGAGGATGCAATGGAACATATTCAACATAGAGAACAAAGCAGGGAGTGATTATTCATTTAGAAAAATAGTATATATATATATATATATATATATATATATATATATATATATATATATATATATATATATATATATATATATATATATATATATATATATATATAATCAGTGGCATGCAGTCCATATAAGCTGCGAATGCTCTGCATACCCAAGCCATTCATGGACTCTGCAACTAATATGAACATTATAAATTACTATTAAATCCCTTGTTTGATGTGTACCATAAAGCCTACATGATTGGTAATGCATATGTAACTGTCCGTAATTAATTTATTTGCCAAATGATGTTAATTTTCCCTAAATCTGCCAGTTATGGAGACTTCCGGGTAAGCTGATCTGCAGCAGCTTTTGCTACTTTGCGCTTTTGTTATCATTGTCGCGCGTTCTCATTAGTTTGCTGGTCTACTGCAAATTACATGGGCAGGATAAGCTATGAGCGGACCGCTCGCCCCAGAGGAAAAAATAGCTGCTGCCAGATCTCGATAACCGAAAATCACATTGTATTTGATACGAAACTAACTAGACTTAGCCAAATAACTAAAACTATTTTCATAGTATTTCATTTTCTCCATAGAGATTTTTTTAATGAAAACTTATAAATAGTTTAAGGATGTTAATCGATATCATTTTTGTGTTTGCATAATTTCAACTTTTTTTTTTTAAAGAATAGCCTACTGATATTTTTATTTATTATAGCCTACTTATAATTATTATAATTAAATTTTATTTTTTTATTTATAATAGGCTGCTAATAATAATTGTTATACTTTTTTTTTTTAATTATTAATTTAAAAGGTACTTGTGGCATACATTTAAATTGACGCCATGGTGTTTTTTATTTGTCTGATTTAGATCTGTGTCCTAAACTGATATGTTGAAGTATGTAATTTCTATGACACTAGCGGCACCTAGCGGAATACAAAAATGCAGCATATTTTGCAAACACACCTTTCGCATGTTGCGCCTCCGTCGACTCAAACGTCACAAAAGCTCTTACAGGTGCTTGTGAAGTTACGTCTCAACACGTAAATATGGGCTACTCTCAATCAAAGTTCCAACATATTAGAAATACTTTTCTCTGTGTTGCTATTTGTCATGAGCAAGCAAACTGGGTTCAGTTTTTAGAAAGAATGGAGCGTCTTTTCATTTTTATGCAGATGACATCCACATCTACATGCCTTTGAAAGTAAGTGCCTTTGAAACCTTTCACAAGAAAGGTTTAGAAACCTTTCTTGCATGTTTAGCCGATATAAGATCTTGGATGTCTTTAAACGCTTTACACTTAAATGAGAGTTAGACGGAAGCAATTGTTTTTGGGCCCTCTGTGTGTAAAGGAAAAAAACATGTTTAAAGGATTAATTATAATTTATAATATTATAATTTACTCACCTTCATGTCATCCAAGATGTTAATGTCTTTCTTTCTTCAGTCGAAGAAATTAAGGTTTTTGATGACAACATTCCAGGATTTTTCTCCATATTGTGGACTTCACTGTGGTACAATGGGTTAAAGTTCCAAATTGCAGTTTCAACACATCTTCAAAGGGCTCTACATGATCCCAGATGAGGAATAAGGGTCTTATTTAGCAAAACGATCGGTCATTTTCTAAAAAAAAAAAAAAAAAAAGTGTATATACTTTTTAACCACAAATGCTCATCTTGCAGAATCTCTGCAACACACCACACATTACATAATCACGTTGGCAAGGCCGCGCGTGACATAGGCGGAAATACCGATCCAGTGTCTAAAAAGCGAACGTGCAAAGACCAAGTTAAACGGCCTTTACAAAAAAAGGTAAAACAACGATGTCGGACGATTTTGAAGTTGGAGTAGAAAATGAGATGGAGTTTTTTACCCTACCGCGGTACTTCCGCCTATGTCACACGTGATCTTTCCAACGTGATTACGTAATGCATGGTGCATTAAAAGTATATAATTTTTTCTATTGAGAAAATTACCATTCGTTTCACTAGACAAGACCCTTAATCCTTGGCTGGGATCGTGTAGAAGCCTTTGCAAATGCAATTTGGACCTTCAACACGTTGTACCCTGGTGAAGCCCACTATATGGAGAATAATCTTGGAATATTTTCCTCAAAAAAAAAATAATTTCTTTTCAACTGAAGAAAGAAAGACATGAACATCTTGGATGACATGGGGATGAGTAAATTATCAGGAAATTTTAATTCTGAAGTGAATTAATCCTTTAATTTTGCAACTTAAATACATCAATCCAACTATGAAAAACGCGGGAGTTATTTATGATTCCTCCCTTAAATTTGACCAACAGAAGTTAAGTGATCCTTCTTTCATTTAAAACTTCTGTCCAAAGTTAAGTCTTTCCTATCTCTAAAAGACCTTGAAAGAGTCATACATGCTTTCATCTGTTCTCGTTAGGATTATTGTAATTCCTTAGATTTGGATGTCCCAGACCTCTATGACATGGCTTCAAATGAATGTAAAGCACTATTGTTTGTTTTTAAATCTCTTAATGGTCTAGTGCCTTCTTATTTGTCTGATCTTTTAAACTCGAATAAGCTGGTCAGATGTTTGAGATCCACAAGCAATAATTCTCTGTCCCATCCGAGATCAAGAGGTGACTGTGGTTTTGCCGGCTGAAGGTTATGGAACGGTCTACCTTTATCTGTTAGATCTGTATCCTCCGTATAAGAGTGTAAATCTTAGGTAAAGTCATATATTTTTATCCTGACATTCAAATCATCATAAATGATGTACTTATTTTAATTATTCGTACAAGTAACTTTGCAACTACATGTTAAAATAGCTCTCATTAGGGTATTAGTAGACTGTTAGGTTAGGGTTAGGTGTTAAAGTTCGGGTTAGTAGAATAAGTTGACATGTTTTTGAAAAGTTACTTCTAGTCAGTAGAATGTCTGTTGGGAGCATCAAAATAAAGTGATAGCAGATATGAAGCAGACAGTCTACTAATACTTTAATGACTGGTACACTTGCAGCAGATGCAAAGTTATTATAGTGGAATGTCTAAAGTGGACCATTAAAATAAACTGTAACCAACTATGTCTCCAACATGACAAAAGTAGAAACTTCCCAATTTTAAACTCAGCTGGATACTGATATTATAAAATAATGATGAATGGAATATTTTAAAATTCTATTTTCTCTTGAAATATTAAGCAGCACAATTTGACATTGATAATCAAATGTTTCTTGAGCAGCAAATCATATTAGAATGATTTCTGAAGGATCATGTGACACTGAAGACAGGAGTAATGATGCTGAAAATTCAGCTTTGCAACACAGGAACAAATTATATGATAAAATAAACTGAAATACAAAACATTTTAAATTGTAATAATATTTCACAATATTACCATTTTACTGTATTTTGACCAAATAAATGCAGCCTCTGTGAGCATAAGAGACTTCTTTCAAAACAAATTCTTCAAACCAACCCCAAACTTTTGAATAGTAGTGTAACGGATCTGATGTGTTCTAGTCACCACACAAGGAAATGCAGATACAAAGTCTTTAATTAAACTCAGGAGAATCAAAGTAACATGAAAACTCTAAATAAAGACAATACAGGACAAGAAACTCTCTCAAACTGAAGGCTTATATACACAGCAGACAAAGGGAGAAACTAACTAGACACCTGAACTGAAGACACCAATTCATCAGTAACCAAAGAGACAAACAGGTAGGCACACAAGGAGAAATGAAACAAACAAACTAGAAGATTAAAAAGTGCACAGAAATCTGAATGAAAACAGAACATACATGTGACATTATCCTCCCCCTCCCAGAAGTCTAAGGGGTGGGAGTCTACAGGGGCCAGTTGCGCCAGCTGTGCGCAAGTTACAACGTAGACTAGTTTTGACGTAAATGGGCACTAAGTTACAACTTACGCACTACTAAATATTTTTGTGTTGCACCATTAAACTTAGTTGAAACGTAACTCTACGTACACACTAAATATTTACGGAAGCCTCCTGTCAGGAGTAACGGTTGGAATAAAATAGCAGACTGACTGAACTGCATCAATAAGCTCTTGTTTTACCTGACAGACTTCATTCTTTACACATATATGATGCTGCTGACATTTACAGTGTCTTAAATTTTAAGAGAGAAAACATCATGTGAAAAGATTACTTTGTTAGACACTCTTCAACACGAACCCGTTAAACAGCGCGCCGCTGTGTGCATCGGTCCTATCACTCCGTGTTGGGCATGTCAAATAAAATCAGTCATAATCAATAAATGTAATTTCTTATGTTTTTGTTGTTGTTGTTGTTTCAGTATTTATTTATTGATCCTTATTAATTTCGTTTCAAATACAGTTTCTGAATGTTATTTACATATAAAAACATTTAGGCCTATGATTAAGTAGTAGGCTATTATATTTAATGGGAACTTATTACTGTTAGCTACGTGAGGCAAAATAAGTCAGAATGAAGGATAAATTGAGATTCACGGAATTTCAACAACTTCTGCTCCTGTATTTGAAGGATCACTGAAGGTAAACGTCATATTATGCGACTACGCATTACTTTACGGAGACCTTAAGAGCTACTAGCTACATTCTGCCTTAAGAACAAATGGTGCAACCGAATAAAGTACAGAGTTAGTTACAAACTAGCTAGTAGTTTCTAAGCCACTAGTGTGGACTTTACGTTCCAATTTAAGAAAGAACTTACGAACGGCTGGTGCAACCCTACCCAGGGGTCTACAGGGGTGGGAGGTGGGCACCCTGGAGGCGGACAAGGATAGTCTTTGGCAGGACAGGAAGCCTCCAGGTTGGGTCACCGACTGTGTAAGGCGAGCCAAAACACCTCAGCACCAAGTCAAGTGTCCAATCCACTCCAAAATAAGTCCATCAACTCACCTTCAGTGCATGATGACAAATGGCAGAACTGAACAAATTCCTCAATCTTCTGGCCATGTTGATAGATTGAGCACAACTTCTCTAATGTCAAACAAGACATTTTTGTAGCTCCTCACTCTTTCTGGTCCTGTATTCTGTAACAGATCTGGTGTGTTCTAGTCACCACACAAGGAAATGCAGATACAAAGTCTTTAATTAAACTCAGGAGAATCAAAGTAACATGAACAAACCCTAAATAAAGACAATACAGGACAAGAAACGAACTCAAACTGAAGGCTTATATAGAGGGTATGAACGTGACGTCATCATCGACCGTTATGGCTGCGGTCACGTCCACTGAGTGGCACAAAAATTAAGCGGCAGCATTGGTTTTTAGCGTGAATGCCGCGAAAAACACACAAAACACATCCAAAACGGGAAAGAGCCTTGTGATTAACTGAACAAATAGCTTTGACACAAAACCCTGAGGTATATATCTAAAGACTGCCGAAAGCTACAGAAAAAAAAGCAAACGGATCGCTGCAGTTCACAGAAACAACTGGACTCCAGCAGAGAAACATGGATTTTCAGTTATCATTTTGTCAAATTGTTGGATTTTGAGGTAAAATCATACCGTATATATTTTATTGTTATATATTGTGTTGACAACTCATCAATTAAATATTTACTATCTTATATTCTGCATAATTTGGTGTTTTTAAATAAACACTGACAAAAATACTATAAAACTATAAATCGTCGCTGCCCGATGAAACTCACGTATGTCCAAAACGGTTACTTTTCAGGAAGTGAAAAAAACACCGTATTTCAAAAGCAGTTGAATGTAGCGTTGTCATATTTGGTACGGCATCTTTACATGTAACCATATTCTTGCCAGTGTAATGATATAATCCACATTTGACCAAAATTGAGTTTAAATGGACATACGTGCATATTTTACAATAACGGTGATCGATACGCGTTCTTCCGATCATTAATTAGAATGGGCAAGTCGCGTTTCATATTGACAGATGAATACGCTCAGTTTATTAAATAGCCTACGTCTTAGTTTATTAAATATGCTTAGTTTATTTAATATTAATTATAAATTTATTAAATGTCTCTTGCAAACTATGAAGGGACAATGAATCAATACACTGACATGGTAATGCTAGACAGATACTTTGTTTGCACAGTCCTACCGTAATTTTGTCACTTCTAGACGTACGTCTGGTGTCAGGGGGGAAACGTTTACCTCGATAAAGGAAAGTCATTGTCTCACCAGGCTATGTTTATTTGGCAATGTAACCTCACAGTGTTATTCGGCTATCCAGTGCCGAGCTTCGATGAAACTTCACGAGACCGGAGAGATGCTTCCACAGGGCGGGAGATACACAGCGTGATTGACAGCTTTGACACCAAATGGATATACGTGAAAATCAGATGACATGATTTCACAACTTTTCATTGGCCAATTAGATATGTGAAGCATATTGTATACGGAAATTAACCTGGACATTCAATCCGTCGAAAAATCTCGGCAAAATGGACATATGTGTTTTTCATCGGACAGCGACGATATGTTTTAGGGCTGGACAATATGACGATATAACATTGATATAAGTGATTACGTGGATTTAAACCTACCTATATTGTAGTTATATAAAATATTCACAGGCAGATTTGCTTTATGTATTTCCCCGGCGTCGAAATCAGGCACATATAAATGTCAGGAAACACGACTCCTGGCTGCATGTAAATATCTAGGGATTAGGTTTATTTGACAAGTTGTAAGGAACACATTCAATTCCAACCTTTAGTGTAATTAATTTGTTTTTCGTTCGTTTTTGCAGTTTCCCCTGTTAAATCCAGTCACGCAGCAGGTTCTTTTGCCACTCAGTCCAGCTGAGGGAGCGCGCTTTCGGCGGGAAAGTGACGTCGATGCATACCCTCTATACACAGCAGACAAAGGGAGAAACTAACTAGACACACCTGAACTGAAGACACCAATTAATCAGTAACCAAGGAGACAAACAGCTAGGCACACAAGGACAAATGAAACAATTAAACAAGAAGATTAAAAAGTGCACAGAAATCTGAATGAAAACAGAACATACATGTGACAGGTATAAATATTTATTTATGCCTGTGAAAATATCCTATGTACAGTACATTATCCAAGTTTTTTGAATCTTCATCCTTCAAATCACAAAATGTGATACAGTAGCTTATCTTAAATACAGAAATTACATCTTCAATTCAATATTAGTCTCTGTGTGCCTCTTGTTCTCTCTCACTGCCAGTCTCCCACCAGCATCTGACCACTTCTCTTCCAGGGTTTTGGCACTGTTGCCGTTTGATTTTCCGCTCCCGTCTACAATCTGCTGCGGCTGCACTTTCTGCTGTGCGCATTTACCTTTTCCCTGTGGCGCTCACTCACTGCTCAAAACTACCGCACGGTGGTTTGGCTTCTGCCTCACTAGTCTAATTATCCACCATCCTTTAATGATTTTAGAGAAATATTTTAGCCCAATATGACAGTCAATTCTACAGGGTTAATTCACTTTCTCCATTTCATTACACTCTGACTTCATATAATCTTTGCTATAGGAGCTTGCAAAACATAATTTTGCAGTAACACTTTTGCCACTGGAACAGAATTTGGCATAATTTTGATATTTGTTGATGCCTCAAATTCAATTTGTCACACCCTGTAAAGCCACTGAAATAAGAATGAGAAATTTCTTTGTAAAAGGTATAATAAAATAAAATCATTCTCCCGGAGAGCATGGGCTATTTCAGGACAGCAATTTCATCTTGAGTAAATTTCATATTCACTACAAAGCATTTTTGGCATTGCTCATTTTTCTCATTTAAATGTCTGCTTGATTCTTTTCTCCCTACCGCCTTGGACGAATTACCCACATGACATTTTGGCACCGGGACCACAAGATCCATAACTGATTGTTAATCCTCCAATAGATTTCAGGCTCTTCAATTGACTGATTTAGTTATGCTCAAGTCATCTCATTTTGTTATATAACATTGTTTAGCACAGATGTAGATCATAACTCATGACTTGGACATGAGTTAGACTCCAATCACTCATGACCAAAAACTCATGACTGGATTAAATGTGTGTGAAAAAGCCATTCCAATGATCTATGTCCTTACTGAAGACAACTTCTATCCATACTGTTTGCTAAATGTACATCCTATCAGGAAATTATAGTATGTCTACTTAGTTTTGATATCATAAAATGATGGCACGTGTCAACACAAACATGAACATGACAAAAAATGATTTTCTGAACAAATATTATTTTGTGTTTTTCAGTAAAATATCTAAACTTACTTAAGAAGTAAAATGACAAAAGATATAAAGTCTTGTTTTCTGAAAACAAACAAAAAAATATAGCTGCAATCAGCAATTCGGGGCCAAGCCCCAGTAGGGGCAGTAGCGCAATACGGAGCAGGAAGAGCAAAAACAGCAGAAATTGAATGTACATGCAAAACATCTGGTTCAGAAGGACAGGTGGAAATGAAATGAAAATCAATAGAAGTTCAGAGAACGAATACGGAATGAACTAAAATACTTGTATCTCATTGAAGAGGAATAAAGATTAGCACAATCCTTATTTGGATAAAAAAGGTATCAAAATGACTCATTACACACAATTGTATAAAGGAACCCCACACAAGATTCGAATCCACGACCTCCAGGTCCAAGGTCCATTTCTCATCTCATTGCACCACTGTGCAAGTGAATGTTTCCACACCTGCCGAAGTTTATTAGTTCATGTGAAAATGAACTCAAAATGAAGAATTCTTATAAAGCTGCACTTTAGATCATTCTGCAGCTCATCATGCTGTAGTGCAATACAGAGCAGGAAGAGGAAAAACAGCAGAAAATGAACAAACATGAAACAGCTGGTTCAGAATTACGGGCAAGAATGAACTCAGAATGTACATAAGCTTAGATGAAAATGAACACAGCATGAAACAAAAAGCATTTATTTCTAATCCAAGAGGCAGTAAAGGAATCAAAACACACTATTTTATAAAACCGCTCCACCTGGGATTCGAACCCACTAACTTCGGATACAGGGCTCTTCAGATAACTGGCTTTACACATTGAGCTACTTGAGGATGCACATTCAACAGACTGTGGAAGAAACCTTTTAGTCTAACAAAGAATTCACAAAAAAAGCATTACTTAGCATGCTATCCATATTAGCATGCTAAGCTAACTTAATACTAATGAAGCTCATGGTTAACTTGATAACTGAAGAGCCACATTAAAGAGAATGACAACTGGTTAGCATGCTAAGCAATTAGCATGCTAAGCTAACTAGCATAAGACAACAGACACAAGCAAGGTCACATTCAGAGATGAATATCTTGGGAATGGTAGCGAATATCAAAAATCCATTCAGTCATTTCTGTGCGGCTCGGTCCAAAGATCACCTGAGCTGATTTTGGACAAAATTGGACAAAAATTGTAGGAGGAGTAGCGAAAAAACTGTTTTCCATTTATTTCAATACGGCGGACAGGTACATTTAAGGAAAATGACAAATGACACATCGTCGGAATCGGCATAAGCCAGGGAATAAAATGACATAAAGCATATTTTCAAAAGTTATAAGTGGTTTTGCAATAATCATTACATCTGTGGAACAGTAGGTGGCGCTGTGTTGAAACTTCTCAGGTACCTTCAGGACCTTCTAAAGGTCATACATACCAATTTGTGTGAAGATATGTCAAATTGTTTAAAAGTTATTGCAATTTATGACAAAATTCAAAATGGCGGACACGTGGTTCATCCGATGTTGACGAATTCGATATCCTCGGATTCGGCATGGCACAGGGAATCCATAGACACCAAGATCTTGATTTTCTAATAAAGTGTTCAAAAGTTATTGGCCAAAATAGCCATTTTTCAGATCTCATGACCTGTAGGTGGCGCTGTTCCCAAATTTGGCATGGAACCTCAGAACATGGTCTTGATCAAGTGTACCAATTTTAGTTTTGATTGCTCAAAGTTTGGCCGAGATACAGCCTCTATAGCAATTTTGGGTCAACCTCGTTAACTTCGTGACATCATAACTTTTGAACAAAGATGAATAAAAAAAATCTGTTCAGTCATTTCTGTGCGGCTCAGACCAAAGATCACCTGATCAAAGTTTGGACAAAATTGGACAAATTTTGAAGGAGGAGTAGCGAAAAAACAGAATACTGTACTTTTCAAAATGGCCGCTACTGTAATGGGCGGAGACTTAATGTAAGAATTTTAATAGAATCAGCATGAAGAGACGAATCAGATGTACTAAATTGTATTTTTCTAGAGCAAATGGTTCAAAAGTTATAAACTTTAGAATGTTGAATTTTTGAACTGGTGGTGGCGCTATAGAGTTGGTCCTAGAGACTCCAAAATTGGTCAGATTTCTAGACATGACCATCACTACAAGTGTGCCAAATTTCATCATTTTCTCATGTTCCGTTGATAGGGCTGCCATAGACTCCCATTCGGGAGGAAGAATAATAATAATAAAAGGGAAAACGTACAATTACAATAGGGGCTACAGCCCCTTCGGGGCTTGGCCCCTAAAAAGTATTAATATTAAGTGACTTAATGCTTAAATCAAGAACAATTATCGGTTACACTTTATTATAAGGTGTCCTTATTAAATTCAAATGTAAATACCTTTAAGTACTGAGTAATATTAATTGACAACATGTACTTACTACAGGGTTATAGTAAGGAATAGGGTTTGGTTTAGGGCAGGGGTCGGCAACCCAAAATGTTCAAAGAGCCATATTGGACCAAAAAAACAAATCTGTTTGGAGCCGCAAAAAAATAAAAGTCTTATAACGTTATAAGCCGTATATGAAGGCAGCACAATAGGCGTTTTAAGCAGAACGCTTTTTCAGCTGGCTAAAAACGCTTTGGTGCACACACGGCCTAACGAGGCGCTGAGCGTCTTTCTCACGCTCAAGCGCTGAGAGCTCGGCGTTACCTGTCGCCTCGAGTTGAAGAATATTCAACTTTGAGTAAAACACTGTGCTCATCACTGTCACTTTTTAGTCACTTTCCAATCATAGTGGAGGAGGGGCAGGACAAATACAACTCCGACCAACTGTCACATTCTTGCTGTACAACGACATTAACAAGCAGAGAACGGAACAAAATGGATGAGAAATTAATATTGCTGCTCTCCGAAAATACATAGCAAAGTAATTTAACATTGTGTCAACATTTTAAGTCTGAAACACATTACCCGCAAAATCAGTTATAAGTAACAGTGCCGCGGATATTCCGTATCATAGCAACAAAGCGTCTCAACGGAAAAAAAATGTTGCGCAGCTGAAGCGCTCTCATGGATTTGCAGTTATCATTTTGTGTCAGATTGATGGATTTTGAGGTAAAAATCACTCCATATATATTGTATTGTTATATATTATGTTGTCAAATCATCAATTAAATATATTCCATCTTATATTCTGCATAATTGTGTGTTTTAAAATAAACACTGACAAAAACTATACTATAAAACTATATATGTTTTAGGGCTGGACAATATGACGATATATATAACATTGATATAAGTGATTACGCGGATTTAAACCTTCCTATATTGTAGTTATATAAAATATTCACAGGCAGATTTGCTTTATGTATTTCCCCGGCGTCTAAAACAGGAAACACGACTCTTGGCTACATGTCAATATCCATGTATTAGGTTTATTTGACAAGTTGTAAGAAACACTTTCGAGTCCAACGTTTAGTGTAATCGTTTATTTTACTCGCGTTTTCGCAGTTTCCCCTGTTAAATCCAGTCACGCAGCAGGTTCTTTTGCCACTCAGTCCAGCTGAGGGAGCGTGCTTTCGGCGGGAAAGTGACGTTGATGCATACCCTCGCCGCGCTGAAACGTGTGTTGCAGGCTATGACGCAAATCTTCGTTGACAGAAATGTTGAAATGTAATATTTATTCTACACATTTTTACAGCATTGGAAAACGTTAAGAATTTTTGTGTCATGTTTGTCCTCCTACAGAAACCATATGAAAACACAAAATATATTCCCCCCATTTTCATACATTTTTGAAAAAGCTCCAGGGAGCCACTAGGGGAGCGCTAAAGAGCCGCATGCGGCTCTAGAGTCGCGGGTTGCCGACCTCCGGTTTAGGGTTAGTTGCATGTTATACTGCATAATTTACTGTTATTACTACTGTAAAGTACATGTAACATAGGTTACAGTGACATTGTAAAATAAAGTGTTACCCAAATATCTGCCAATGGGATAAGAAAAATAAAAGTTTGTTTAAAGTTTGTTTATCTACTTAATGTATAGGTTATCGACCTTTTTTTATCTACTTAATGCTGATCATTATTTCAGAAAAAAAAAAATGCCTTCAGTTATTTTTTTTCCCTAGTAAATGTATCTTGATTTAAAGGCACAATATGTCATTTTCACCGCTAGAGATCCAGGGTTCCTACGCGGTTTGGAAAAGTATGGAAAAGTATGGAATTTGATTTGAGTTTTTTCCAGGTCTGGAAAAGTATGGAAAAAAGAAATCAGAGTATGGAAAAATATTTGTGTTTCCAGACTATTGCCTCTATTCAGTTTTCTAATTTATTATACCTGCAAACTAGTCACTTTGTGGCAAAATACATCATTTATGTGAATCGTTTAAATCCGAAGAGTTATTTTTTCGGGGTGAGTGACTGTGTGACACAAGATTCTCATAAGAATTGCAAATGGGCTACTATTTTTCCATAGACTGGATTTAGTCACTATCTTTCTTGGCGCTCTGTAGCGTGACCAGCCATCTCTTTGGCTTTACTAGTTACAACACAAAATGATTGAACATCTGAAGGTATATTGAAAGATACAGTACAACTTACCAAAATCTGTCATGTCACATGCAATTGATTAATCAGCGTTTCAACCGCAGAAAGGCGTCAATAAAACAGCTTGTAAAAATGTCACATTTAGCCTACCTCAGAAAAGCCTTACAATGTCCAATAACTCATCATTTAGCTACAAAAATTAACTTTGAGAGGAGCATTTTGATAAATATATGCTCTATAGGCTATTACATATTCATTGTATTTGTACTTAACATGTGCTTCTATATTGAATACATAAATCTGTTTTATGACAGTCACCATTTAAATGTTTAGGCCTACATAAAGAGTAGAAAAATAATTGTCACTTTTATTATAACGTTATTATAAAAACTTCCTTATGTGTAAGTTAGCCTATATATAAGTAACTTACGATCAATTTAACCTAATATTATAATGACGTACCAGCTGTGGTTCCCTGTATTGTTTACAGCATTAGTTGAGAGATTTTTTTCTTTGAGGAAATTTGCCATGTACTGTACCTGACAGGCCCAAATTAATCAATACTGAATCAAAGGTAATCAAATCAAAATCAAATTGCAAGCTTCTGAATCAAAATCGCATTCAATTATGAAATTTGTCAATGCTCAGCTCTGGTGCCAAAATGTTTTATTTTTAATTTTTTACTTGAAGCAAATGTTGTTTTTTCCATTTATGTTCTTTTCAGAGTGCACCAGAATGCTTCCTTTACATGTTAAAATCACAAAAATCTTCTCCTGGGGAAGGATGCCCCCAGACCCCCTACAACTATCTACTTTCTACATGTCACCTTTTTCACCTCTCTTCACTTTGCAAATATGTTTATAGAGTTACGAATTTCTAAAATATTACGGAAACTGCTTGTGCTACTCATACTCGTAGGCTACTCTATAAAAATACTTTGATACATATAATATATGATACATATAATGTCGAGAACAGAGCAGATGGATAAATCACAGAAGGATCTCTATAAAGGAAATGTATCGAATTAATAGACAAATTAAATATTCACGCCTATGTAGCGAGTGGTATGGCCGGAAAGGGAAACAAACTAAGTCATGACAACTTGTTAAACGGAATATATTAGTACTTGTAGATTTTATCCCCAACAAAAGTTACAGAGGTACGTGGTTTTTAAGAAGAGAAGGGCCTAGGACATGAATACTAAATACAAAACTTTATTTCAACAATCAAACACTAATTTAAAAATCACTAAAAGACTGTAGGACCCGGACTACAAACATGAAGCAGTGACATTTCCTCTCTCAAGATCCATTAATCAGTTCATGTGAGTACAGTTGTTCAATATTAATATTATAAAGCGGCGAGAATATTTTTGGTGCGCCAAAAAACATAGAAAAGGAGACCGAGGCTCACCAATGGCAGAAATCGTTTGGAAGGAGGTCTGGAAATTTGAGTATGGAAAAGTATGGAATTTTGAAATGGAAAATGTGTAGGAACCCTGGAGATCGCTTATTCAAAACAAAGGCATAGCTTGATGATGCTGCGAATGAGCGTGGAATCACGGGAGTTGTCATCTTCACTGCACAGCCGATGAAAAGCAATCCGATGGACTTGGGCAGAAATCATGTTCATGGATGAGCTAATTTATTAAAGGTGTTGTAGAACGTGTTTTCAAAATATGTAATATAAGTCCTAGGTGTCCCCTGAATGTGTCTGTGAAGTTTCAGCTCAAAATACCCCATAGATTTTTTTTAATTCTTTTTTTAACTGCCTATTTTGGGGCATCATTAAATATCCGCCGATTCAGGCTGCTTCCCCTGTAAAATCCCGTGCTCCCCGCGCTCGCGCTTGCCTTAAACAGCATAAACAAAGTTCACACAGCTAATATAACCCTCAACATGGATCTTTACAAAGTGTTCGTCATGCAGCATGTGCAGATATGTAAGTATAGTATTTATTTGGATGTTTACATTTGATTCTGAATGAGTTTGATAGTGCTCCGTGGCGAACGGCTAATGCTACACTGTTGGAGAGATTTATAAAGAATTAAGTTGTGTTTATGAATTATACTCTTGTCTCCGTGAATACAGTAAGAAACGATGGTAACTTTAACCACATTTAACAGTACATTAGCAACATGCTAACGAAACATTTAGAAAGACAATTTACAAATATCACTAAAAATATTATGTAATCATGGATCAGTTATTATTGCTCCACCTGCCATTTTGCTTACCTAGTCTGATGATTCAGCTGTGCACAGATCCAGACATTAATACTGGCTGCCCTTGTCTAATGCCTTGAACATGGGCTGGCTTATGCAAATATTGGGGGCGTACATATTAATGATCCCTACTGTTACGTAACAGTCGGTGTTATGTTGAGATTCGCCTGTTCTTCGGAGGTCTTTTAAACAAATGAGATTTATATAAGAAGGAGGAAACAATGGAGTTTGAGACTCACTGTATGTCATTTCCATGTACTGAACTCTTGTATGGAAGTAAGATAATGCCAAATGTTTTTGAAATAAAAAGCTTGTTGAATTGCACTATTTGAAAAAAATATGCATTACATTAGCTGTGCTTGCATTTAGATGCACTGTATTTTTAAGGCTTGCATGTTTATGGGATGAAATTCAACACAATCGTATATTTAAGCTGTGAATATTTCAATTAATAATTTTCATTATTAAAAATTCAATAATTCATATTCACCTTTCAAATTTCACTTCCAAAATATTCATTCTGTTTAAAAATACAACCTATAAAATTCGACTAGCAATTTTCAGTCCATTTTATTTCGCTTTACAAATTCGCTCCCACAAATTCAGTGGTTCAAATTCGGCAGAAAATTCAACATTTCACATCCGGGAACTGCAGGAAGAGCAGTAGAGTGCCGATGCATCATCTCTATCTGCTGTTAGTCTTCTTCACCAGCAGGTGCCGCTAGCGGCTGTTTACAAAGACGAGCAACGGCTAGTGAGTCATCATTCATTCATAAAAATGGATTTACAGAATTAGAGCAAGCATAAGTGAATATGTGATGATTATCAGGGCCAGTATAAATGCAGAAAAGCTGATAAAGACACAAAAACTGCATTTATGTTTAATTCAGTGTATTTACGCTTACTTTCCCAGTGTAGCTACAGCTTTCTGTACAGTGAACAAGATAACGTTATTGCCCGATGCTGGTGTACAGATCAAACGTTAAATCTGAGATAGACATATATTTCTCTCTGTTGTTTAGTTTCCTTAACTTTATATCGCGGCGCTGTGTTGTAATACTAGGGCTTCCCTCATCCGTCATAGGATTGCCCTGCCATCTGGACATATAAAACTCTTAACACAGCTTAATGGACTCGTACAGTGATATAAAAGACCAAACTCGCACCTCATTTGTGATGTAGGTTAGACTATATAGGCTCCAAGAAAGCAGATACTGGCATAAAGTTGATTTGACGCTGAACGTTTGATTATGATACTCGCAAATTTAGGGACCGTCTCTAAAGTTACGACATTCTGTATTCACGTTTCTACCTTCAATTGCATTTAAAGAGAATGACTTAGTCACAAAACCAACTGTAAATTGTTCATCTAGCTGTCAGGTATAATGCAAACCTTTTAGATTTTTGATGTTTATTATAATAAAAGGTAACACTTTATATTAAATAGTTGATATGAACGAACAATGAACTGCACTTCTACAGCACTTACTAATCTTTGTCAATGTTAATTCCAGCATTTACTAATACATTACTAAAATCAAGAGTTGTATTTGTCAACTTTAGTTAATGCACAGTGAAGTAACATGAACAATGAACTGCTGTATTTTTATTAATGTTAACAAAGATTAACAAATACAACAACAAATGTGTTGCTCATGGATAGTTCACATTAGTTAATACATTATGAACCTTACTGTAAAGTGGTTCCAAATAAAGTGTCAAGTAATATGTAAAGATTGCTATGTATTTCACTACTGTATTGGAATATACAAAAAAATGCCATAACTTAAAGCTCAATAGCATATGATGAGAATGATTTAGTCACCAAAACTACCTGTGAAGTGTTCATCTATAGGTGCCAGGTCAAAGAGTGATGCACCCTTCTCTCTCTCTCTCTCTCTCTCTCTCTCTCTCTCTCTCTCTCTCTCTCTCTCTCACACACACACACACACACACACACACATATTCAAACACACTCAACTCAAAGTACATGCACATATACTTTTTCTTTTTTTTACACATTCATCACACAATTAGTTCTACTTAGTTAATTTTATTTCTAAATGTTATTTAAAATTTGTATAAGCAGGATAATCTATGATCAGGTAAAATAAAAAATGAACAAAGTAAAAAAAAAAAGTGTGATGAACGTGTAAAAATAAATAAATAAATAAATAGTATAAATATATGCATGTACTTTGAGTGAGGTGTGTTTGAATATGTATATGTGCATGTGTGTCTACAAGAGTTTGGTAGAAGGTAGAAACGTGAATACCAAATGTCGTAACTTTAGAGACGGTCCCTAAATTTGCGAGTATCATAATCAAACGTTCAGCGTCAAATCAACTTTATGCCAGTATCTGCTTTCTTGGAGCCTATATAGTCTAACCTACATCACAAATGAGGTGCGAGTTTGGTCTTTTATATCACTGTACGAGTCCATTAAGCTGTGTTAAGAGTTTTATATGTCCAGATGGCAGGGCAATCCTATGACGGATGAGGGAAGCCCTAGTATTACAACACAGCGCCGCGATATAAAGTTAAGGAAACTAAACAACAGAGAGAAATATATGTCTATCTCAGATTTAACGTTTGATCTGTACACCAGCATCGGGCAATAACGTTATCTTGTTCACTGTACAGAAAGCTGTAGCTACACTGGGAAAGTAAGCGTAAATACACTGAATTAAACATAAATGCAGCTTTTGTGTCTTTATCAGCTTTTCTGCATTTATACTGGCCCTGATAATCATCACACATTCACTTACCGCTTGCTCTATTTCTGCAAATCCATTTTTATGAATGAATGATGATTTACTAGCGTTGCTTTGGTCTTCCTAAACAGCCGCTAGCGGCACCTGCTGGTGAAGAAGACCAACAGCAGATAGAGATGATGCATCGGCACTCTACTGCTCTTCCTGCAGTTCCCGGATGTGTAATGTTGAATTTTTTGCCGAATTTGAACCACTGAATTTGTGGAAGCGAATTTGTAAAGCGAAATAAAATGGACTGAAAATTGCTAGTTGAATTTTATAGGTTGTATTTTTAAACAGAATAAATATCTTGGAAGTGAAATTTGAAATGTGAATATGAATTATTGAATTTTTAATAATGAAAATGTGTGTGAAATATTTTTAATTGAAATATTCACAGCTTAAATATACGACCATGTTGAATTTCATCCCATAAAAATGCAAGCCTTAAAAATACAGTGCATCTAAATGCAAGCACAGCTAATGTAATGCATATTTGTTTTCAGTTAGAGCAATTCAACAAGCTTTTTATTTCAAAAACATTTGGCATTAATTTACTTCCATACTCTTGTTATTCAACTATCCCAAGGTAAATTAAATTTTTAATTCTAGGGCACCTTTAAAGTTTTATTAACGTTACTGTGGTATGAAGCAGGGTGGAGTTCATTGGAGCATAATCAATGTTTATTCTGTTTAACAATGATTAGTTTTCTGTTTATAAAGGCGTCCAAACCCACACAATACAGTAAAGCGTCTTTGGTGTTTCCATGGTTTCTATGAAGGTAAAACTGGAAATCAAGGATAATGCGGATATGACATCATTGACAGGTGACACAAAGTTACAATGTTACACTGGTTAAAAATGCTGACTTCTCTGGATTTAAACATTGCTGGAAATGTTTGGAATAATGTAAGTACAAAAGTCAACAACAAAATATATAACACTGTTCTAGTGGTTTTTGGATATTTTAATCTAAAAATCTTACATATTGTGCCTTTAAGAATGTTTAGATATGTGTACTGTAAAACAATTCAAAAATCAAAAGAAATAAAACTTATTTTTTTATTATTATTATTATTATTATTATTGTTATTATTATTATTTATTTATTTATTTATTTTATTTTTTTTGCATTGAAAAGAGACATTTTGAAGATGTACTGGTACCCAATACAATCATAATGAACAAGCCTCATAATGAATCCAGGCACAAAAAAGGATGCAAAGCACCAGAAATTTGAAAATTTCTCAATGATGAAAAAAGTTATTCAATATTAATCCTTCCCTTCAGTGAGCTGCTAACTGAATGGAACACTGAGTCACCAGATCAGGCCAATTCCTGAATGAAGACTAGTTTGGGAAATCAGATCAACTGATTCACTGAAAATGTGTCACTCGAAAGAATGATTCATTTGTGAATTGCCCATTGCTTATTCGTTCATAAATGCTCCAAGGACAGAGCAAATAACAACTTCAAATAACAACTTCAATTTCAATCTGTTCAAAGCTTTTGTAATATAGCTCAATATAGCACACTTTTATGATACTTCTTGAAACTTTAAAGCTAGTCACTATTCATTGTGCAGTACATTGCTCAAAACTGTGCTCTGTGGAAGAAAAACAAATACAGATTTAAGCATGATTGACTAAATGGAAGACTAAATTATGACAGAATTTGCTAAAAATAGAAGCTAAATACATTTACGTATAGCCTAAAACGATCATTTAAAATTAGTGATAAATTAAATGCGTGTCTTAAAGTTTCCTAATTAATCTTTTCTTTGTAGAGATGCCCTTTCAACATAATTTTATTAGGTTTTGCTTTTCTTCTGCGATAAAAAGTTATGACCTCACGAGAATAGCAAAACCTACATACACACACACACACATACAGAGATAAAAACCCCACTGTTAAATAATGAAAGGTAAAAATGTTTTGACAGTCTGTTCTACTTTAGTGCCCCAGCCTGTAATTGTTATCACAAGGGACCTTTCATTCAGATAAGAGCGAGTGAACTGACTTTTTACAAAGTGAATTTTCAACTTTTTTTTATTTAATAGCTCTCTGTTGGCCTGCAAAAAAACCCTATTTTGCACTGTCATATGAGCCGCACTTGAAGTTTACCATCACACGACTGTGTGGCTGTGTGTAGTTGTGAGTATGTTTGTCAGTGTTTAAAACTATTTGCGCGTTATGAGTGTGAAATTACAATAATCAGCAGGTAAACAGAATTATTTGCACTCCGTCCCTGAGGACATCTCTTGTACTTTCATGTTCAAGGACCTGTATTCATAATATCTGCCTCTCACAAAAAAGCACATTTTAAAAAGTAAAACATCCACATTAAACACCCACTTGTCAGTATTACGCCACACAAACAGCCTGCTATATTGACCTCAAGATAAACGGCGATAGCTGATGGCTAAGGCAGTTAGCGTCACTAAAACGAGGTTGAGATTCAGATCATTGGTGTAGGATTCCCTCTAAGCTTTTAGCATTTGCTGTTGATGCTAGGGGTGAAATGAGTGTGCTAATTATACCGTAGTGTGTGTTGTCTTCTAATGTAGCGAGAGTGTCTCATAGCATAGCAACAGCTTTAGCATCATAAACCAAAAAGGAGCTAGCAGCCTTTTTGAAACAAGACATAATATTCAGAAAGATGCAAATCTATCTTTAATTCATGATTCACTTTGTGAGAACTGAAGCAGATTTTGTGCACAGATGAAGTAAAAACACAAGGAGCTAGGCTTTATGGGTGAACTTTTCATTTGGTTTCTGAGGTGGTGTGGGCAGCTCTGATGGCATGAGCTCTGCAGGGGAAACACTCACTGATGGGGCGGAAGCAAACGTCCTAACTGAGAAAGAAATAAAGATGAACATCTGTTAGCCCTCAGGCATCATTTCAAAATGCCTGCAATGAATGAGTAGAGAGAACAGAGAGGTGATAAAAACAGGGTTGAGAGAGAGCGAGAGAGAGTGCGTGCGCACACTTTGGCAGTTTGATCAAATGAACAACTTTGAGAAAAGATTTCCTTTATTTAAGAATTCATTTATTATTTCTTTCATTATTAATGAGGATGATCACCATGCGTCCTCAGTAATGAGCATAAGAATCTTAGGACAGCTTCATTTTATCTAAGTTCAAAGTATTATTTGGTGCATTGGCTCACAAAATGTTGGCAATGTAATTTGTTTGATACGTGTTCTCATGCATGTGCTTTTATGCTGTCAACATTTTGTCTTTGTTCTATTCTATTCTATTCTTTACAGCTAAAAAAATATCATGATATAATGTTTCATATTGTTCGGTATCGATAATTATTAAAAAAAAATATAAGCTTTTAAAAAAAGACCAGTAGTTTTTTGTTTTTTATTTAACCAATGCATTTTAATTAAGGCAAACAACAAATGATTTTAAAACAAAACAAAATAAATAAAATGTAAACATATATATATATATATATTTTTTTTTTTTTTTTTTTTTATGTGAAAATTAAATAAGTGTTTAACTTGTTTCAAACTATTTCAAAAAACCATGAAACTGCCACACTAACGAGCTGACATGTCCTTTATTATTCACAATCTCCTCATCGCCGGCAGGTACAGCACTCATTTTCACATGTTTGTGTGTTCTGATTTCACGTGGCGATTGCGCAACTGAACTCACAGCAGCTTGTTTGCGTGTTGCTTGTTGCACATCTATTTTGTGATTCATGGACGGAGCAAGCTTGAGAGTTGTTCATGCAACCGAACTTCATGTCTGTTTACATTTCAATGCATTTAAGTGAAACTACATCGAGAGTTATATCAAAAAAAAATTCTATCGTTATCGATAAAGATGTACCGTCGATATCAATACCGTTTTATCGCCCAGGTCTTCTCTTTTTCATATTTGATCTTTCCCCTGATTAAAAGAAACATTTTGTGTTAATACATTCATTGATTTATTTATTTATTTTTTTTGTTTGTTTTTAAAGAAAGGAACTATTTTTATTTAAAGGTGCCATAGAATTGGAAATTGAATTTACCTTGGCATAGTTGAATAATAAGAGTTCTGTACATGGGAATGACATACATTGAGCATCAAACACCATCCTCATATGTAAATCTCATGCGTGAAAAACACCACAGAAAAAAAAGGGCGAATCCCAACATAACACCGACTGTTACCTAACAGTCAGGATCATTATTATATACGCCCCCCAAAATTTGCATATACCAGCCCATGTTCAAGGCAAACCAGTATTAATGTCGTGGAGCTGCACAGCCGAATCATCAGAAGTTCTGCAGGTATTGTTGTGAAGCAAGCAAGGACACAAAGGAGGATATTTTTTAAGAATGTTTGTAGCCAAACAGTTGCAGGACACCATTGACTTCCATAGTATGGGAAAAACAAATACTATGGAAGTCAATGGTTCCCCACAATTGAAATATTTATACAGGTTTGGAAAAACTTGAAGGTGATTAAATGATGATAGTTTTTTCATTTTTGGTGAACTATCCCTTTAACTTATTTAGTTAAAGGTGCCGAAGAACATGTTTTCAAAAGATGTAATATAAGTCTATGGTGTCCCCTGAATGTGTCTGTGAAGTTTCAGCTCAAAATGCCCCATAGTGTTTTTTGTTTTTGTTTTTTTTTTAAATAATTTTTTAACTGCCTATCATTATAAATGCACAGATTCAGGGTGCGTGGCCCCTTTAAATCTCGTGCTTCACGCCCCAAGAGCTCACGCTTGCCTTAAACACCATAAACAAAGTTCACACAGCTAATATAACCCTCAAAATGGATCTTTACAAAGTGTTCGTCATGCAGCATGTCTAATCGCGTAACTACATTGTTTATTTGGATGTGTACATTTGATTCTGAACGAGTTTGATAATGCTCCGTGGCTAACGGCTAATGCTACACTGTTGGAGAGATTTATAAAGAATGAAGTTGTGTTTATGCATTACACAGACTGCGAGTGAAGACTTAAGATGCAAAAGCCTCTAAGTACCGTCTGAAATTTTCTTCTAAAATAAGCATTTTTATCAAGCTCGTATGTGTAGGTTCAGTAATTCCACTTTAATGGCAATTAATAGGTCATTTCCATTGCCATTAAAGTGAAATAACTAAAAATAAACATACAAGCTTGATAAAAATACTTATTTTAGAGGAAAATTTCAGATGGCACTTAGAGGCTTTTGGCAAGTCTTCAAGTGTTTCAAAAAACGTGAATTCCGTGAATACAGTAATAAACGATGGTAACTTTAACCACATTTAACAGTACATTAGCAACATGCTAACAAACAAACATCACTAAAAATATCATGTAATCATGGATCATGTCAGTTATTATCGCTTCATCTGCCATTTTTTGCTATTGTTCTTGCTTGCTTACCTAGTCTGATGATTCAGCTGTGCACAGATCCAGACGTTAATACTGGCTGCCCTTGTGTAATGCCTTGAACATGGGCTGACATATGCAAATATTGGGGGCGTACATATTAATGAACCCGACTGTTATGTAACAGTCTGTGTTATGTTGAGATTCGCCTGTTCTTCGGAGGTCTTTTAAACAAATGAGATTTATATAAGAAGGAGGAAATAATGGAGTTTGAGACTCACTGTATCTCATTTCCATGTACTGAACTCTTGTTATTTAACAATGCAAAGATAAATTCAATTTTTGAAACTAGGGCACCTTTAAGTAATGGAACCTTATTGTAAAGTGTTACCACTATCGCTTTAAATCATGCTAAAATATCATTGCCTTGTCAACATGTATTTAAATAGTTTGAACATGGTCACCTGATTTACACAGTTTTAAAATGGTGGCCACTCAATGCCATTTTTTTCAGCCGAAATGTGTTAAATTACCCCCTCTCGTCTGCATTTCCTTCCTCATGCCTCAAATCGTCGCTTGTTAGCTCGCCTCTTCGTCATTCTCTCAATCACACACAAGACCTTTGCTTCGTTTGCTTGGGCCTGTGCCTGACATTTCTCATTCTCATATGAAGACTTCACATTTTCCCTCATTGGTGGAAGTCACTGCCTCCCTGACCTTTCTCTTTCCCAAGCTTTAATTAGGCTCAGCTTGCATGACCTGCTCTCCGCTTCCACCCCGGCTCGGCTTTACCCCTCTCGCCCCCCTGACAGGCTTGTACAGTCGCGTATGTGTCTTTGGAAAGATAATTGCCAGATAACAGGGGTTGATCTTTTTGAGGGGAAGAATTGTACTCATGTTTTCATGTAGAGGGAGAGAATGAAAGGGTATGCTCATACAAAGAGAATAAGAGATGAAAACTTATATGAAAGTACATTATAGGCAAAAATCATGTGTCTGAGCTAAAGAGCTCCACTATGAAAGATTGATGCTTTCTTTTTGCCTTGGCATTAATTTCTTCATTCTTCCACTTTGTAATATCACTTGTTATTTGATAATTTTGCATTAGTATGTATGTACTGTATGTACTGTAAGTTTAAAGCTGGAGTGTTTCGATAATTTTCAAGGTATTTCATGCCAGCGCTGGAATGCTTGAGTCATAATCAGTTTTGCCTGTCGCCTGGCAACCCCATGGGTGCCATCTACTCCCTCAAAGACAGCCCTAAAACTGAGCCATCAGCATAATCTTTTCCGTCAGAGCGAGAGAGATTGTGCCTCCTGAGATAAAGATTTCAACATTTAGCTGATTTTCTTTGTGTTTTTAATCGCCCTGACCTTCAGCAACAGCAGTAAACTGCACATACAGTGTCTCAGCCACTAGGTGGTGGTTATTCTTTAGTAAACTGAGGGTTATGTGGCAATTGTTTGCTTGTGAAGAGGGAGGGTGTGTGACGTTGATTTACTACTTTTTATTTGTACTAATGAGGGGAAAAGAACTGTTTATTTTCATTTATATTAAACCAATGGGATGTGCTATTTCTGTATAGAGCAGTCAGCAGTTTTATATTTGCATTTTTAAAGTTGGCATGAAATGAAAATTCATCCTGTCTGTTTTCTAAATGTCTGTTTTCTAGTACATTTTGTCTTATTGTGATCAGTTCATTCAGTGCATATGTTTTTGTTCTTATGTTTTGACCTTGCAATGTTTAATCAAAATGTCAAACCTGTGAAAATATCAGACTTCTGACCTCTCTGATGTTTCATATAAAAAGCAACATTTTGAACCAAAAGCTGAGAAAATCGTGTTTTGGTTTTTTTTTTTCAAAGATCACACATCCATAAGCAATGATTTTATTGCTTGTTTACAGTTAATATAATATAATATCTATGGCCTAAAACATAAAGACAAGATGTTTTTACAGCATAATAGTACACACATGAGAGCATTTATCAAACATTTGCATTTGTGCCAAATAATAATTTTTATAACAGAGAGAACACGGAAAGCCAGAAAATTCTGTCAATGGCAAGGAAAGAGTTAAAAGATTATATTATTTTTTATTTTAAGATATTATTATTTTTTTAAATAAATAAATACATTTTTATTTTATTTTATTTTATATGATTTTTTTATTATTTTTTATTATTTTTTATTTTATTTTATTTTATTTTATTTTATTTTATTTTATTTTATTTTATTTTATTTTATTTTATTTTATTTTATTTTATTTTATTTTATTTTATTTTATTTTATTTTATTTTATTTTATTTTATTTTATTTTATTTTATTTTATTTATTAGAATGTTCACCGGAAAACATTTTTAAATTACACTGTTTTTTTGTTTTGTTTTGTTTTGTTTTTTTTAGTTTGTTTGTTTGTTTTTTTACTTAATCAGAAAACATGTTCATTAAGAGTCTCTAAATGAACATTTTAAATTAAAGGGCTAGTTTGTAATGACATGAATATGAATAAATGATGAGAGAATTAATAATAAAATAAAAATAAAAAAATAATAATTTTTATAACAGAGAGAACACGGGAAGCCAGAAAATTCTGTCAATGGCAAGGAATGAGTTAAAAGATTATTATTATTTTTTTTAAATAAATAAATAAATTATTTATTTATTTTATTTTATTTTATTTTATTTTATTTTATTATTTTATTATTTTATTTTATTTTATTTTATTTTTTGAATGTTCACCGGAAAACCTTTAAATTACACTGGTTTTTTTTTTATTTATTTATTATTATTTTTTTAGTTTGTTTGTTTTTTTTTTATCAGAAAACATGTTCATTAAGAGTCTCTAAATTAACATTTTAAATTAAAGGGCTAGTTTGCAATGTCATGAATATGAATAAATGATGAGAGAATTTATATTTTTGGGTGAACTATCCCTTTATTGAGATTCTTTCAAAAACACCACGGCCGAAACACCTGGCTACCTTTCTCCCAAACACACATGCACACATAGACTTCTCTCCAATAACCGGCCTGAGTTATCCCCACACCCCTGTCTCCCAAGGCAACCTTAAATAACAGCACCTTGGATGTTTTGTGAAACCTTGAGCACTCACCTGGGACCCGACACAGCATTTCACCCTAATTGGTCAGTTCTCCTGTGAGCAAACAATAGCCTTGGTTAATAAGGCAATATGGAGGAGTTCACCACCTGCATCCCTAATAAGAGCAGAAAAAAACAACAACATGGCTCTGAGTTCAGGGAGCACATTCAGTCCTCAGATCTGTGGCATCAGCAAGGGAGGAAAAGTAACTTAACGCTCAGTCGTTCCTGAGCTGGATGAGGGATAAAAATGCGGCTCACCTGTGCACACCTACAAAGACTATTGGAGAGATTTGTGTGCTGAAAACATTCAGTGTAAGCACCGAAAGGGCAAACAGCTTGGTTTACAGTTTTTTAATGATGTTTAGTCATCAGTGGACGAACGAGTTTGTGCTGGTGTGTTGTGTGTGTGTGTGTGTTCATTCACTTAAATAAGGACTGTAAAGTCTTGCTTTATATATGCGACTGTGCAAGCTTGTGTACACATTTTTAATGAGACTTCATTTTCATCTGATCACAAATTCAATAACCATAGATTAACTGTCCTCACCTGGTCAATAAGGTTATAATAGTATTCACAATCTATGGTGCTGTGTTGCCTTATGGCAACACGATTTTTTCTTGAACCTTCTTGATTTTCTAAAAAAAAAAAAAAAAAAAAAAACCCTTTGCCATTGGCATTAATGGGTCAGTTATTATAGTTAATCATATGCTGTTTTTAAGACATTTTATTTCCACACTTTATTATTTACACAATACTTTCCCTTTTAAATGTTTTCAAACATTTTATATACTAGTTAAAGGATTAGTTCACTTTCAAATTAAAATTTCCTGACAATTTACTCAGCCCCATGTCATCCAAGATGTTCATGTCTTTCTTTCTTCAGTTGAAAAGAAATTAAGGTTTTTGATGAAAACATTCCAACATTGGAAGATTGTTCTTCATTTAGTAGACTTCAGTGGCCTCCAAATGGTTGGTCAAAATTACAGTTTCGGTGCAGCTTCAAAACGTTCTACAAGATCCCAGACAAGGAATGAATGTCTTATCTAGAGAAACCATCACTCATTTTTTTTTTTTTTTTAAATAATAATAATTATATAAGTTTTAAAAATAAATGCTCATCTTGAACTAGCTCTCTTCTTCTCTATTAAAATTCCAGCAGTGTAGACACTGCTAAGTGTATTACTGCCCTCCACAGGTTAAAGTTTGAACTAATTGTTATATACTTGCACTAGAATATTGTATATGACAATTTAGTTCAAACTTTAACTTGTTGAGGGCAGTATTACACTTAGCAGTGTCTACACTGCCAGAATTCAAATAGAGAAGAAGAAGAAGAGAGCTAGTTCAAGATGAGCATTTATTGTTGAAACAATATATATATTTTTTTTTTAAATGAGCGATTGTTTCTCTAGATAAGACCCTTATTCCTCGTCTGGGATCACGGTAAACTGTAGTTTTGACCTTCAACTGTTTGGGCCCATTGAAGTCCACTATATGGAGAAAAATCCTGGAATGTTTTCATCAAAAACCTTAATTTCTTTTCAACTGAAGAAAGAAAGACATCTTGGATGACATGGGGGTGAGTAAATTATCAGGAAATTTTAATTTGAAAGTGAACTAATCCTTTAAATTGAATTTCCTAAATTTGTAAAATTTAAAAACACAAATTAAAAATTTGTTCTCATGATTTATTAAATAATTTTGTTTCCTCATTTTTGTAAATTGTGTCCACATTGAACTAATTATTTTCTTCATTTTGATTTTGATTATATTGTGTGCACGATTTACTTAAAACGATGAAACAAATTAGTAAAACATGGTGACATTTAAGAAAGTAGTTAATTCATGGCCACAATATACAACTTTTTGTTATTTTACAATGTGTTTTATAAAGTTAAAGCTAAAGTTGCATAAAATATACATACATTGCTTTTAAAAGTTAATAGCGATTCTGCTCTGGAGCAGAAATATTTTTTTCACCCTTATATTATTTCAAATCTGTATTATTATTATTATTATTATTATTATTATTATTATTATTATTATTATTATTATTATTATTATTATTATTATTATTATTCAATCGTAGAACCCAAAAGAAGAAAAACTGTAACTGTGATTCAAACTGTAAAAAAAAAAAAAAAAAAAAAAAAAAATATTTTATGGTAGACAAAAGTATCGTAAAAGTGGTCTGTATGACTCATATACTATATTCTTCTGAAATCAGTTCATGATGGATACATTTCAAAAGTTAATAGTTGTTCACTGAAATCTCCACACTGTGAGAATGTGAGAAACCAAATAGATGATCACATTTGGAATATAGTTTGGAATCTGAATGACGCACAAATGCATTTCCTCAGTGGGAATTATAGGCATTAAATATATTACTGCAGTCACTAATTAAAATAATTGTTTTTATATATAAGTGACAATTATAAGTTGTTTCATTTGTTCTGAATTGCTATTTATCCTCAAATTAATATTTTATTTATTTGCTTCATATAAGTAAAATGTGTATTGATTGATTGATTGATTGATTGATTGATTGATTGATTGATTGATTGATTGATTGATTGATTGATTGATTGATTGATTGATTGATTGATTGATTGATTGATTGATTGATTGATTGGTAGGTTGGAAGGTACGTAGGTAGGTTGGTAGGTAATTGGAGCTAATTTTCATTGACCATAGTACTGAAAAGCTAAATTCCCTGTTGGTATTTTTGGTTACTGCAAGTGTTCAGTGGTGCAAAAGTAAGTGACACTTGTTTGAATCTAGCCTACACTGTGCTTTGACCTATTCTTTTCTTCCATCTTTCTGCTTTATCTTTACATAAGCAAAATCAATAATAAAGGAATCTAAATTCCAAGCTCAAAAGACCATTTATCCAAGTCAGGTTAGTGGTAAAAAAAACAAAAAAGAAGCATTCATGACCGACCTCGTTATGGTCTAGATTTACGGGAGTGAGACAATCCAATTAGTTTAAGATGGAGCCGAAACATGTTCCTAATTACATTAATATTCTATCAGAGCCGACGTATCACTGCACAGCGGGACTCAACGATTCTCCACCACACTCTCTAAGCGTCTCTCCAGCCACCTCATCTGCTGCTTCATTAACCTTTGTCTTCCCAGAAACCTCTGCTCTTATGCTTCAAGTCACTGATAGGGACTTAACATACAGAATCAGAGGAAAGATACGGAGGTGGATTTTGCAAGGCTGCATGAGTATGGAGATGGAGAAAAGACGATAAAATTAATTGCCCTTGGTAATGTGTGCCTCACATTATAAAAGCGAAGTCGACAAGGCCAGTGCAGACCATCCTTAATTTTATCTAAAACCAGAATTACTTGTTCTTGAATTATCTGCTTTTCACTTTTATAGTGCTGATCAAAGCTTTCTAAAGTAGGTATGTGCTATAGCAAAATCTGTATTACATTTTTTAACTACATTTCTTTTGAGCACCCGCAGTGTCGCATTGTTAGATTCTTTCTTTTCTTTGCTACCTGTGCCTTCCATCTATTTCTGCACAACTGAAGGTCAAAAGAGAGTGAGCGAGAGACACACGCACCTACACCTGCATATTCTGCATATCGTATTTTCATGTGTCTATGTCAGGTATAGATATGTTGAGGCAGTTAATCAATAACAGCATCAGAGCATGTGACAGCATGTATGACTGATATGTGCACAGTTCACACAAAAACAGTTCACACAAAAATAAAAATGTCTCTTTTTTTAGACCCTGGTATTAAAACCCATCTCAGATAGTTTTTTTTTTTTTTTTTTTTTTTTAATGAGTGAACGGTCCCTGATTTATTGGCTACATATATCTCCCACTGTATAGCACATATAGAACACTTTAATTTTTAAAAAAAATATATTGTATTTTTAATATACAGTGCACGTCACCGAATTTCTCAAAGAGTCTGAAAACAGTTTGTTCGAAGATCCTGTCTCTCTAAACCCATCCTTTCCACGAGCCTACTCTGCTCTGATTGGTCAGATGGCCCAGTCTGTTGTTATTGGCGTGTGTTGAAAATGAGCCACCCATTGCCATAGCTGCGTACCAATTCAGAGGCTGCATCCTTCAAAGGCTGTATTCGAAGGCAGATTTCACTCAGGAACTTTACTCTGTGTGTTTTGACCACAGAAATAATGGTCTAAATAAAGTTCTGGGTAAAAATTCTCCACTCAGAAAGTCCCTGTTCATGAGGTAGTACTTTTTCAAAGTTCAAGAACTTTGGGGGGTGAGACTTGGGCAATGAACATGCTGATTGGTTGATTTCATGCAGCATTTTGTTTGGTTGACTCCACGTAGCATTTTATTTCAACAACCAAAAAAAAAAAAAAGTCTGTTTCGGTGCATGCAGTAAGAGTTGTTTGCTATTTGAATCAATATTGGAGTTTAAAAATTAGACTGATGGATAAACGATGAGATTCAGGCTTTATTAGGTTTATATGCAGGAAATGAAATCCAGTAATTCCGGTGGAAACAAGGCTAAAGACTCCAAATTCGAAGGCTCCTTCAAATGCTGCAATGAAGGATACAGCAGATGGCAAAAATCGAATAAAGCAAATGTAAAAATAATGAAGAAAAATGACGTTCACAGACTTTGAAGGCATGGCTTCCAAGTATACAGCCTCTGAATTGGGACACAGCTAACATTTGAATTTCAGCTCCGGACGCTTCATCAGCACTTGTAAACACAGTGATATAAACCATAACAGAGGCGCCAGTTTTACCGTATCAATTCCAGCACAAGTCCTCATCTTTTGGAAGTGCATGCAAAGTGGATTCGCAGCGCTGGGAACGACTCCTTCTCAACATGTCGACCGAACGAACCAAACTCTTCCAGGCCTCAGCTACAAATACAGTGTTTGAGGGCGGGGCAAAGTTGCTCAAGGGCAGCCAATGAAGACCATAGGCTGGCATTATGCAAATGTTACAAACGAGTAGACCAGTAAGTCTGGAATTTCTGACGTCTCGTTTCAGACAGTTCAGACAGAATCGCTGCTTTCTTTTGGGAGACTTAAAACTTAATTCGTCACACACTTTGATCTTTAAAACTTTGCAGACCTTTTACATTCACAAACAGCTATGTTACAAACTACATGAAAGGTAATATTTGAAAAAAAAGCATAATAGGGTCACTCTAAGTATTTTGTACAAAAAAAGGTATAAAAAAAAAATTATAAAAATTGTGCGATTATATTCCAAGTCTTATAAACCCATTCAATATCTCAATGTGAGGAACAGACTAAAGGATTTTTCTTCATGGATTTTTATTTATTTATTTATTTATTTATTTATTTATTTATTTATTTATTTATTTATTTATTTATTTATTTATTTATTTATTTATTTATTTATTTATTTTTCAGGATTGGCCTTTTTTGATTCTTAAAATGGCTGGTTGCACATTAACTTTTGATTTAAGCAATTGTAGTGCTCTTTAATGTGGCTTTTCAAGAGTACACATTATCCCATAACTAGCTTATCATAAAAATGCATAATGGCAAATGTTTGCTTCTTTAAAAGAAAATAAAGAATCCACCAATGAAGCAACCCACTGATTGGTTGGCATTTGGGTCATGCTGGTTGATCAAGTTGGTGATGATTGATGAGCGGTTGTTCTGGGTTCCGCCGCTATGGTTAGCATTTGCATGTCCCGTTTGACGAATGGTCTGGTGAGTTCTGCTGCCCTGCTCTACTTAATAATGCTATTGCCCTGGAGAGATGTGTCAAGAACGCAATTGAAATGGAAACCAATTCTGAAGTGGATGCTAATGTTTTATTTGCCAAGGATGAAACAAGATGGGTCAGTTCTTGAACAAGTTGCACTGACCCATATTACATGTGCAAGAGGGCTATTGATCTGATAATATAATTGAAGCTTGTGTCCATAAAGTAGCTATGAGAAGAGTTAATATCCGGCCTTTTCAAAGCTTTACAAACCAATGGAACAGAAAAAAAGGCCCTAAAGCAATTCTGCTGTGGAGCTCAGACACACACACTTACACTCCTTAGACCCTGACACCTCCAGCTCTCTGTCAATGATAAGGTTTCGAAACGGTTCAGCCTCGCCGATTCAATTATATTTGAGGCTGATTATATTTATTTATTTATTTTCAAAATTGGCACAAACTTAAGACTGGTGGCGCTCTAAAGCAGAAAAGAAAAAAAAGCTCAAGGGAAATTATAGATTTAACAGTGTGACTGCGCTTTAGGGTAAGTTAAAGTGTGTGCATGCTCATGCCGTAATGAATTACTCATTGGAGTGTGTTACAAGATTGACAGCGTTAAAAAGATTTGTGATCCACTGCGATTATGATGAGATCAAACCAAGCAAATCAGAAATTGGAAATGAAGATATCACATTTAACACGAGGCGGTGCTGCCACAACTTTAAAAGTGTTCATTAAGACTTGCAAATTAGGAACACGGTTTGTAAGTTCATCACTGATAGTTTATGAGCTTCCTGTCTTGTATAAGAAATACAAATTGAGATGCAGTGTTGATAATGTTTTAATGTTTTATTATTAGTTGTTATTGTTTAAAGGAATGTTCCAGGTTCAATACATGTTCAAATCTATCAACAGCATTAGTGACTGTATTACAACGATTCACTTTCAAATGTATTTATTGTTATATATGTAGTGTATATCAAACAATATGTCTTAGATAAAATATGTTTTTGGAGCTGCATTCATTAATACAATAATATTGTGGAATATTATTAAAATATACTAATATTTTATTATATACTGTATGTAGAGAGAGAGAGATCGCCTGAGCGATCATTACCTGTGTTTGATATAACATTCATTCTTCAGGTCGATGTTGAAAACATTATATCCATTATACAATTCTGTTTTAATGTCTGTGGAGGAAAGCGTTCTTTGTATTTGTCCTTTTTACAGTTAAGAGAAATTTCCATAACAGCGCTAAAGGCAGGAACACACCAGTTTTCTCAGTGTGTTCCGCACCGTCGGATGAAGTTGGTCCTCATCTGCTTTTTTTCAGCCGATTCGAAATGTTGAATCGGCGTCGGAGCCTGTCGGTCCGTCGGGCCATCTGATCATTCTGATTGGCTGTTCAGCTACTGCCACCTGCTGGTTCGGAAATGCAGAAAGGATGTACTACTTGGCCGTCGGCTTTCTAGCATTGGTTTTGGTGTGTCAGGCCAACTTTGGACTCAGACGCTGCCGACGTGAGCCAACCCCTCAGTCTGCTTTCGTCGCCACCAGTTCGTCGGCGTTGGCTTGGTGTGTTCCGGCCTTAAAACAACGTCCTTTGTTTACAAGTGTCCCTTTCAATTTAAAAGTCTCTTGCGACTGACTCATTCACTCTTAAAGTCCGCCCCCATCTAATGGCATATTAATGTAACTTTCACTCAATCCATATTACGCACTAAGGCCGTGTGTCCACCTAAGCGTTTTTTCCAGCTGCTAGCGTATTTTTTCAATTGTTTTCAATGGGAACGTGCGTTTTTAAAATGCCAGGAGCGTAACGAAGCGCTGAGCGTCTTTTTCACGCTCAAGCGCTGAGAGCTGGTCGCCTCAAGTTGAAGACTGTTCAACTTTGAGTAAAACGCTGCGCTCATCACTGTCACTTTTTAGCCAGCCGTCCAATCAGAGTGGAGGAGGGGCGGGACAAATACAATTCCGACCAACTGTCACATTCTTGCTGTACAGCGACATCAACAAACAGAAACAAAATGGGTGAGAAATTAATATGGCTGGTCTCCGAACATACATAACAAGTAATTCCACATTGTGTGAACATTTTTAGTCTGAAACAAATTACCTGCAAAATCAGTTATAAGTAACAGTAACGCGGATATTCCGTATCATAGCAACAAAGCGTCTCAACGGAAAAAAAAAACGCTACGCTGCAGAAGCGCTCTCAAGCGCCAAATACAACATATTATTTATATAAAATATTTATTGAAAAACAATATCTGAATTTAAATCAACAATAGCTATTATAAATGACAATAAGAAATAAACACTACAATTCAGTCAAACATACAAAAGCAGTGCTCTACAGTGTATAAGTTAAATATATCCCTAATATTAAATTATTAAATTTAACATAGCCCAATTTAATTTGCTCAGGAACAAGAAATTGATTAATAAGACCAAAGATTGCCCATTTTACAGTATGTACCCAAAATTAATTATACCTCATGTTTAACCACTATAAAAGACAGCAGCAAATCCCAAGATGAAGCTGTACATGGCGGGTACACGAGCACTGAGCTCCGCTGATGGCCTGGAGCTCGTTTCTCAGAAAACGTCTAAACAAATTGTAAATTAGGTGTTATGATTAAATATAAGTCTCACATTTCAGGTCTAAACAACTACATTCTTGTCTAAAAAAAACTCTTAAAACTACAGTTCGTGTTACAGCAAGTGTAGTATTTGTACAAAATACGGTGGATTTGCTCTGCCGCCATTACAGTTGCTTCAACCGGAGTGATAAAAAATGGTGAATAGGTAGGAGTTTTGTTATCACAAAAATATTGCACGGCTATCAGCCAATCAGATTTGAGAACCATATCTATTTGAGACTATTTGAGACTATTTTTATGTTTTTTTTATTTTTTTAAGTTAAACAGAATGTGTTTTAATGAGGCAAACATATGCACTGGTCTTGTTATTGCAGTCTCTCATCATTCTACAATGTCTGTTTGTAGACGGAACACCACAGATGCAGCTCCTCACGTCCACTAGCTGAGGCATTTGGTCCCTGAAAGACAGTGAAGCAACTCTGTCGACACTAAGAACCTCTTGTCTGTGTTTCAGATCATGTTACTGACAGATCCAGAGGTGGAGAGCAGTTTGCTCATCAGCTCAGATGAAGGCGCCACCTATCAAAAATACCGTCTCAACTTCTACATCCTCAGCCTGTTGTTTCATCCTGAGCAGGAGGACTGGATCCTTGCTTATGGCCATGACCAGAAGGTACACAATCATTTTAGCTAAATTATTCCTGAAAAATATGGCAAACAACATCTCATTATTGGGAATAGCATTCAGAAAGGCACTCTTCGTGTGGTTCTCTAATTATCAAGCTGTTTTATTGCCAAATATAACCAAATGCAAGAAAGCCAATGGAAAAACACATTTATAGTATTTGCATACTTGATAAACATTAGAGGCACAAACTGCAAAGCAAGACATTATAATAATGAAACGCATGCGTGCAAATGGATGCTAATCTATATTTGGGATTGAAATATGTCCTCAAAGAGCAATTATCAATGCGAGAGGAAATAAGTCTTAAAGAGACAATTTCTGTGAGCTTAAAGTTGGCAATTAAGACAATTTATGGATCCCCAGTCGCAGGGAATTACCATTAATTATATGCTTTCGAGCTCATGGTTTAGGGCTAATAAATTATGAAAAATTTTTACTCTTCTGAAAAGATTGTTTAACCATCAGATTTAATCATATCAAAATATTATTTAACAAGTCAAGATTTGTTTTATTTTTTCCTGATGCAACTGATGAATCATTTTAATTCCTCCCCTCTTTGATTTTTGGATTAGATTCATTTCTGAATTGATTTTATTTTTTCTACCCCTTGATAAATAATACAAATGCTTTAAGTTTATGAACATACAATAAAAAATAAATAAATAAATAAAATTCAAACCTCATCTTCATCAAATGTATATTCAAAAAGAAAAAAAAAAAAGAAAAATCAGACAAATTACATTTCACAGTGGCATGCAATATAATCAAATGCCATGGTAGTTTCAAGTCTCGAGTGATGGTGTTAGACAGCACTGACTTCAATTTTGACAAATCAACATTGACTTCACCCTTGAAGGAAGGCCACTGAGAATGAATTACAATTAAATGAACACAATCAAAAAGAATTATCAGCCAATTGAAGGCTAATAGTTGACTGTTTGCACAATGTGCATGACTAGCCACGGTTGAAAGCTGCAAAAGCAAACAGCACAAAAGGAAAACACAATCACTAGCGTAATTAAACCCTATCCAAATCTATGCTACAAATAAATGCATAATTTATTAGTGTTGACAGATTTTATACCACAGTGTCATTGGCAAAGTTCCTGAGGTTTCTTTTATTATAACAGTAAACATAGATGAGAGAGGAAACAAGCTCAAATGAAAAGCTCAGTAACCTTCATTGGTGAACATATTTGTGCTTCCCTGCTGCAAAAAAACAGCTTAATTCAGACTATGCTGGTCTTAAACCAACTGAACACCAATTCAGACATCCCCAAATTGGGTGACGGGTTTGAAACAGCTAAGACCAGCTTAGGTGAATTTAATCAGTTGTTTTCAACAGGGCAATACTCTTTGATTTTGTCTGATTTTGTTTAGTTTGATCCCATTTGTATATATGTCTAAATATGACTAAACTCCATCCACACTCAGTCAGGATGTTATATTGGATACGAGATTGTCATATCACAGTTCTCAGCTGATGCAAATACAAGTACTGCATTGAAACCCCCCACTGTTTTAGAACTGTCTCACAAAACAGGGCAAAAATATGTTATTTTGTGCGAGGCAAATTAAGCTTCACACCTCAGGAAAACTTTTGCTCAACACTTTAGCAAGTGGCACATATCATTCCAAAGTGCTGTAAGTACCAGTGTGACATATTTGTATTTGCCATTTATATAATATGATTTCCCCCAAAGCACTATGCACATAAATAGGATGTTTTTTTTGTTTGGTTTTTTTGTCATGCTGAGAAGTATATGCATGAGTCATTTTTGTGCCTCATTTGGTGCCTCAATTTCAGATTTTTTTTGTTTGTTGTTGTTGTCTTTCTGAAAATCATTCATAATTTAATTTGCTTGGTTCGAAAATGTAGTTTTGGCATGTTCCTGATGTAAATGATGTTCCAAAAAAGTAGGCAACTTAATCATTCTGCCTTCTAAGATACCTTGTTTTGGATCAATTTTAAAGCAGCATCACATCTTATTTGGATGAGACAATTCCATAATGCATTGCAATAGGGGTGTGACAAGACAGTATTTTTTTAAAAATCCTCATTGACAAAATTCATGACTGGACAATTCATGATTAGTCTTCAGGTGCATTTTGAAATGCTTTAACTAATCATCTTGTAATGAATGTCATTTCAGTTCTACTTTGAGTATGAATTATCATATGCAGTAAAAGACAACAATATACACTGTAAAACATTCTGCCACAAACTCGACTGCTTCTCTCCTGTATGATTTCATATGAGTCTCTTCAGACCTTACTGTACATGAATTATGAGCTCCCAAAACTTCGGATTGAAGCTCCTAATTGAACACCTTTCCACAAATTGAACATAGAAATAACAGTATAAATAACAAAAATAAATAATACAGTTTTGTTCAAACAATAAGTACAACTATAATTAAAGTAATCTCTCAATATTCAAAGTGCAAACAGAGACCAAAACAGAGAACAGAGCTAAGAGGTGGTTACAACTACACAGCCCAGCCTAAGATAGGTTTGATATTGGGAGACAGATTATTTTATGTAACCTAAATTGCACGCAACAGGGAGCTTGTGTTTTACTTTCGAATTGGTGATCGCACGTACTCTGTGTATAGGGAGCGGCGGTGCTGAGCGCGCATTCTACAAGATGAGACATTTATCAAACGCTTAGGTGAATCCGCCGCCATGGTCTCGTCAGTCATCTCGCCTTATCTCGTCAAGTGATCAGTGAACTGTGATTCCTGCTGCACTGTGTGCAACTCTGCAGCTCGTGCTGGATGAGCAGAGGAGACGTTTACAATAGTTTACAATTGAAGCGACCATTATCCAGCTGAATTAAATGTTTTAATTTCTATAAAAAATGACAATGGAGACAGTGCCACGGTGGGCACCGTAATGTAATGTGAACATAGCGTATTCTATGCTAATTTCACCCTCACACTCCGTCATGGCGAGACAGTTTTTTACTCAACGAGAAATCTTGTCACATTTTAATATCACAAGATCCCGTGGCACAAGATCTTGTCACACCCCTACATTGCAAAAATCTGTGAAATTACAAGTAAGAGGAATGCTGATTATAAATACACTTCCATTCAAAATATTGGGTTGGTAACATTTTGTATGTTTTTTTTGTTTTTTTTTAATCAAATTTATTTAATCAAAAATATAGAAAAACAGTAATGTTATTATAATTTAAAATAATAATAATAAAAAAAAATCATATTTGAAATGTAGTTTAGCCCTTTCATGTCAAATTTTCAGCATCACCCATTCTTCAGTGTCACATGATCCTTCAGAAATCATTCTAATATGATGATTTGCTGCACAAAATTAATTTCTTATTATTATCAGTGTTAAAATACTTTTTTTCTAGGATTCTTTTATGAATAGAAAGTTCAAAAGAACAGCACTGATTTTAGATATTTTACAATTAATAATATAACATATACTGATAGTATTTCACTCAATAATGAAAAAGGTATTGACAAAAAAGTAATTTCACCCAATATTTGTGTGTATTATGTATTTTTATGCATATTGGATTATCATGTATATTATCTTAACACGCTAATGTCAAAATCTGTAGAAATCAGCAATACTTCCATTTTGTGTAGTGTGTGGAGTTGCTGCTAAGTTTCATAATAGTAATAGTAATAATAGTAATGGCCTAATAATGTGAGCTGCCTTACTGCCTATGAATAGAGCTAATGATAAAAGAGTAAACTAAACTTACCTAAACAATGCCACTAGGCAAATGCACAGTTAAATTATAGCAGCATATTGTACCATCAGAAGTGACAGGAATCGTCATACAATCCCTTTGCTAACCCATTGTATTCGTCCTCAGCTCTACAGCTCTGTTGAGTTTGGCCGTAGATGGCAGCTCGTTCACGAGCGGGTGGCGCCCAATCGATTCTACTGGTAAGCTCTCTGTGTGATTCCTCCTGCTGCATGTGGAACATCAATCATTTGAACTCCTTCATTCTGTGGCTTATAAAAGAATAAACCAAAGAACACGGGTTGTTGTTCAACCCTGATGTGATCTTCCCCACTGTGTTCCACCACTAACGCTATCTCGAGGTTTACGTCCAAACCTTAGAAGTTCTTTAATGAATGTTGTCATTAGACCTTGTTACTGAGTCAGAGTCTGCATGTGCAACGTTGCAAATGATTTAGTCATTAAGAAACCTTATTCAACTTGATCAGGATGGCTAATAGATGTCTAGACTGTGGTGATTAAAGAGACCGGTTGAGAAATAAATTCTAAATGCGATTCGATTTTATGTTTATCTCTGGTCTCAAGTGGACAAGCTGGAATGAACTGAAAAGTGTATTGGGCATGGATCGATTTTTTATTTTTATTTTTTTCTCAGACAAGTTTATTTAATATTATAAATATATTCTCTACTAAATCTTGACTACCAGGACAAAAAGCGTGTAGAAATGAAATAAATAAATAAATAAATAAATAATGTACAAAAGAATCAGATTCAGGAATAAAGTCATATCAAATATTTGTTACAGCATCTGGCATTTGTATCGATGAATGAATGAACTGAAACTGCAAGATGATTTAAAACTAATTATTTATTTATTTAATCTGGTAGAGATTTGAATCTTGTAGAATTGACAAAATAATTATATTTTCATATCATGTAGTAAATGCAGTAGCCATTTTGTTCTTTCTGTTGCTAACTACTGATAAAAAGTAGTTCCAAAAAGACTTAAAACTTAATATTTTAAGTGTATGTATATTTGTTTTCATCCAAACTTGACACATATCCATTCATATCTATTGTGACACTGAAAATATTTTACTGAATTATTTAAAAATACAGTTACACTTTAATTTAAGGTGCCTTTGTTACATTGTAATTATACACTTAAGTACTGAGTAATATTAAGTCACTATATGTACTTACTATAGGGTTTGGCTTGGTTTTGAGTTAGTTGCATGTAATTATGCATAATTTATAGTTATTACTATAGTAACTGCATGTAACATATGTAACAATGACACTGTAAAATAAAGTGTTACCAAAAATACACTTAAAATGATGCTACATTTTTGCTAAACTCAAATGTAGCAGGTAAAGCAAGCAAAAAGAAAGAAAATATGTTTTGCTCCATGTCATGGATCAGTGAGTCATATTGTGTGTTCATTGTGGCAATCACAAATACAATTTACTCTCAACTGACAGTTTTTTTTTTTTTTTTATTGATCATGTCTGTCTTTTACCTGCCATGTGTAATCCCAATTCAGATCTAGTCATTTAGCAGCAGGTTGTTTTTTTTTTTTTTTTTTTTTTTTTTTTTGAGGCCATTTTTGTGTCGAATTTTGCATTAGCATGCACAGTCAAAGTGGGACAGAGAGCAAAGACATCAGAGAGTCAGCCTGCAGTACCGTTATTTTTAGTCTGGTAATGATCTACCCTCACAAGTTCCCCTCAATGAACTCTCACATATAGAGTCTTATTATCTGAAGTGAGATGAGACATATAACCCTTACAAATGTGTAGCTATTGACTATGTGAAATTAGATTGTCTCTTTTGATGAGATACACCACCACGGTCACAGCCAGAATATGAGATGATTGAAGAAATGGAGCTTTGAATGGATGAAATGGACTTTTGTATCTGTCAGCGCATCAAAAGGAACTCAGATCTGATGCGGCCTAATACCACGCAGATTTAGAGTCTTGGTGGAATTGAACAGGTCAGGAACTCCTTTACTTTCACCTTCACAATTGATCTCAAATCGAAATCCAGACAGTTCTTTGTAGATATTTGAAAATGAACCACTCTTTTGAGTAAGTGAGGTTGTAGGGTAATAAAATATAACTAAAGGTACCTGAACAGTCTTGGTTGAGAATCACATAAAACAATATTAATGCTGATATACATGCCCACATTGTGTTAACTTTTCTAAATAAGCACTATAATAAGCCTGATATAAATGTAAAGGGAGCGTGTTTGCATTGAAAAGAACAACAATGAATTTAAACCAGCATGACGCGATGCCATGTCTGTGCTTTTTTAGAGTAAAACAGTCAGGTTCTCTGACTGTTCTCATTCATTTTCTCCATAGGGGGATTGATTTTGAACGATAACTTATAAACCTTTAAAGATGGGCCTACTGTGAGCTGAGGCTGTTAAACAATGGTGTATGCTTTTGTTAAAGCTTCACTGTCAGAAAAAAAAAAAAAAAAAGGAATGCCGCTTTCACTGGGGCAGTACCCTAAGGTACAAAAGTGAAAAGGTACATCTTTGTACCTTACCCCTAAATTGTACATAATAGTACCTTAAAGGTACACATTAGTACTTTAAAAGTACATATTAGTACCTTTTCCCTTTTGTACTGCCCCAGAGACAGTGGCGTATCTGACAGTGTATCAACCTACATTATTTCAACTTATTTTTATAAATAATCATGTTTAACAGTGGAATCTATGCTGAAAACTACATTACCCATGATTATGCAGAGAAATCTCCACCAATTATAAAATTGCAACAAATGAATTGTACCAAAAGAACACTATAGCACCACTCCATTGAAGCACTGTGAATGACATACAGTCGGTTTTACTTTGGTCTCAAAATAAATGAAAATTCTGTCAATTATTACTCACACTCACATCGTTCCACACCCGTAAGACCTTCGTTCATCTTTGCAAATTAAGATATTTTAGTTGAAATCCGATGGCTCCGTGAGGCCTGCATAGAGAGCAATGACATTTCCTCTCTCAAGATCTATAAAGGTACTAAAAACATATTTAAATCAGTTCATGTGAGTACAGTGGTTCAATATTAATATTATAAAGTGACGAGAATATTTTTGGTGTGCCAATAAAACAAAATAAGGACTTATATAGTGGTGGCCGATTTCAAAACACTGCTTCAGGAAGCTTCGTAGCATAACGAATCAGTGTATCAAATCAGCGGTTCGGAGCGCCAAAGTCATGTGATTTCAGCAGTTTGGCGGTTTGACACGCGATCTGAATCATGATTCGATACGCTGATTCATAACGCTCTGAATCTTCCTGAAGCAGTGTTTTGAAATCGGCCATCACTATATAAGTCGTTATTTTGCGTTTTTTTGGCGCACCAAAAATATTCTCGTCGCTTTATAATATTACTATTGAACCACTGTACTCACATGAACTGATTTAAATATGTTTTTAGTACATTAATGGATCTTGAGAGAGGAAATGTTATTGCTCCCTATGGAGGCCTCACGGAGCCATCGGATTTCAACCAAAATATCTTAATTTGTGTTCCGAAAATGAACGAAGGTCTTACGGGTGTAAAACGGCACAAAGGTGAGTAATAAATTACAGAATTTTCATTTTTGGGTGAACTAACCCTTTAAATATTTGTGTGCATAATATGGATAATTTTTAATTGAATTATCTTTCGCAGTGCTTCATGGGATTGTAGTTCTTTCCCTCATTAAAGTTAAGTTCACAGTCTTGTACCTTTTATCTTTATCGTCCAATTTTCAGATTCTTTTTTGCTCTTGTGATTCACCTGGTTTTTTGGTTCATTGCTTATAGCTCTAAATCCCTATGGGAAAAATTAATGAAAAAAAAAAAAAAAAACCCTTCCGGAACCAAAGTCGCTGAAAAATGGCACTGTAGCACAGCTCTCTGGAACATTCCATTCTGATTGGCCAATTCCTGTATCTAGCGACCTGAAATTTACTTGTGCTTACATCATGTCACTGCTGACTATCTTTTCATACAAACACAATTGATGACATCTTGCATCTTAGTTATGGATTGCACTGAGAGTATAATCATCCATCCATCCTTCCATCCATCCATCCATCCATCCATCCATCATTTTTGGTGAACCTCCATTCTACATCCTAATGGATTGCGGAATAAATTCGAAAATGAGGGTTTTGAGCTGAAATTCTGTGCGCATATGCAAAGCCAAGGGATGCTATATTTGTGAAAGCGTCAATACTTCCAATAAGTGGCATGATAAAGTCTTGAGCTAGTCTGCTTCTACTTTTGTAGGTTCCTCACTGGAGCAGCTCTCTCTGATTTTTCAGTCTCGAATAAATATTTCATGCAACAATGATTTTTTTTCAACACTAAAAAGAGAGAGCTATGTGCACTGCCTGTGGGTGTTCTTGGGAAGCAAATGAGAAGGGCTTACTTTTAATGATGTCAGGATAGGCTCCTCGCTTCTGTCAGAGAGAACAGAAAGATGGAGATGGAAATGGGAGCTTAACAGGACAGGGTGTTCTGATGGTACCACCTTAAACCATATTGCTCCTTTGGGAGGCGAACATGGATCTTTTAGCTAAAAAAAAAAATAATAATAATAATCCAATGCCCTTATTTTGACCTATCCGTTGTTGTATGGAAACACAAAGGATTTTCTTTTTTCCAAAGCTCATTTTATAAAACAATGTTTGTTTGTTTTTTTCCTTTTGGCTCTTTAGGTCTAAACTGGGCCTTGATAAAGAGCCGGGCCTGATTCACCTTGAGACCAGCATCTCAGAAACCCGTAAGTCTGAATGGCGCCCCTGGACATGCTTTGATTACATTTCAGGAAGCTATAATTCAAACACGACCCAAAGCAACACTTAGAGGGTTCAAAATAGGCTACACATCAAAATGCAAAATGGACAGTTCTTCACCAGCAAATCCATCTGTCCATATCTGTCATCCATAATTAAAATTAATGAAGAAACTTGCTGCACAAATTGAGTTAGTCTTTTGTCTGTTGAACCTATATTCCTGTTGATTGACAGACAGAAAGATAAGTTACGTGTGTCAGCTCTACTGGATATAGTCCCTTAAAATACAGTCAGTCAAGTTGTGTGAGTTTTTTTTTTTTTTTTTTTTTTTAGACAGTTTGAAGTTAATATACAAGGGCAATTACATCACATACTACTACAGATCTTCCTCTAGCCTTTTGGTAAAGTAACATTTAACTGTGTTGACAGTAACCACACTATAAAGTTAACTATATTGAGAAACATTGAAAAAAAAAAAAATGTAGGGTTTATTTTTAAACAATTTTCACTCACAAATTGCTAGTAAATTTCACAAATAATTACAAACAAATGGCAAGTTGAAGTAAATGTGTTTTTTGAAGTATTTTGAAGACTGTAATAAAAAAAGTGTCATATTTGGGCCTTGTACAATTACCCCCAGCCTTTCTTACCCCTACTAATATTTCAGGTCAGAATAACATCCTCTCACAGTTTCCTATCTTTGGTTTATGTTATGATTGAAACCAAGTATACCTTCATCTCTTTCTGCCATTTTTCCTGTTGCAGAGGCTTTGTATGTCACATGTAAACTTCAGAACTGCACAGATGCCAACAAGGGCAAACCTTTTCCTGGATACATTGACCCCAACTCCCTGGTGGTCCAAGATGAGTATGTGTTTGTCCAGGTGAGTAATTTATAGAGGGGACTAGTTATTAAGAATTGCTAGTTATTAACTCTCAATTGAAAGAAGTCTGTTTTTTGAGATATGAACTCGCAATTGCGAGATATAAACTCAAAATTTTTTATCTCACAATTCTAAGAGAAAAAGTCATATTTGCAAGATATAATTGAGAGATTAGCTCACAATTGCGAGCTTATATCTTACAATTCTGTCTTTATTTCACGCAATTGCCAATTATAATGTCTGAATTTTGAGATACGCATAAACTCGCATTTGCAAGAAAACATGTCAGAATTGTGAGATAAAAAGTCACTTTTATTTTCTATTCCGTGGCGGAAACAAGCGTCCATATTAATGCACTTAGGTATGGCTGTAGCAATAAATACTTTTCTTATAATATTGCATTTATATTTATTTATAAGTATTTTAGCATTTCCAACAGTTCAATTACACTTGTATTTACTCAGTTATTCAACTATATTTACCTATATCCTTAAATATTAACTTCAGCATAAACGTGATATTTTCGAGGAGAGTTCTCTTTTATTTTAGTCAAGTACCTTCATTAAATGACCTTCAGGTATATGTTTGCACTTCTCCAAATTATTTAATGGGATGGATATTTTCTTTTAAGCTCTTGTTTTAGCATGGCGATTGATTGTGTGGGACACATCTGGACAAATGCAATGTTGATGCATAACTTTGTAGCTTTGAATATTTCAGGCCCTGTTTACACCTGTATTAAAGGGTTAGTTCACACAAAAATTTAATTTCTGTCAGTAATTACTCATCCTCCTGTTGTTCCAAACCTATAAGACCTTCATTCATCTTCAGAGCATAAATTAGGATATTTTTTATGAAATTCAAGAGCTCTCTTTACTATGTCAACTGAGACTTACAAAAGAAGAGATTGTTGAATAAAGTCGTTATTTTTGTTTTGTTTTTGCGCAGAAAAAGTATTCTCGTTGCTTCATAAAATTAAGGTTGAACCACTGTAGTCACGTTGACTATTTTAACGATGTCTTTAGTACCTTCCTGAGCCTTGACAGTGGTCTATGGAGGAGACAGAGAACTCTTGGATATCATAAAAAAAAAAAAAAATCTTAAATTGTGTTCCGAAGATGAATGAAGGACTTATGGGTATGGAACGACATGAGGGTGAGTAATTAATGACTAACCCAACGAACTAACCTTTTAAGCACTTATCTCAATAGCACTTAAGCTTAATACCACGTGTAAACATGGTCTGTGCCATATTGGGGAACATTGAAGCAAATAATCTAATCCTTCAAATTCAGTGTTATGCATTTGGCACAGTTTCAGCTGCGATCTAATTATGATTGAATCGTGGCAAACATATCGTCAATAGCCATCCCTAATATGTGACCAATATCTGGTGGCACTTTCAATGTTACTTCTTTCTAAAGTGTCTTTGTCCTGTCTGTTTGTGATCCCTCCATTACCCAAGGTGTCAACCGGTGGTCGGCCAATCTACTATGTGTCATCCAGGCGAGATGTGTTTACACCCATGAAGCTTCCCAAATACACCCTTCCAAAGGTAGGGTAGCTTATTCACACTTGCTCGACATGAAGTCAGAATCTGCCACACTGTGACAGAGTAAACAGACATTGCTATTTCAGACCCAGATCATCGTGTCCCTCGATGTTAGCCTTTGAAGCTTCAAACCTTTACAAAATCCGATTTTTTTCCTGGCATCTGGCAGGCTCTTACTTCTGAGCGAGTGAATTCAGGGACGCAGATGCTACCGCGGTCCCTCGTCTCTCAGGATGCTGTGTTATTATTCAAAGCTTAAAATCTGCTGCGCTCACATGACAATTAAACATGTTTTATTCAATCAAGCTCTCGGCGCTCCTTAAAGCACACACCCGGCAGCCCTTGCACGGTCTGGGGTAGATGAAATTCGCAAACTGCCAGCATGTGGTTTTGTTGAATTTTGCCCAACTGACAAGCTCAATTTAAGGCTAATAAGAATATTTTCCGTACACCGGAGCTGAGAGCAAAACAAGGCAGGTGAGAGTTGGGTCTGATACTGATTATTAATCGGATTCAGCTCAGTAGGGTGAAACCACCACTGCACTCCAGCTGTCCCCTGCCATCCCGGCAGCAACATTCATATTCAATCTCACTTGATTAGAGGCAAAAATCACATTAAAGGTTAAAGTCACCCTCCTTTGATGTATGTAAATATGAAATGTAAAGGTGTTTTGATGTTTTGAATAGTGAAAGGCACTTTGAAAGCCTACTTTTTCTTTCTGACAAAAAAGTGAATGAAGTTTATTGACTTCAATTTTAGCATTATATAGTATAGTTTTTATGTAGTATGTAGTATTTTTTTTTTCCTATTTGAATATATTTTAAAATGAAATTCATTCTGATGGCAAAACTGAATTTTCTTCAGCATCACATTGATCATATAATAATATGCTGATTTGCTACTCAAGAAGTAAAGAGACATGACTGACAAGACAATGGCGGATGATTTGGTGCGCAACAGATCCTGAGCATCAATGGCCCTGTCCCAAAGGTCACACTTCATATGCCCTTTCTGTCTTGTGTACTTACAATGGCTGCCGTGTGCACATGTCCATTAAGTCAATGAGATTGTAGGGTGCCCCATTTGTCATTTTAGGTTTCAAAAGGGTGCTTGTGAGCGCCCCATTTGCAGTCGATATGTGCCCTCGTTGCACAATGAAGCAAGCTCCGCAGCATACTTCTACCCGACAGTTAAAGCGGTGTTACGTCAAGAAAGTGTAGACTTGTCGGAAGGCCGCATTTGGGACAGGGCCAATGATAACAACTAATGCATGCAAGAGATCCACACACGCCACACTAATCAACAAATTTATGGAACGCCATATAGGTCATATTTTGTCATTAACCAAATGCCTGGTGTCCAGAAAATATCTGGTTTTACTGCATTTAGATGAAAAGACGCCACAAAATACAGTATTCTCTAGTATAGTGTTTCTCAACGGGGGCGTTCAGAGAACAACGGGGGGCGTTGGAAGCAAGATTTTTAAAGGGGGGGCGTTCTGGTGTTCTAGGGGGGCGTTCACGAGTTTACACCAAAGATCCAGGCAAGACAAGATTAAACTTGTAATTACTTGCAAAAGAATTGCCTACAACATTCTAAAATCTGCCAGTTTCACGCAACATGTAAGCTAGGCTATGTATCGGTTCTTTTGCAACGATTATTTTTCCAGTCATAGACCAGTGCTCAAGCGTTGACAAAAATTCAAGTGCACAAAAATGTGTTTCGCGCTGACAACTATCTAGCGCTGAACCACGCAGCGGAGGAATGGAAAGTTGACAAGCCATTAAAGTATTGACTTAAGAACCACTTATATTTTCAAATATGTTCAATAAATCATGTTCCCATTCACTCCGGTGACGAATTTGAAAATTAATTAAACTAAATTCTATTTATAAGGTAAAACTTTTACATTTTTAATGTCTAATGACAAAATGTTTTCTTTGTTCACAAAGTAATTTACTGGGCATTATTGTTAACTCGCAAGACTGTAAGGAGAAAATGACAATTTGATGGATAATTAATTTAAAATTCTGTAATCACATTTAGGTAATTTCACCGTCACATCTGAGCGCAAAACGCTGCTTGGATAATTTCAAGATAGGCTAGCTAGTTAAAAATAACTAATAATACAATAATAATTTAATCTAATTGTTCATATGTGTTTATTCTTGTTAGAAGATTTTTTTTTTTTTTTTTTTTTACTGATTATGGACACAAATTAATCATGACAAACCAAATAAATTATACCATTGATGATAATAAGCTAATACCAAGGTATTTAAGCCTATAATTATAACTTAGTTTTCATGAAAAATCATGATCGTATTTACTTATCTTTTTCGAAAGTAAGATTAATGTAAGCAGCTTCTTGCAATACTCTCCTAAATGCGTAATAACACATTAGGGCTGAAATGACCGTATGGTCGTTTTTACTGTCCAATGACAGCCCATACTCTGAGTGGCATGGGAGAGAGTCGGAAGTTGATTTGATGCCCCTACGAGTTTATAATAGCATATTTTAACTATATTTGCAAATAGATAACAAAAACTGTCAAATTGTTTTTAAATGCTGGCTTTATTAAACTATGTTTTAAAGATGTCAATAAACAGTCTCATATATCGATTTATTTTTAATATACTATATTTATTAATTTATTGTTCTATTTTATTTAGCATTTTTACATTTAACATGAATAATCAAACATTTAACATAAAACAAGTATTGCACAAATTTTAAATGTCTACTCATTTGTCCTTTTTAAAATAATTTATTAATTTACATTTTTATGTTTTAATTAAATTGACTTAAGCTATTCCTTATTCTTTCGGTTTATAAGGTGTCACAAGAAATCTTGCATTCCAATTCTTCCATTTATAATATAATAGCCATAATAATGTCAGAATTATCAAAGAAATTCAATAGGCAGACGCAGATTATCTTGAGTTTTGCGTTAGTTCAAATGCGCGTTAATGGAAACCATTTATTGGCATACTCATGGTGTGTAGTGACCATTTGTGCGTAAAACACCATGGCATTATGCATTAGGCCCAACAAAGACTGACAAAACAGCCCTCGACATAGAAATCAGATGTTTAAACTTGTAGTTATTTTGTGCGCAAGCGCGTTCATGTGGAGACTGCAGTGTATGGGCATACGCGTTTAACCAGTATTTCATCGGGTTGGAATTTTCATAAAAGCATAGTCTAAAATGAATATAACTGCCCAATAGTAGCCTATATACTGTCGAGTTTGATTCATTTTTGTGAGGTGCGGCGCTCCACAAACAAGTTCAAGGAAAGGAAACTGAGATGGCAAAAAACGCATCCTGTTTTCTTATTTTGCAAAAGCATAATGTTCTGTTTTTAGTGTGAGTGTATAAAAATAAACTTCGCAGTATCGAATAATGTCTTATTCATATCTGTAAATTACGGAGTATTTTTGTTTCTGCTGGTAAGGAAACAGTTGAAGTGATCGCGCCGGCGCCTCGCCTGCGCACTCAACATATTCATTGCAAACTTGACATCGCAGCCTGTTCATTATCAAAATAAAATACCGTCAGCCAAACATATAAAAAATTACACTGCTCATTTTACATACTCCGTAATATCTGTGCCGTTCAGTGTGACCACCGCTGAAACTGGTCCTGCCAAACACATTTTTGCTCATGTGAAGAGGATGATTGTTTTCGTTGATATTGAAACGGGAGTGAAGTACAAATCCTATTTGACATAATAAATAAAAGTTCAGCATCCAAATACATTGCTAATATGGAAACGAACGAGAGAGGCTGCTTGAGAACACCGGTTTTTACTTTCAGTTTCGCTTCAAATTAATTCGTTTGGGCTTATTTATAAGCTACTTATAAGTTTTTATTCTTGTTCTGTACATGTATATTATATTTTTTAGTACTCTTATGCTTGGCTTGACTTGGTTTGGTCGCGTCAATTAAAAAAAAAAAAAAAAAGTTGTTCTTTAAAAAAAGTTTGACAGCCACTGCTTTATATGTTGCTTATGTGTCGGAAAACACAAAACACGGCATGGACCACTTTTGGTGTTATATGAGAGGGGAATCCCCAAATGAGGTGCCGGATCAGATTTTGGAGGTTCCGGTTCCAGCATGTCCCGGCACAAATTAAGGGCTTCCTGCCACTGTTCAGTCAAATCAAATCTGTTATGTGGCTTTCAGTGACATGATTTTAATTATGAAAGCTGCAGTCCGTAACTTTTGGAGCTCTAGCGTAAATAAACTAAACTGCAGGCGTCTTGGTACTGCAGGTACTGTACTCCGCAGCAGTGTCGACTCAAACCAGTCAGTCCCAATATAAACACTTATTATAGGTGTGTCATAGTGATTGGGTTTGTCGGTATTTGGGGGGCGGTAAAGGACCTGGATAATGGATAGGGGGCGCTGGCCCAAAAAAGGTTGAGAACCACTGCTCTAGTACAAGCGGTGTAAATTACAGCGTTTGCACTACAGATCCGTCATTAATGTCTGCAATTTTGATCTATTTGGCTATCCATACACACAGAAATCCACAAATACACATGGGATCGCAAATTCAAAAGTGAAATTAAAAGCAAGCACACATTCAAAAGTGATTTCAATACCCCAAATATTGATAGCATAATACCGGTTTTGTCACAAGCTTATATACCGGTGTGAAAATTTCATCACAGTGACATCCCTAGTTCAGAATATTGTCTCAGACACATTTTAATGCTGTGATTAGTAATTAATTAGTAATTCTTTATAATTTGTCCTAGTTGAATGAGGTAATTAATGAGGTTGATCTTATTCAGTAAGTATTGAATACCTAATAAGGAACTGTCTTAGTACTACATTTGGTATTGCTTACTGATTAGTTAAGCTTGTTTCCATATTAGTTAATAGTAGTAGCTGAAGTGTTAATGGAGTAGGCCACTACTAAATTGTTTTGCATTTCTTCCTGCATAGGTATTAATGACAGACCGTTATTCTAAAGTGTTACCTATATTACTATACAGAACTGAAATCATGCAGCTACACTGGGCTGAATGTGATCCACAGCCTAGTACATCTATTAAAACTTACTATTATAAAACATTCCAGAACGTGTCAGATTTATTGACTTTTTTTTTTATTGATATGTATATAAATATTTGGATAACACCAGAGGCTAAAGATTATTTTGTCAAATAAATCACAGAGGTCTGTTTTATGAAACATCTTTTCCTTTATCCTCAGGATCTGCATGTGATCAGTACAGATGAGAACCGGGTCGTGGCAGCGGTTCAAGAGTGGAACCAGAATGACACTTACAACCTGTATGTGTCAGAGGCTGGAGGCATTTATTACACACTGGCTTTGGAGAACGTCATGAGCAGTATGGGTCCAGAGGGAAATGTCATGATAGATTTATATGAGGTACAGAGAGGTGTCATTTACTTTCCTCCCTACACACTGTACAGATGTATGCTGATCACTGTTTCATATTTAAATTTCTCTGGGTATTAAAAACATGAGCAAATTGGATACACTAATTAATGCTAATTGATTGTAGTGGTAATTGATTTAATAGCAACACTAATTAATTTAGGTTTCATAATTACTTGATTATCAATGGGTTATCTAAACAAGGAGCAGTTAGGAACCTTGAAATAAAGCAGTATGCTGTCTATGGATCTAAATATATCACAATAGGTGAAATATATTGATGTGTTCATTTCATAGCATATTTTGTGCCAAAATAAAATGCCGCATTGTTGTTTTATTATTATTATACAAAGTTCCAATGCAGCAATTCACAACATAACATTTTGACTAGATGTTGGTTTTAGCTCCAGAAATAAATACAAATAAGGAAATCATAATACTACAATACATAAAAAAAGTTATGTGTAATAAAGTGAAATGAAATGGGGGAAAAAAATATTGAACACATTAAGAAAAAGCAGTACACTAAGGCAAGGCAAGTTAAAAAAAAGCAACAGATTTCACAAAGTAGTTCTACTTCCTATCTGTGCAAATTAGAATCAGTAGAGTTAGTGCATGTTGTTAGGTTAGAAAAAGGCTTACCCACCTCTCGATGCAAGTATTGGACATCTCATGATGGGTAGAGGCAAAGAGCTCACCCAAGCCTTTCACAACAAGATTTCTGCCGTAAATAACAATGGTACATGTTTACAGAAGGAATTTCTAACTCCAAAATGTTCCTGTAAGCACTATTGGGGCCATTTTTCACAACTGAAAGGAACATCATTCCACCATCAACTGGCCATGCAAAGGAGCTCCTCGCAAGATTTCTGATCAGGGAGTCAGAAGGTTAGTCAGAAGTGTAGCTCAAGAACCAAGGACCACTCAGAAAGAGGTCCAGAAAGACTTGGAGGCAGCAGGTACAGTTGTCACAGAGAAAACATTAGGAAATGCACTCATCCTCTGCAGCCTCCATGCATGCTCACCACAGAAAGCTCCATCATTGAAGTAAAGGCATGTTGAAATTGGCATGATGTTTTCTTCACAACATTTGGAAAGGTCTGAACTACTGGGGAATTTAGTGTGGTCAGATGAGATAAAAATCGAACTTTTGGCAACAATACCACATGCCATGTTTGGAGGAGAAATGGCTTTGCATATGACCCTAAAAATACCACACCAACTGTGATATTTTTGAGGTGGAAGCATCATGGTATGGGGCTGTTTCTCTTCGTATTGGCAGAATCAATATTATTGAAAGGAAGATGAGTGGAGATATGTACTGGGAATTTTTGAGATGAATTTGTTGCTATCCACCAGGATGATGAAGATGAGATTTGGTGGACCTTCCACCAGGACAACAATCCAAAACACACTGCAAAGGAGAGTTTGAATTGCTTCCAGAAGAAGAAAATAAAGTTGTCCCAGTAAATCACCAGACCTAAACCCAACTGAGCATTTGTGGAAGGAACTGAAGATCAAAATTCACAAGAGAGACCCCAAAAATATTCAAGATTTAAAGTTTGGTCTTACAGAATGCGCCTTGAAGCTGTCATTACAAAAAAGATTTTTCCACCAACTATTAAATACAATTTCCGTTGTTCAATTCTTTTTTTCCTGAGTCATTTCCATTTATTACATATAGCTTTTTTATGGATTGGAAAATTATGATTTCTTTGTTTGTGTCTATTGTGTAGTAGTCTGTTCAAAATTTTATGTGAATTGCTGCATTGGAACCTTGTTTAATAAAAAATTTGAAAAAATAAAAACATTTTACATATATACACATACAAAAAACATACTTGGGTACACTTTACTTTACAGTTACATGTAGTTACTGTAGTAATAACTATACAACATATATTAATAACCCTACAACAAACCTAATCCTAACCATAACCCTATAGTAAGTAGTAGTTAATTAATATTATTCAGTACTTTAATGTATAATTAGACAAGGACACCTTAAAATAAAGTGTAACCCATACTTGAAATTGTATTTGGCTGTTGGCACTAAAACACATCCCATTTTACTCAATTTCAAACCACATATGGGTTTGAACAAATTATTTAAAGTTTTTGTTCTGTTCAGACTACAAACAACTAAGTGGATATAAAATATATATATATATATATATATAATATATATATTGCAGTCTTTTTGAAAAAAACCTGTTTCCAATTTCTGATCTACTGTTGGTTGACTTTTTTTTTTTTTTTTTTTTTTCCTGATCAATACCTTTGCAAATAACTGTATACTACATGAAATCTTGCAGTCTGAGAGCATGTAGGGCTTTGGAGTGTTCTTAGTTCACAAGTTTTTACAGTACTGCAATTGGGTCTGATAGTGCTGACAGCACACAAAAGGCACCACCAGAGTGAAGCCAGTGATTAGGGTTTGGGTATAGACCGTTCGTCTCTTTAAAGAATACGGCAGGTATCTATTCATGCACCTCTAGATGGAACGTCTCACGCAGCTGCACATTGCAACAGAGGCCAGCAGGTGTCAAGCTATCTCCTGATCAAATAATTAAACTGTTGATGATAGCAACCCCCATAAAATCACATTTGGCCCTCGGATAGGCTGAAGAGTCCGGTGACTTGATTGAGGTCGCCACCTCCATGTAACATATGCTAAAATCTCAGCCGCTGGCGAGATTGAAATATTCGTCAATTATTGAATAGTGAGTGCCCTGCGAGGCCCATCCTGGGCTGCCTCTCCTCCTCTCTAGTGCTTCCTGGCCCTGAAGAGATGTCACTTCTGTTCAGGACGGACATGGATTACTTTCTCATTCCCTTTCATACTCTCATTCCACTCCAACAGATATATTTTTCCAGGAACTGCTATATGTACGGCACTTTTTAGAAGTTCACTTGGCTGGGTTTAGTGCCCCTGGGACACTAAGTAATAAATGCATCACAGGCTTGTTTACCTATAGGAAAAAAAAATGTTGAAATTGTGTAACTTTACAAATATGATTATTAGTGGTGTATCTCTTCCTCATTATCTTACTTTGTTTATGTTTGCATCCCTAGGTGGCAGGGATAAAAGGCATGTTTCTGGCCAATAAGAAGCTAAATAATGAGGTGAAGACATATATAACCTATAACAAAGGCCGAGACTGGAGGCTCCTGCAGGCTCCCTCAGCTGATCTCAGAGGGAACCGAGTCCATTGCATACTGGTGAGTGGAAGTGTGGGAAAACAGAAAGTAAGAGATTTGTTCAAATTTGTCATTCACAGAGGAGCTTTATGAGGTCAATGCACTTTCCAATGCCCAATGAATCATTAAGCATGGCTGGGTTTTTCTTCAACTACAGGCACTTTGGATTGAGTTTTATTAAAACTAACAGATTTCAGTTTTTTTTTTTTTTTTTTTTTTTTTTTAATTAAATCTGCCTGGGATTTTTTTTTATTTTTTTTTATCACATCTTAATAATTTATTTTTTGCTTCTTTTCGAATGCTGCTTGTTTTATTGCCTCTTTGTTCCAAACCCAGACTTTCAATCGTAATATATGAAATCCATGATAAAATATGAATATGAACTATGATTATATGATAACTATGACAAAGAGTTAAATAATCATAACCCATTTCAATATTAATTGTGTGAAAATGAAATATAATGTTTCCATAATTTCCACCACATCCAACAATTTTTGCAAAAAAAAATTTTTTATCTTTTTTTTTTGTTTGTTTGTTTTAGTTTTTTTTACCAAGGAGACATCTGTGTCAATGAAGGAGCATACTTGAAATATGAGATGTGATGAGAAGGGGGGAAAAAGCAGACAAATAAAGATAAATAGCCTATCACTTGTGAACAGAATATTTTATTGTGTGTCATTTCCAATCAAGCTGTCATTTTATCAAATTATGTAAACGGTGTGAAAATGGTATTTGATTTGATACATAAAATGTTAGCTGTGAAATTAGTCTTTGCAAGAGCAAAGAGTCTGACCTTTCAGTCCAAAAAATGTTTTAATTTTGAAAAAAATTCTGTCATCATCATTTCCATCAACGAATGCTATAAAGCACCTTATATAATTAGAGATCAGTGTTATTATTAACCAGCTAGGGATGTGGTGATACACTTAGCTCATGAGACAAGACAATACATGATATTTGGTTCACATAAACAAGATGAAGAAATCTTCAATTATGAAAAATATGACTGTAAAAATATTTTTTATTCAACTAAAAGTCACAAATTGCAAAACAGTGCAGGTGCATTTTGAAATTTTTTAACTAATCTAGGGCTGTCTCTAACAATCATTTTGGTAATTGAGTAATCAGTCAATTATTTTGACGATTAATCAAGTAATCAGATAATATTTGTTTGAGGTATTAAAAAAAGAATTAAGGCGAATAATAGTCTGTCAAATTACTTAAAATACATATATGATATCAGTGAAGTAATAATAATTGGTTCAAAAAAGTATAAAAGCAAGTAATCATATGGTTCTATTGAACAACACTTAAAATTCATAATGTCATATACATAATATAAACATAATCAACTTGTGTACATTACGTATTATAACAAATGCCTACAGAGGGCACCAACAGCCTGGTGATTGTTGTTACACTTTACTGCATGATCAAATCCTTGTATAATGTTGGTCAAACAACATTTAATTAAAATGTCCACTTAATCTTTAATATTTGGCCACTAATTGTTGTAAAAAAAAAAAATTTAAAAAAATGTGAGCATCATAACATGCAAACTGAGAGCGAGGGTTTAAACTGAGTGTGTATGTTGCTGTGTCAACCATTCTTAGCAACATAAACATAGTTTGTCTCTATTGATTTTGTTCATTGAAGCTTACTGCATTATGTAGAAGAGTGTTGTGAGAGAGATATCGAGTGACCAAGTGTATTACCTACATTCAGATTTAGCATTTTCCTTCACATCAGTCCTGTTCATAATAAAAAATTCATTTGTTGTTTGAAGTCTGCTGCGATCTTGCCCTTTTAACATTTAATGGGTTTCCCCGTGCCCTGCTGACACTGACAGGGCTAGACAAAGTATTTGTCATTTGTGTCTTGTTCCGTGTTCACAACAAGTTTCAATATAAAAGTCTTTGCGACTGAGTACAGTCTGTGTCGCCATCTAATGGCGAAATAATGTAACTTCTGTTGCTGTCTGGGACTTTTTTTTTCCAGCGAAAGGAAGGCTTTTAATGATTTTACTTCATGAAAGATACATTGATACATATTTTTTGGCTTTAATATTTGTATTGTGTGGTAACTGTTGAATAAAACCAATAAGCCCTGTGAAGCCATGGTTTACATTGAATTTTTACATTGTTTCCCCCTTAGCTGTTATAAATTCACTGTAAACCACGGCTTCTTGAGGCTTATTGCTTTATTTTATAATCATGATGGACAACAATTCAGTTATTTAGAAACATATTTATATGTTGGCGTACATTAATAAATGATTTATGTTACAAATCTGGTTAAATGGCACACATTGTGTTCCCAGATGAACGTTATAAGCAACCCAAACTCATAGCATATGCAGAGATAGAGTTTGTAAACCGAGCTGCTGAGATGCACTCCACACATGTAAATGATAACAGTACAACACATCACTTTGAAACACAAAGCATGTGAGACTTTATTTGTGTTCCCTTTATATATGTTCCCAAATGCACGTTATGGGAAAACCAAATAAAGAGCACATGCAGAGACAGAGTTTGAACAGCATTTACATGTTGCTTCTGAGATGCTGGAAGAAACGTGTAATCTGCACGCATGTAAATAATTAAAACATCGCCCTTCATTCCTAAAGCAGCAGCGCATATATTAATTTAAATGAATCACAGCGTTTGTGATTTCACAATAGCACCATGCTATATTATGATTTTAAATAATTTTATAAAACGTTAAGTTCCTGTCCTTGATTCTGATTGGTCAATAGCTGTGTTTTATTCACGATAAATGACCGCTTCATCCAACGGTTCTGTGTATCACTACACAACACCCTTAGCAACCACTCTTTGCAACATAAACTGTATATTTTCTCAATTGATATTGTTCACTGAAGCTTACTGTATTCTGTAGAAGAGTATTGTGAGAAAGATAATGAGTGAGCGAGTTTATTATCTGCATTCAGATTTAGCATTTTCCTTCAGGTCAATCCTATGTTCATAATAAAACATCTGTTTAAATGTCTGATGTATTATCTTGCCCTTTTAACATTTAAGGGGTTTACCCATGACTGACAGGGATAGCCAAAGCATTTGTCAGTTGCGTCTTGTTCTGTGTTCACAACAATTCAATCTTTTCAATGTAAAAGTCTTTGCTAGTGACTGACACACTATAAAGACAGTCTTTGCCGCCATCTATTGGTGTAATAATGCAACTTCTGTTGCTGTTCACTGTCAGGGACTATTTTTTTCCGGCGGAAGGAAGGCTTTTAGTTAAAGTTTACTTCATGAAAGTTGCATTGATACATATTGTTTGGCTTTAATATTTGTATTGTGTGGTAACCATCTTATAAAAGCAATAAGATACTCGAGGCTAGTGCTGTATCGTGAATAAGTCACGGCTGAAGGAGTTGCAGGCTAACAACACCCTTCAGCTGTGACTTATTTACAATACAGCACAGCCTTTCATACCTTATTGCTTACTTAATATATAGTTCACCCCTATAAGACGGTCTAATGATGCACATGGATTCTCTTCCGTGGAATGCACCATTTCTGGCATTTTGCCAGTTAATCGACACGGGTAAATTGCAATCGAGGGTTCTTTTTTTTTTATTTTTTTTTTTATACAGAGCCAAAAGTGTAGTTGAAGAAACACTCAGCTAGATATGGTAATGATTGATCAAATTTTGATCACAATAGCTTCATCATATTAGAATAATAATAATAAAAAGTTAATAATATGCAAACAGAATGTGTATTCCTGTGGACATGGGCGTTTGGAATAGGTCTATGTAATCAGTGCTGCTTGTCATTTCAAATGACAAGACATATATTTCATTCCGTGGAGATGTTATCCATTCCCGGTGAATGGCCTCCGCAACCCCCCCGAAATGCAAACAAAAATAATTACCCTTTGATAAACTCAACTAATTAATGGTCCCCACTGGTGGCCTTGCCTTCACCATCCATTACAGAGCTATTTGTTAGAAAATGTCAAAGTTTTAATAAACCCCTAAACAACCCTTGCAACATGTGCTTACCATTGGCATTTCCAGACTTATAATGAGAATTGTGTCACTAAAGGTTATTCCAATCAAAATTAATGTTGGGAGGGGAAAAAAGTTGCAAGCCTTTTGCTGTTATGGGATTTTTTAAATGGGATTTTATTCAAGCCTAAACACAATGACAGTTTAGTGGAGGCCACACACGGGTTTTTTTATTGATTAAGAGACCCTGCTTGATCTGGATGATTTTTGTGTGTGTGTGTTGCTTCTAGCCGTACTGTTCGCTTCATCTTCACCTGCACGTGTCAGCAAACCCGTACACATCTGGAAATATAGCCAGCAGAGAGTCGGCTCCTGGAATCATAGTGGCCTCAGGTGAGTTTGGGTGAAAGGACTGATCCTGAATTTAGAGAGAAATTTTTCTTTGAAACAAAATATTTTTCACTAAAATCATTATTGTTACTATGACAAAAACATAATAGATGGGATAACACAGAGTGATCTCATTTCATACACAAAGTGTACATGTGCACTACCTTTCAAAAGTACAACAATTTTTATTGTTTTTGAAAGAAGTATGTTATGCTCACCAAGGTTGCATTTATTTAATTGCAATTGTGAGTTACTTAGAATTGCGGGACATAAATGCAATTCTGAGAAAAAAAGTCATCTCACGATCTCGCAATTGTGAGTTTATATCACAATTCTAAGAAAAAAGTCAGAATTGTAGAAGTCGCAGTTATGAGAATGAAGTTAGAATTGTAAGATAAAAAAGTCGCAATTCTGAGAAAACGTCAAAATTGTGAGTTTATATATTGAAATTCTGACTTTATTTCTCAAAATTGTAACATTTCTCAGAATTGCAAATTTAAATCTTCAGACTTTATAACTCAATTGCGAGTTTATATCTCAATTCTGAGGGGGAAAAAGTCAAAATTGCAACTACATATCAATATTCTGACTTAATTTCTCCAAATTACAACTTTTTTCTCAGAATTGCGACTTTATATCTCACAATTTGAATTTTATAACTCACAATTGTATGTATCTCAATTCTGAGAAAAAAGTAAAAAGTGTGAATTTATAGCTCAAAATTCTGAATTTATTTCTCAAAATTGCAACTATATCTCGTAATTCAGACTATAACTCAAAATTTGAAAAAAATGCTACTTTATATGTCTAAATTCTGACTTTATTTCTCAAAATTGCAGCATTTTTTCTCAGAATTGCAACTTTAATTCTGAGAAAAAAGTCAAAATTGCAACTATATATCTCAATATTCTGACCTTATTTCTCAGAATTTCAACTTTATTTCTCATAATTGTTAGTTTATATGTCACAATGCGGACTTTATTACTCACAATTGCAAGTTTATATCTCACAATTCTGAGAAAAAAAAAAATCAGAATTGAGAGATAAAAAAAAGTCGCTATTACCTTTTTTATTTTTTATTCTGCTGCAGAATCAAGCTTCCACACTTTAATGCAAGTACAATTTTGTCAAATTTAATACTCAAGAAAGAGTCCCATAGCAGAAATCTCCCCATATCTGAGTATGCATACTTTCAATATATCTTTACACATCTTTCTCTCATGTTGTTCCATTTCTTTCTATTTTGTTTTTGAAAAAAGTGTTAGTTTATACCACTGTTCTAGTCTATGTAGTAATAATAACTGTAGTAATTATGTAACAGCTTTGGTTACCATGGAAAGTTTTTGTGTGAAATGTATCATTCCATTTTTGGATCCTGCTTTTATCTTTAAAAGAAGCATTCAAAGTTGAAAAGACTTTGAAATGCTGAAAGGGAGGGGGCGGGGGATTATTAAAACTAAATTCTCAAGGATTACTTGTATTTTTGTTTTGGTTATAGACAGGTAGAAAAAAAATCAGTCTATTTGGCAGATGCTGGAAAACAAAATACTTTTTATAGTGTGTAGTTCTTGTATTCTTCCTTAAATCAGTGTGGTTTTTGTACCAGAACTCCAAAGCGAAGGATATTTAAATTCCTTTCATCTTGAGCGCTTATGACACTGTTATTGTTGAAGACGTTCATTTTGCGCTTCTGCTTGCACAGGCATCTGTATATGGACTATAAATAAGATTAGTGTCGTGCTAGCATAAACAAATGGAAATGCTAAGTGCTACTCTCGAGATTAGCAGCAGAGAGTCTTTAGAGTGTTCTTATTATTCTCTCTCCATCATCTTCTGTTTTCACAACTGACTAACTCTTCCACCACTTCAAACTTCAAATGTTTATTTTATAAGATTGAAAGCGCTTGTCACTTTTTCATTTTACTCCTTCAGGCTTGTGTCTTCCGCGACGTTCGCCGACTATATTGCCTCCGGATAACGCAGATGAAATATAAATGTCTTGGCACTGTAACTATCTGGATAAGTAATCCTTGGAGGAGGCTGACTATTAGATATTAGGCTCTAAATTGACATTTAGTTGATTGATTTGATCGTATAAGTGTTGTGGGGGATGGCACAGACTTTCCTGAGTTTCTTAGCTTATTAGATATAGAGGTTTTCCAGAACTCCTGGTTCGCTCACAAAGCACCAGATGGCCAGACACTTTGATTTTATTAAAAATGATGCATTTTCTGCTGTAAGAATCCATCTATCTATCTATAGTTTTGACAAAATCCATAAAGCACTTGCAAAGTTTTGGAATGAAGTATATATGACTTTTGTGTTGCAAAAGAGGCACAATCTATTCAATCTTCATATTCATATAGCTTTAGTTATCTACTCTCTATCTGCTTCGGTAAGCATGACTGTAATTGTTCTGCTCTTCTTTCTATAGGTTCAATTGGCGCAGAGTTATCAAGCAGCAACGTTAGCATGTTCATCACATCCGACGCTGGAAACACGTGGCGGCAGGTGACTCAGACCGTGGGGTGTTCAGCCAGATGGGGGTGGGCAGTAATTTCAGCACTGATGCATATCTATGAGCGGATAAATCCACGTGCCATATTTCAGAGCCGATAATCAAATGACACCTTCAGAGAAAACTAAATTCAATGACATGTATGATACCCGTGGGTGCATGTTTGATGATGCGATTTAAATTTATGGGGCCAGCTGTCTAATTAAAAATGGAGAGCTCAAATAATTAAGAGAAAATTGATGTGGCAAAAAAGTTAAAGCACGCAGGGTAGGGCATGGGTTTGGTGTCATTTATCTTGTCAGTATGAATTACAAACACTGGGATTTGAGAAATAGCATCATTTCAAGGACAGCAGACCTGTGGTTGCCAGCTTTCATCTAATCAAATTGAAAGCCCTCCCAAGAAGAGTAAAGGAGATGAAATATTGTCATAACTCAGCCAATCTGACATTATGAAAGAAAATAACATGGGAACATATGTAACCATGAGACACAAGTTTTACATTAATGGCTCTAAACCAGCGGACTCACAATGATTTTATAAATACGTAGTCCTTATATGTTATAGATTTATGTTGATCAGGGCAACTGGGGTCAGCTCGGTTATAATGACTAGTGTGGTTTGTAGCTTGGTTGTTCCAACTTTTCCAGTGAATTCAATGCCAAAGGAAAACAAAGCAAACCCCACACAGTATCCTGCTAACATAAACACTAGCCTCGCAATCATTAGCCTGTGAAGTACTTAAGCCAATCAGATGATGTTTTTCTTCACTTAAACGGACTTGCGTATGCTAAATGCTTGAAGCCCCGAGGCCTAAACTCAACGGGAATTCATATCAGCAAGAATTCACAGCACATACAGTGAAGTTATCGCTGCTCTGGGGCAAACAAATGGAAATCACTAATGAGGACCTCAATTTTCGGTTCAACTCTGCAGTAGGTCAACCTAGCATCTGGCTGGATTTTTTGCTCTCTAAGGCAATTACTTATTTTGTACATGTTTGCAACCACTAGCAGTTTTGTAATGTGACTGGAGGGGGTCATTTGTTTTAGGCAATTTCTGAGCTCTGTAAAAAAAAAAAAATAAGTAAATAAATGCATGTGCATGTGTTGTAGCCTAAGGACTTTAATAAAGTGTATATACTGATTATTTACACAACGACAAGAAGATTAAAAAGTGAAAGTGACATGTAGCCAAGTATGGTGTCCCATACTCTGTGTTTGTGCCTCCAAGTGCACACACACATCAGTGAGTTTTAAACACACACCATGAACACACACCCAGAGCAGTGGGCAGAAATTTTTTATTATCAATTACCAGTTCATGTAATTTTATCAAACAGGACAGAATGCTTTTAATGAGAAAAAAAACAACTAATAACATAAAATATCATTGATTAATCAGATTGCTAATACCAAAGTCCCTTTAAGACAAGTCATTTCACTCGGCGGCCATCTTTGAAATGCCTCTCGGGCATCCTGGGCATCATGCAATCTCTTTGAATGGGGAAACATCAAATTCTCCAAAACTGTTCGCCAACCTTACGATTAAATTTCATATTTGAAATCACCAATGAAATCTAACAAAAACAACCGGCTCATAAATTTAGTTTCTAAACGCTCGAATCATGACAAAAAAACTGTATTTTTCAGGCTGGCTCAAGCAAATGCGCATGCGCAGACCTAAATGCGCATCTCTTCGGAGGCGCGCGTCTGAATGTTTCTATAGAAACCTGTGATTCTAACGGCCACTGAAGTGACGCGATGACTTTACCAGTCTTATTTAGAAGGCGGGACTTATTCCACCATACTGCGCGTTACACTTTCTCCCATTCAAAACAATACGAGTGACACACTGTAAAATGTTTATTGTCAAATTAACAGTAACTTACTGGCAACAATTATCCAGTAGTTGCTGTATTTAATACAACAGTAAAATTACCGCAAAAATGACTACAGTAGTTTTAATCATACTGTAAAGTAAAGTACATCATTATGCTGTACTTTATTTTAATTTTGTAATTTTTATTTATTTTAAGTTAACTGTTATATATTGAATAACACAAATAATTGCTTGAGATCAACTTTATTTAGGTTTCATCTTTTACATTTCTGAACTTCAATACAGAAATTTACCAGCATATTAACAAAATACAATTAAATTCATACCACTAAAATCACATTAACACATTGTGCCAGTGGAAAATAAAGTTTGAACAGTTAAAGTACTTAATTAGTAGCAGTATACAACAATAACCAGTAAATACATATCATCTTACATCTTAAAACCACATGCCATAAAGAAAATGGTCTTCTTTATTGCGACGACTCTCCCTCCGTCTCACGATGGTTCAGCCCGTCTGCCAGCGCCGCTGCAGGAAAAAAATGCTGTCAGCACAGCTTAACTGGGAAATGAGTGCCAGCACCAAAAGTATTTATACCTTGAAGTTGCAAACAACATTTGTACAAAACAAAAAAAAGTGATTACATGCGTTTTAAAGTTGACCTACCATTTTCACGAATGTTTTTCGTCTTCACAACGACTCTTCCCGCCTGTCTCACGTTAGTTCAGCCGGTCTCTGCCAGCGCCGCTGCGGGAGGAAAGAGCTATTAGTGCGGCTTGACAGGGAAATGAGCACCCGCTTTGATGTTCTCATGGATATTTATAAACTAAAACATATTTATACCTTGCAAACATTATTGGTACAAAACAAAAAAGGCGATTACATGCGTTTTAAAACTGACCTACCAATTTCAGGTAGTAGGCTTTTTGTCTTCACAATGGCTCTTCCCGCCTGTCTCGCGATGGTCCAGCTGCCAGCGCCGCTGCGTGATGAAAATTCCGCTTAAATGGGAAATGCTCACCCGGTCCGATGTTCATACATATATGTATTAACTCAAACGTATTTATACTTTGCAAATAACATTTGTATAAAACAGATAAGGCAATTACATGTGTTTTAAAGTATACCCACCTACCAATTTCACGTAGGCTACTCCGTCCTCGGACTTTAATCTTCACCATGCTGCAGGAGGAAAATGCCAGAAAATGAACGCTTAGTCGTGTATTTTTATGGAAATGTATTAACTAAACCGTACCTTTATATCTAACATCAGAATAAAACAAAGTGAAAAAAGAGAAAAGTTAACCTACCATACTGTTGTGGGCTTTCATCATGATGAGTCTGTCATGCGTGAGGATGTGTGTGGTTGTTTTTCGCGGTCATTTAGTAGCCTACTGTATTTAGATATACAGTAGGCTAATATTTTCCCAGAATGCATTGAAAATCTACAGTAACATACTGTACACAGCTTATACAGTTGGAAACTGTTAAGAATACAGTAACAAGCTGTGAAAATGACAAAATCTAGAGTAATATGCTGTACTCAGATTCTACAGTAGGGAACTGTTGAGAACACAGTATAATACTGTGAAAACAACGGAAATCGTTTACAGTGCATGTCTTGTGTTATTCTATAGTCTTTGCTAATACTCACTGATGTGTGTGCTTTTGTTTTCAATCTAAAATTATGTCACTTCCTGGAGAAACTGGCTTTTGTTATTTAAAGAAAAAAAAATAACAGAATGGAACGATATTAAGGACACAGTAAAAAACAATAAATTCATTATACCAGTTAAAAAAATATTCCCAAAAAAATGTTTTGTGCATGTGTGTGTGCGTGCATATGTGTGTGTATTTTTTGTGATTTATTGAGGACACAAATTTGTATAATGACATGGGTATTACACTGATATTATGACGTAAACATGAAATATGAGTCCTCGTATTTAAAATAGCTTTAAAAACATACTAAACAATGTTCTGTCAGGACCACTATCATCAAATATGATTGATAATTGCATAGAGTTTGTATTGGCGGTATGGCTGCGCATCCATGCAGCCTAGCATGGATAAGAGCAGGGAGAGCAGCAATAACCACCCCCCTTAGGGTAAACATAACAGGACCAACATATGCAGATATAATTAATGTCTATCATTTAACATGTACACATACTTCAAGAATTAGTCTGATTCAGGGGAATAATAAGGCCAATCCTGACTGAAGAGAGGAGGAGCTGGGGATGGAGGAGGGTAATTAGCTCCTGAGAAATGCAATAGCTGCTGATAATACCAAAGTCCCTTTAAGACAAGTCATTTCACTCGGCAGCCATCTTTGAAATGCCTCTCGGGCATCCTGGGCATCCATGCAGCTCCAATCTTTTTGAATGGGGAAACATCAAATTCTCCAAAGCTGTTTGCAAAGCTTTCGATTAAATTTCATATTTTAAATCACCAATGAATTCTGACAACAACTGTCTCATCATTTTATTTTTTTTTTCCAAACGCTCGAATCATGACAAAAAAACTGTATTTTTTAGGCTGGATCAAGCTAATGCGCATGCGCAGACCTAAATGCGCGTCTCTTGTGCCTCATTTGGGAGGCGCGCGTCTGACTGTTTCTTTAGAAACTAGTGCTTCTAACGGCCGCTGCATTGACGCGATGACTTTACCAGGTGGCGATTGGCTCTTATTTTGAAGGCGGGACTTATTCCGCCATATTGCATGTTACACTTTCTCCCATTCAAAACAATACGAGTGTCACGTCTTGTGTTATTCTATAGTCTTTGATAATACTGAGAAGCTTATATGAATGCTGTGATAGGTGTCGTATTCCTATAGGTAGACGTAAGTCACCTGGGAGTCAGCTGATGCTAGCTTGACTGACGTGACCTGCCAGAACTGATACTAACGCTGGATTTTTATTAAAAATTTAAAAATGCAGAATGTTTTCTGTGATGGGTAGGTTTAGGGTTAGGGGTAGTGAAGGGGAATAGAATGTACAGTTTGTACAGTATAAAAACCATTACGCTTATGTAATGTCCTCACTTTGATAGCAAAACCAACCTGTGTGTGTGTACTTTAAATGTTAGAGAAATTAGTGAAAATTAATTACAGAAAGGAAAAAACATGAAGAAACGCCTGGAATATTTTTTAAAGTTAACTTATTATGCAAAATTCACTTTTATAAGGTGTTTGAACACCGATGTGTGTCCACAGTGTGTGAGAACAACCAGCCTATAATGGTAAAAATCCAATCACTCATGTTTTTATAATTCCCATAAATTAAACGCAGTCTCTTCAAACAAGATGATTCCGATTCATGCCCCGCCCACAGCTGGTGACGATCTGCCCTATTAGCATAGACACAGCCTTGAGTGAGTCCGCCATTTCTGTATCCTCGCTGTAACAGCTGGAGTTGTACAATGTGTGTGGCAAAAAGGCATTACAAATGTTGTGTTTTGGAATATACCAATGCACATAAGAGTCTCCATAGACTCCTGACTCACTGAGGACATCATGGTTAAATTTCATTTTTTCAAAGGAAATGTCCAAAAGAAAACCAGTAGGCGGCGCTAATCATTTTGTGCCAGACTGCTTTGCAAATAAGGGTCATTTCAACGACTCAGGTTCGAACATATAAGGCTGAACGCCACTACTGACAGTTTCTGACATTTTCAGTGTGTGAGATTGTCCTGTTTTGTTGTTGTGGGTGTTCTGGAAATACCGGTGTGCAGGAGCATGAGCTCCTGAAGCTTTGCCCTCTTCTTGAAAGGGGACAGGGAGGACCAGTTTATTTGCATTTAAAGGGACACACACAAAAACAGCGTATTTTTGCACACCCCCCTAAAAGTGGGAATTTTAACATGCTATAAAAAATGATCTGTGGGGTATTTTGAGCTAAAACTTCACATACACACACATTTAACAGTTAAACTCTCTATGTCTGTTGCAGATATTTGATGAAGAGTACAGTGTTCTGTATCTGGACCAAGGCGGAGCTTTAGTAGCTATTAGACATACCCCTCTTCCCATCAGGCACCTCTGGTAATCCCATGCCAATATCTTTATTAATATTTCATGCATATGTTCATAAAAGATGAGTCAATGCATTCGCACCGAGCTGACTCACATAATCACGGAAAGTGTGAACATTCTCATTAAACCCAGTAGACTGTGTAATACTTTTGTCTAGTAATCTAGATTAAATGTCGGAAAGGTGCAGTAAAGTTCTGTTTGAATTATTTGCCAGCTGTGTGTGGAAATGCAATCTTTTCTAAACTGTATCGTAGTTTAAGGTGTGTGCTGCTGATTTCTATGCAGGTTGAGCTTTGATGAGGGGAGAGTGTGGAACAAATACAGTTTCACTTCATCACCCCTGTTCGTGGACGGAGTCTTGGGCGAACCAGGCGAGGAGACGCTCATTATGACGTACGTATGATGAATTTTCAATAGTAATACATGTTGAATGATCTGGAATGTGAAAATGGTGCTTGATAAAATATAGTTTGCGTTGAACACAGTAAACCCTGATAAATTGGATGTTTACTCAAAGAATTTGAGTTATTTTAAACTTTCTCAAAATGACCTATTTTACTTCCATAAGAATAGATCGTAAGTGTGGAAAAAATGAAATGCTTGATGCTTGGTGATAAAAATAAAGCAACGATAAACCAAGGGATTTTTTTTTTATACCTTCCAGTAACAAATCACCTATTTTAAAAGGAAAATCATTAAAACCATCATGCCAGTTCTGATTTTACATCATAATCCTCTGAATCCAGCTCAACCTATTTTGAGAAGTATTTCATGAAGTTTTCTTTTGTAGGATATTCCTAGATACTTTCTCCTGTCTTTCTGACAGGCCCTAAAAGTGTCACAGCATTCTTGAGTGTCAGACTTTCTCAATATGAGTTTCAGACTTTTAGTTGACAGTTTGACTCGGTTTCCACTGATGTGGTTTGACTTGGATAACATTGCTAAGCATTTACTCTGCCTGTCCGCTCTACATCGTTCTAATCATTAGAGTCACAGCGGTCTCGATATGCCACTGCTCGCCAGACATACAGTGGCTGATGTTATGCCTTTGTTTGCAGGATCTTCGGTCACGTCAGTCACCGCTCAGAATGGCAGCTGGTAAAGATAGACTTCAGGTCTATCTTTAACAGAAGATGCATAGAGTCTGACTATGTGCCATGGGATTTACATGACCAGGTGAGAAATCCTTTTATCATCTAGATCCCTAATCTGAATATTTGGTTACATCCTTGTTTTACAAATTATTGTACAGTATATCAGGGTTATTATCGTTAGGGGATTTTTGTCTCAGGCACCACCAACAAAAAAACTTTGTAGATTTGATTAAAGGTACAAAAAATAAAGAGGAAGAAGCTCCTTTGGTCTCCTTTGCGACCAAGCATGGCATCTAAATGAATCTTCCCATCTTAATGTCATTGATGTCCTCAACTCACATTCTATTCTGCATCTCAAGCAGTACAATTAAGGGATCCCAGTAAAGTTTTGATCAGTTAAGTTGATTGAATACCTTTCTGCTTTGTCATGTCTTTCCACCATAATAAACCCTCCATTGAGGCCTGATGCTATAGCTCGAACTAGAGAGAGTGTTTCAATGGCTTCTTGTTGTTTGGAACGTCTTATGAGATTCCTTTCTAACTGGCCCTGACATGGTTTCCCAGGGTTTGATGTCCAAACTATATTCGAACAGATAGAATAATATATATCCCAAAAGTCAAGCCAGAAGCGTCCTCTCACAGGAGAATAATAGATGTACGTTTATTAGTTGTTAGGGCATGGCAGTAGACTGGCCTACTTTAACCTGAAGCCTTGTGGTACTTTCTATTTCTGTGACAAACTCTGAGAAGCAGAAGTCGACAGAAGACAGAACACTGTCAAAAACCCAACTTTTGGGCTGTACACTACAGTAACATGATGAGAAGAGTTGAAGCCATTCATTGTCTGAGCCTATGCAGTCGACCACCCTGTGCTGTAGGGTTTTTTTTGCGCCACTCTGCACTCGTTAGTTTGATGAATATGAAAAAAAAAGACCATGACATGACCAGCAATGAACCGTGGTTGTAAAACAAAACTTTTTTATATTTAACTAGCACAAATATGAAAGCTTGTTTCCACCAGGGAATAAAAAGAGGACATGAAAAAAAGAATTGAAAAAGGTAATTGTGACTTTTTATTCCCCAATTCAGACTTTATAACTCGCAATTGGGAGTTTATCCCAATTTTATAACTTTATAACTCACAATTCTAAGAATAAAAGTCAGTATTGTGAGAAATAAAGTCAGAATTGCAACATTTTTCTCCCAATTGTGAGTTTATGTCTTGCAATTCTGACTTTATAACTTGCAAATGCAAGTTTATATTCCACAATTGAGTTTATATCTTACAATTCAGACATTATAACTTTCAGTTGCGAATTTATATCTCACAATTCTGCGGAAAATGGTCACAATTGCGAGAAATAATATCAGAATTGCTACATTTTTCTCAATTGCAAGTTTATATCTGACATTTCTGACTTCATAATTCGCAATTACAAGTTTATAGGCGAGGAGACGCTCATTATAATGTACGTATGATGAATTTTCAATAGTAATACATGTTGAATGATCTGGAATGTGAAAATGGTGCTTGATGAAATATACTTTGTGTTGAACACAGTAAACACTGATAAATTGGATGTTTACTCAAAGAATTTGAGTTATTTTAAACTTTCTCAAAATTACCCATTTTACTTCCATAAGAATAGATCGTAAGTGTGGAAAATATTTAAAAAATGAAATGCTCAGTGCATTGCTTGATGCTTGGTGATTTCACAATGAAGACATTTTTTTTCTCAGAGTTGCTAATTTATCTCACAATTCGGACTTTAGAACTTGAAATTGCAAGTTTATATCACAATTCTGTGAAAAAGGTCACAATTGTGAGAAATAAAGACAGAATTGTGACATTTTTCTTGCATTCGCGAGTTTATATCCCGCCTTTCTGACTTCATAACTCGCAATTGCTAGTTTATATCTCACGATTCTGTGAGGAAAAAGTCACATTTGTGAGAAAGTCAGAATAGCAACATGTTTCTCGTAATTGTGTATTTATATTCCACAATTTAGACCTTTTTTTCTTAGATATGTGAGATATAAATGTCTAAGAAAAAAAAAAAAATCAGAATTGTGAGACAAAAAGTTGCAATTATCTTTTATTATTTCGCAATTTTCACAATTATTATTATTTTTTTTATTCTGTGGCGGAAACAAGCTTCCATTCAAATCCAACGCCCAAATTAAAACTTTATTAGTTGGAGCACTAATTTGAAGGAAGCATATTAACAAAAAAAGAAAAAAAGAACTTTATTGCAAGATAGCTGTAATATGAGTGTACCCTGAAACCTTTCACGAAATGAACTCCGCAGAGTTTGGATGTAAGATATGAAATATGGAACAGTAGTACAATGAATGGAAACTTTTTCTCTCTCTTTCCTATTTTTTTTTCTCATCTTCATTCTACTAGTCTCTCTTTTTTCTAAATTCAGGGTGATACACATGCTTCATTGTTATGAATTATTCATGTGAGAACTGAATGAGAATGCCATATGCCAACTTTATTGTAGAAAATATTTGTGTGTGTGGATGTGTAGGCATGTACTGTATGTATATGTTGAAATCCTCCTTGTAGGGTGAACGCTGCCTCATGGGAGTCAAAAGAGTCTATCGAAAGCTAAAGGCCATAGCAAGATGTGTTATGGGTAAAACCTACTCTGTCACGATGATTTCCGAACCATGTGACTGCACTGAGTCGGACTTTGAATGGTAAGCAAACAAATGTTTTTCTTCTAAGATTCAGGCTCTGTTCTAAAACATATTGAGCTGCTTTGCTGTCTAATGTGTGTAATTGAACCTGACTAATTTGGAACACTCTGCGTTTGGGGTCAGTAAAATGATAATAATAATAAAAATAATATTTTAATTCAACAAGGACACTTTAAACTGATCAAAAGAGACAGTAAAGACATTAAATGTTACAAAAGATTTCTATTTCAAATAAATTCTGTTCTTTTAAAAGAGAAAATTTTGATCAACTTAAATTTAGCATTGCAGTCAGTATTTTGTCAAGACTCATGAAAATCAGAATGAAGGAATAAAGTTGTGGCTAGTCCTCATTTGTTTAGCATTTGTTTTAGATTTTCTTGAAGAAGAGTTTTGCTCGAGCAAGTGGAAACTGGTCAAGGGACATGAAGACAGTGATAGATGGAGATATATGTTTAAAATACATAGTCCCTCAGTGGTACTGTTCTCCATCTGTCACCACCACCCTCTCTTCTGTAGGATTTCACGCCCCACGCTTTGTGACTTAAACCCTCCATTTCTATTCCTGACACTCCTCCCTCATCATGTAAATGTGGCCTCTCCCTTCATTTTCTCCAGAATGATCAAATTTATTAATGTCGCTGTTCTGGAAAGTTCCAAATTTGCAGGCCCCTCGAGGCCGCATGGAACAAAGTGTGAAAGTTGTTAATCAGGGAGTGAAACGCTGTGCGTTTACCAACAGAAGCTGGCTGCATCTGTGTAACTTGTCGTGGTAATTAGTGTAATTTGTTTTCTTGATTGGGGTGTTGAGTTGCATTGTAGGACAAACAACTTTGGCTTTTGTTTTCTGACGTTTAGGTCTAAAAATATAGAAAATGTAGGTGTTAATTAGTTTTGGATGCCAAGTATTTTTCTTCTGCTTAAAATTTTTTTATGACTTTGAAACAAACAAACATGTGTACATTTTATCTCTAGATTATTAGTTTTTAAATGTTGACATGAACGACATAATCTTGTGCTTTAAAGGATTAGTTCACTTTAAAATGAAAATTATCCCAAGCTTTACTCACCCTCAAGCCATCCAAAGTGTATATGACTTTACAATGGCAGTGAACAGGGATCATGAGTATGATCTGAAGAAAGTGCTTCCATCCATATCCATCCATCATAAACTTAATCCACACTGCTCCAGGGGGTAAATAAAGGCCTTCTGAAGTGAAGTGATGCCTTTGTATGAAAAAAGTAAACATATTTAACAAGTTATGAAGTTAAATATCTAGCTTCCGTGTTCAAGTTATGTCAAGATATTTATTAATATTTCTCAGATTGTGTTCATTAGAAGGAAGAAAGTCATATAAACCTAGGATGGCTTGATGGTGAGTAAAGCTTGGGGTAATTTTCATTTGAAAGTGAACTAAATCTTTAACTCCTGGCAATGAAATACTTTGAGTTGTCGAGAAATTAAAATGAAATGAAAATAAAGATTGAATCTTTAAAGGATTAGTTCATTTTCAAATAAAATTTTCCTGATAATTTATTCACCCCCATGTCATCCAAGATGTTCATGTCCTTCTTTCTTCAGTCAAAAAGAAATTAAGGTTTTTGATGAAAGCATTCCAGGATTATTCTCCTTATAGTGGACTTCAATGGACTTTAGACGGTTGAAGGTCAAAATTACAGTTTCAGTGCAGCTTCAAAGAACTTTAAACAATACCAGACGAGGAATAAGGGTCTTATCTAGCGAAACGATCAGTCATTTTCTTAAAACAATACAACTGTATTTGCTTTATAAACACAAATGATTGCCTTGCAAGTGGTTCCGCTTTCCGTATTCTTCAAAAAGCTTACGCTGTATGTCCTACGTCTTCCCTATTCTACTTAGGAAACGAACGCAGCGCCAGTTCCATTTTTTCCATAAGTAGAATAGGGAAAGTGTAGGACATACAGCGTAAGCTTTTTGAAGAGTACGAAAGTGCGTTTTTCCAAAATGACCTATCGTTTCACTAGATAAGACCCTTATTCCTCGACTGGTATCATTTAAAGCCATTTGAAGCTGCACTGAAACTGTAATTTTGACCTTCAACCGTTTGAGCTCCAGTGGAGTCCACTATAAGGAGAAAAATCCTGGAATGTTTTCATCAAAATCTTAATTTCTTTTTGACTGAAGAAAGAAGGACATGGATGACATGGGGGTGAATAAATTATCAGGAAAATTTTATTTGAATTTGAACTAATCCTTTAAAGCATGTAATGAACATTATTATCATGTTTAAAATGTCTAGTTATTTAAAATGTCTTTTCTTAGTCCATTTCAATAATTATAATGTAGGTAGGCCTACTACTTATTTTTTTTTTTTTTTTTTTTTATATATATATTATTCCTGACAGCTAATATAACTAGTTCCACATAATGGTGAGAAGTATTCAATCATATTAATCATAGCGAGGTGATTATGGCATTTTGACTTCTTGTATTAAATTCAATATTATGATTATGATTATGATTATGAAGTCTTTCTCATTATATACTATCTTTGAGCAAGAAATGGCAGGGAATTTTTTAATAGTCTTTGAGTTATGAAATACAAAATAATGTCCTCCAGTAATGATGAATGAGAGAAACGCCTTATTCAGCCAGTGGGATTTTAGCTTGACGGTTTGATATCTGAGTTAGGTTATAGGTTCAAGCTCTGCAATGAGCGATCCATGAATTATCACAACTGAGTCATAGTGATCAAAACACTTGAACTTGGGTTCCTTCAATGGATATTACAGTGCTAATTGTACTGCTAGTAATTTTGAATAAAAGTGTTTTAAAATTACTTATTGGTAATTTAGAAGTCAATGATCCTAGAAATTATTCTTACCATTGTTTACTTATTTATTTACAGTGATTATGGTTTCGAGAGAAGGACTGATGGGAAATGTACTCCAGCATTCTGGTTCCCCCCTTCCTCCATGTCCCGGACCTGTACTACAGAACACACATTCCTCAACAGCACTGGGTGAGATCTTGTGTGACTCATGCATCTCACCATTTAAAGTGATTTATACTGTTCATGCCGAACATGTTCCTGGATCAACAATGACTGGTTGATGGTAATGTTGTTCCAGGAATATGTCTGATTTGTTTTTATGTAATTTAATTTGAGCAGTTTTTCTAATCAGATGTCACTTGTGTTGTATCTAGGAGAATTAAAAATGATCAGTTGGGGGTTATTTATATTTACGTAATTTGATAGTTAAGATACAGTCAGCATGAAATGGAAGTTGTGATAGTCTTTTCTACTCTATTGTGACATATATCCGGGTGAAACGGCTTCTCAAAGGGGGTGGGGTGGGGGGGGGGGGTGTTATAGGGCAGGACTTGATTTTGTTCATGGGGAATTGATTGGATGGTTGTGGTTTGCTCTTGGTGGATCTCATGTGAGTGACAGGTTGCCCCGCCTCCACGTCAGTAAACACTTTATTTATTGAAGAGATGTCGCTGCAAGAGGGAGGAGTTATTATTATTATTATTTAATTAAAGATTTGATTATGAGGGCACATGAACATGGAAAAAAAAATGCAGAAAGATAATTTATAATGAGTACTGCAATATTCCATAAAAAAAAGAAATAAAAAAAAAAGTCCATTTTGATTTCATGGTGACTTAACATATTTATTTAATAAAGAAGAGGATTAGGGCCAAGCAATAATAAAAAAAAATAAAACCATCTCGAGATTAAAGTTGTTAAATTTCGAGAAAAAAGTCAAAATAAAATGTTGAGAATAAACTCATTAAATTACGAGAAAAAACTCGTTAAATTTCAAGAAAAAAGTCGAGATAAAATGTTGAGAATAAACTCGTTAAAACACAAGAAAAAACTCGTTTAATTTTGAGAAAAAAGTCGAGATAAAATGTTGAGAATAAAGTCATTAAATTATGAGAAAAAATTCGTTAAATTACAAGAACAAATTCGTTAAATTGAGAAAAATGTTGTTAAATTTAGAGAAAAAAAGTTGAGATAAAATATTGAGATTAAAGTCATTAAATTACGAGAACAAATTCGTTAAATTAACGACTTTTTTCTCGTAATTTAACAAGTTTATTCCCAACATTTTATTTAGACTTTTTTCTCAAAATTTAACAACTTTAATCTAGAGATGGTTTTATGTTTATATTATTTCTTGGCCCTAATCCTCTTCCGTAATTTAACCCTTTCACACGTAAGTTTAAAATTTCTAGCTGACCCCCCAAAGTGAGTTTTTTTTTAAGGCGACCATTATTTTAGAATGTATCACCTTATTATTTCCATTGCGACGCGTCATGCTTGTTACGTGACACACCATATGTATGACAGATGTATCACTTTTATTTCCTTTGACCTTTTTTTTTTTTCAAAATACTTTAACATTTTTAACATATTTCTAACATTTTAGCTTCCAATATATATATATATTTATAATATTTATATTCCAATTCTCAAATACATGCAAGTGAATGTGTTTTGTCGTTTAAAACCCTTTATAATGTTAATTGATATATAATGTGCGATGGGTGTATGTGGCCAGTGAGTGGGCGAAGAATAGAGTAAACTTTATAGCTACCTACACAATGTGTATCTGATATAAATAAAACGTGTCATCCATTTATATTTTAAAGGATTACTATTGCCGCTTGTATTTTACAAACTATACATGTATTGTTCTGCTAGTGTATTTAAATGTCTGAAACCTAAAATAAACATCATGTGGTTGAAAACACTGAATAGTTGTGATATATGACAAGAGCTGAGCACATACGTCTCTGTTGCACAATCGCTCCAGCGGCCTCGTTCAGCTCCCACAACACTTGGTCCTGCTCTGCTTCATACTACAGTAATGTTAATAATCGCTTCCATGAACATGATTTCTTCCCGAGTCCTATCCCTATTCTTTTGTACCGGCCACTGAGGTGGAGACCACATGTCCCAAGATTGCGCACTCAACCTTGGTGTCATCAAGCTATGCCTTTGTTTTGAATAGGCCTCTAGCGACCTCTAGTGGACAGAAATCCTACATACTGCACCTTTAACCGGCATATTGGGGACATCTTTATTTCTTCATTTGATTTTTTTTTTGGGGGGGGGTGTGTAAAAAATAAAGTAAACTTTTTTTTCCCCCTCTTCTTTTTGCATTTTAAAAATGCAGAACGTTTTCTGTTAGGGGGTTAAGGATTAAGATGTGGGTTAGGGTTAGATTATAGTATTTATAACTAGCTCAGCATAAAAACAACAGAAGTCTATGCAATGTCCCCATTTAGATAGCTAAGAAAACATATGTTCATGTGTGTGTGTGAGAGAGAGAGACAGAGAGAGATTTTCAATTAAAATATCCACCATCTGTATTCTCAAATGATTTTGATGTGTGACTCATTAGACATATTGTGTATGTTTTCACTGATACAGATAAGCACACTAATTTTAGTGCTGTCAACGGATCATTTTGAGAATGGGTTTTAATGTGAATGTGTTTTATGCATCTGCATGTGTGCAGGTACAGAAAGGTGGTGTCTAACAACTGCACCGGTGGGGTGATTGAGCAGTACACGGCTCGTAGGCAGCTGTGCCCTAGCCAGGCCCCTCGCGGCCTCCACTTAGTGACCAGCGAAGGGAAGCTAACGGCATCTCTGGCCAACAACGTCACCTTCCTCGTGTTCCTTGAGGAGGTACAGACAGATTCAGTCTTCCCTGCACTGCTTTTCAGCAACATTACTTCAGTCTTCAGTATTACATGATCTTTCAGTCTAATTGGCTGCTCAAGAAATATTTTAAAACATGTTGAAAACTGTCACATTGATGCATTTACACAACAACGATGTACTAAAAATGGAAAACTAAACTACAAAAATGCAAATTTGTGAAAACAGTGATGTGATGCTCATTAGTATTATGTGTTCAGTCTACAGGCGCATAGTTTTTCTTTACAAAGTGACATCGCCAACTACTGGCCTGGCATTTATAATACAGCGTTTTCGACTAAATCCACGTGAATCCACGTCTTGTGTTAAAATTAAGTTGGAATTCTATGGCTCTTTTTTTATTCAAAAGACTTTTTCACGTTCATTCTGCATCACCCAACTCTCTTGGATATTTACTATACGCAAACCCCTGACAAAAATAGGAAACCATGATAAATTTTTCAGGATTCTTTGATAAATAGAAAGTTTAGAAGAACAGCATTTTAATACTATTTGAAATAGAAATCTTTTGTAATATTGTAAATGTATTCACTGTCACTTTTGATCAGTTTAAATGCCCTTTTTTTTTTTTTTTTTTTTACTGGCCCTAAACTTTTGAACGGTAGTGTATTTACTCCAATTAAACCATTTAACTCTTTCCCCGCCAAACACAGAATTTTCCGGTTTCCATGTTTTCACTGTTATACACACGGGTGCTATTACACATCTTCTGAACGAGTACAGAATCTCCTGAATGAAAACACAGATGAGGGAGACGCAGAAACGAGTGATCTCATACAGCATGTAAGCATGCATATGAAAAATAATGCGATCATCAACAATAAACAGCATTTAAATGAAAACTGCCTAATGTTACCGAGGGAAATGCTAATCCAGGAAATGGTATAGGACTGTGAAGCTTTGGGGGTGTTGATGGATGTGATCTACTGCATCTATGGTCTGATAATCGTACTGAATATGATCCAGATGTTACGGAAGAGGATTAGGGCCAAGCAATAATAAAAAAATAAAACCATCTCGAGATTAAAGTTGTTAGATTTCAAGAAAAAACTCGTAAAATTTCGAGAAATGTCAAGATAAAATGTTGAGAATAAATTCATTAAATTACGAGAAAAAACTTGTTAAATTACAAAATTTTTAATTTGACGACTTTTTTCTCGTAATTTAATGACTTTATTCTCATAATTTAAAGACTTTATTCATAACATTTTATCTAGACTTTTTTCTCGAAATTCAACGTCATTTTTCTCATAATTTAACGAATTTGTTCTCATAATTTAACGACTTTTTTCTCGTAATTTAAAGACTTTATTCTCAACATTTTTTCTCGACTTTTTTCTCGTAATTTAACAAGTTTATTCTCAACATTTTATCTAGACTTTTTTCTTGACATTTAACACGTTTTTTCTCGAAATTGAACAACTTTAATCTCGAAATGGTTTTATTTCTTTATTATTGCTTGGCCCTAATCCTCTTCCGTAAGATGTAGTGTTTGATAAAAATGCATTTGCAAATTTTGCAAATTTTTTGTTTAAATCCCCGTTTACACTAGTGCTTTTTTGTCTACACTACACGACCGAAAACGCATGTCACATGACCGGTCATGCACACTGGGCATGCGCGTTCAAGCATTTTCGAAAGTCTCTGTTTTCGAGGTTCGAAAACACCGGCGTAGTGTAAACGACAGGGGTAACCATAGCAAAACTTGTGTTTTAAAAAAAATGCACTAGTGTAAAATGGGGCCTAAAAGTAGAGGCTCTTTTCTTTTGTATTTTGTATTGATATATTGCATGTTCAGATATTCATACAACAAAATATTCTGGGGGCAATGAACATTTTTTGGCTGGCAATTTTTTTTTCAAAAACGCTGGTGGGGAATTGACTTGTGAGGTTACATTGAATCTACTGAAACTACTGCTAACTCCCAAAGAACAGAGATAACCCTCATCCTCGCTATAAACTGGGCATTTTAAGATTTTGAGAGCTCCTTAGAGAGCGTTTTGCCTGCACAAGAGCAATGTTTTCCCATGGCAGATCTCCGCTCTGGGCAGACAAGATGCTCTCCAAAGCAGATGAACTGACAGCTGAATGAATCGTAGACAGAGCTTTGGCAGTATCGTAGTCAGAAACAGTCAGAAAAAAAAAAAAAAATCTTCGATATTACAGAAAGTACTCTAACTAAAGAACATTTGTTGAGATTCACCAGCTCGACCAGCCTTTTTTTTTTTTTTTTCAGGCAGATTCAATGATGTTTCATGTTATTACCTTTTTTTCCCCAGGGTGATGGATCGAAAACCAGCATCACGGTGGATTTCGGCGACGGAAACGCCTTCACCTACTCCAACGTGAGCTCTATCGAAGATGGCATTAAACACATCTACAAGAATGTGGGAATCTACCGAGTGTCAGCCACGGCGGAGAACAGTCTGGGCTCTGAAACTGTGCTCCTCTTCCTACACATTACATGTAAGCCAAGACGTGAGAGGGCGAGTAACAATATGCATAATACAGACAGCCATATCGTTTTCTACTTTTATATCCCTAATGTATTTTAAAGACCTACTAGGTCTGAGCAACTCATTTATGCTTTATTGACCAGAAAAATCTAATTTGGTCTTGGTCGTATTGCACTCCACATTAAGTGATCTAGATTTCAAGCTCATAGTCTCTAACTGGACCACCAGATTGAAATCATCCCTCTGTAATTGCCGACAGACACTTCAGTTTACGATGAAGGTCCATAGGACGCGAAATATCATGCAGGTCTGATGAACTTTACTTAGTGTAACTTTTACAATTAGCAGCTGTAAAACTGTAAAATTTCATTTTAAAACTAAAAACTTCATTCTTTTCAGTATGACAGATATACTTTTACACAATACAATATTGTATAGGCTACAGTGTCACTTCTGAGGAAGAACTAGTCAATGGATTTGTTTCGTTCTGAATCTCGGTGGAAGTATTAGGTCAGCTGGGTACTTTTCACCTGTTTTTTGAATAGGGAAGTATTCGATTTCGGATGCACTGACAGTGTGCCTAGTTTAGTCTGATTCCCTAACAATTGACTCTAATAAGTCGATTCTGTTTAGTGAATCAAAAACATACATCACAATCTGCATAGTCCGATTCCCAAATAAATCTCTAGTCAGTTTTTTTCAATAAATTAAAGCCATACAGCTCAGACAGTGTAGTCTGATTTCCAAACAAATGACTCTTATATATGATTGTTTTTAAGTGAATCAAACAGCCTGCAATTTACTGATATGTTGTAATTAAAGCTGAGACTTCATATGACATGCTTAGTACACATTATGAGTAGTAATTCATTAAAAAAAAAAATTAAAAAAAATGAATGGTTACACTTTATTTCGATAGTCCACTATACACATTCTTCTAACTATAAGTAACTTTGCAACTACATGTTAACCAACTTTCATTAATTTGCAACTACACATAAACTAACTCTCATTAGAGTATTAGTAGGATGTTAGGGTTAGCGTTAGTAGAAAAAGTTGACATGTTTTTGCAAAGTTACTTCTAGTCAGTAGAATGTCTGTTGGGGGAGCATCAATATAAAGTGTTAGCAGATATTAAGTAGACAATCTACTAATACTTTAATGACCAGTAGTTGACGTAGTTGCAAAGTTACTATAGTTAGTAGAATGTCTAAAGTGGACTGTCAAAATAAAGTGTTACCGAATTAATTAATTGTTACCACATTTTAGCTTGTTTAATATTTTTTGTTTAATAAATAGTGCATATAAAATGCTTAAGTGAGTGGGCCTCTATAATATATAGTTTAGACCATTATTGAACTACATTTATGCTGCCTCTAAAAGGTTTGAAGAGTCGTTAAAAAGCGTCAGTTTCAGATGTACTTGCTCCTTAATGTTTTGAAGAAGGAAAAAAATGTGGATGGTCATTTCACATGTTGGTCAAATGGCCTCTTCCTGTCTGTGTGGGTGGTTCTTGGCCAGAATATGGATTAGACTTCATGCCAGTAATCGAACAGACTACTCTATCCTCTTATGTAACAAAGTCTTGTACTAATGTTGGATGACGTTATTTTAACACATTCTAAGAACAGATGGCAGTATTTATTTATTTATTTATTTTTTATTTAGTCCGTCTTTGTGCTATAGGAAGCTCATCACATATCAGCAATTATCTGAGCATTTTCATTCAAATTTCCACCCTTTTCCCTCATGTCCACCTCCTCATGTGAACTTGCCACCCCCTGCTACATTCAGGCAGACAGATGCCTCCACACTGACATATTGATCAGGGAGACGGAACGCTTCCAATCTGTCAATCCTGTTGTGCCAGGCAAAGCAAATAGGGCCCTTGGTGCATGAGCTGAAATTCACACACAGATGGCTCTGTGTCCCTTAGAGAAGTATTTGTGAATGAATGAATATATGGTAGAATCATTAGGAGGATGTTTAGTTTGTGTTTTAACTTTATTTAGGCATATTATTTTGCCTTTTTATTCATCTTATATAATATAACTCTGTTTTTGAAACAAGAACCTCATTCCACCATAACCTGGCCACATATAATTCTATGAGAATATATACACTACTGCTTAAAAGTTTGCAGTTGGAAAGTTTTTTTTTTTTTTTTTTAATAATGTTTTTAAAAGAAGTCTCTAATGCTCACCAAGACTGCATTTACTTGTATCATAAACACAGTAAAAGAGTAATAATGTGAAGTAATGGCAAAACCAAGTGTGATGGCAAAACCAAGCTGAAATATCAGCAGACATTACTCCAGTCTTCAGTGTCATGCTGATTTGGTGCTCAAGAAACATTTTTGTATTATCATCAATGTAGTTGTGCTGCTCAAGATTTTTATGAAAACTATTATTATTATTAAAAAAAAATTACGATTCTTTGATGAATAGAAAGTTCAAAAGAACATAATTTATTTATGATAGAAATATTTTGTAACATTACAAATGTCTTTAATGTTAGAATATTATAGAACAGATCAGTTTTTTTCCGTTTATGGATGATTTTTGTCAATAATTTATGCTAAAATGTATATATTTATAAAAAATTATAAAAAAAAAAAAAAAAAAAAACACTGTGAAAAAATCCCTCCAAATGTAATATGAGTTTTGGGTTACAACCAGGGCTTGACATTAACTTTTTTGCTCACCTGCCACTGTGGCTAGTGGTTTTCCAAAGTCACTCAGTTTCCACTCAGCATTTTCACTGGCCACAATTTTGATGTTGGTAAATTACATTTTATATGATTAAAGTTGACTTTGTTATACTTAAATTACTTTATTTTAAGTCATTTTACTTGATTTAGAAGATTTAAAACCCTTTCAAACTTTTAAATGCAGACTGACCACCCAAATCAAGACTACATTGTATATCAGGTGGTATGTACAGGTGGACAAGAGGTGGACAATATGAGCATGGGCTAATATGAGAAATGTTATGAGTTATTTGTAGGCTATATAAAAGAACAAAGAAGCAAATTACAAAAACAATAGTAAATTAAAAATAATATTTTTTCAGATACAGTAGGTTTATTTAACATATAGCCTACATTTATTTAACATCTTTTGTTGTTTGATTAACATTAATGATGGACAGGCCTATTTAATTGGGCTGCTGAATGCATGGACGTAACTGACGCATATTCAGTTATTACCCACCTGTTTACGTCCACTTAAGCCATAACCGACTGTATTCACACGAGATACTCCACACGATGGACATTTAGACTTCTGTGTGCATGAGTATTTTACTATTCAGGCGCGAGGAGAACTGATCGTGCGCGCGACAGAGCGCTTCTGTTGTGTCATTCAGCGCAATTCCGCCTATCCCTCCTTCACTAACTGCACGTAAATAACGGATTGTGTGATTGGATTGTAATTTTGTGCTACGACGATCATTTGGCTGTAAACTGAAATTACATTCAACCCGCCAAAGTGGCTAGTGGGAGTGGCTGTCTTACCACAGCTGAAATCTACCCGCATTTGGCGGGTTGGCGGGTGTTAATGTCAAGCCCTGGTTACAACATTATTTCATTGGTCCGCATAAGACATTCTAATAAGGATAAATAACTTTGCAACTACATGACAACTACATGTTAGTACACTGTTAATTTCAGGTTAGGATTAGTAGAATAAGTTGAAATGTACTTGCAAAGTTACTTATAGTTAGTAAAATGTCTAATGTGGACTATCGAAATAAAGTGTAACTCAAAACTCATTATACATAGTAGATAGTAGTAATCTACTAATACTCTAATTACTGGTAGATGACATGTAGTTGCAAAGGTACATATAGTTAGTAGTAGTCTACTAATACTCTAATGACTGGTTATTTGGCATGCAGTTGTAAAGTTACTTATAGTTAGTAGTAGTCTATTAATACTCTAATGACTAGTAGTTGACATGTTGTTGCAAAGGTATTTATAGCTAGTAGTAGTCTCCTAATACTCCAGTAACTGGTAGATGACATGTAGTTGCAAAGGTACTTATAGTTAGTAGTAGTAGTAGTCTGATGACTGGTAGTTGGCATGTAGTTGCAATGGTACTTATAGTTAGTAGTAGACTACTAATACTTCAATAACTGGTAGATGACATGTAGTTGCAAAGCTAATATAGTTAGTAGTAGTCTACTAATACTCCAATAACTGGTAGATGACATGTAGTTGCAAAGCTACTTATAGTTAATAGTAGTCTACTAATACTCAAACGACTTGTAGTTGACATGTTTTTGCAAAATGTACTTATAGTTAGTAGCGGTCTGCTACTTCTCTAATGATTGGTAGTTGACATGTAGTTGTAAAGTTATTCATAGTAGTAGTCTACTAATACTCTAATGACTGGTAGTTGGCATGTAGTTGTAAAGTTAATTATAGTTAGTAGTAGTTTATTTATACTCGAATGACTGCTAGTTGACATGTAGTTACAAATATACTTATAGTTAGTAGTAGTCTACTAATACTCTGATGACTGTTAGTTGGCATGTAGTTGCAGTGGTACTTATAGTTAGTAGTAGACTACTAGTACTCTAATGACTTGTAGTTGACATGTAGTTGCAAAATGTACTTATAGTTAGTAGCAGTCTGCTACTTCTCTAATGATTGGTAGTTGACATGTAGTTGCAAAGTTACTCATAGTAGTAATCTACTAATACTCTAATGACTGGTAGTTGGTATGTAGTTGCAAAGTTACTTATAGTCAGCAGTCTACTAATACTCTGATGACTGGTAGTTGGCATGCAGTTGCAGTGGTACTTATAGTTAGAAGTAGACTACTGGTACTCTAATGACTAGTAGTTGACATGTAGTTGCAAAATGTACTTATAGTTAGTAGTAGTCTGCTACTTCTTTAATGACTGGTAGTTGGCATGTAGTTGCAAAGTTACTTATAGTCAGCAGTCTACTAATACTCTAATGACTGGTAGTTGACGTTGTTGTAAAGTTACTCATAGTAGTAGTCTACTAATACTCTAATGACTCCTTGTTGGCATTTATTATATAGTTACTTAAAGTTAGTAGTAGCCTACTACTACTCTGCTGAGTAGTAGTAGTCAACATGTGGTTGTAAAGTTACGTATAGTTAGTAGTTATCCACTAATACTCTAATGACTAGTAGTTAGTAGAATATTGAAAATTAGTGGACTGTTGAAATAAAGTGTTAACAATTTTGTCACAAACTGGTTCTCTCGTCTTTCTTTAACACAGCAGGTTTGAATATGACGAAGTGAACAAGACTTGAGAACTCACGAACACTATTGAAGTCTACTGGACCAACCCCACTTTTTTCTTTCTCTCTCGGAGCAGGTCAGCTGGAGTCTGTTCATCTCTCTGCCCCTTTTGTCGCTGTGAAAAACAAAGAAGTCAATCTCACAGTGGTTCTCTTGCCAAGCCAAGTGGGAACAGTCACCTATATCTGGTGGTTTGGGAACAATTCAGAGGTAAAGTCTCCATGTGTCACTCACTGGACACCTGTGCATGACTCAGTCTGTGTGTGTTTTTGCCTCACCGGGTGCCATATAAATAAAGTTGGCATCTTCACTGCAGCCACACTGACAGAGCATCCTCTTGAGAGTCTCTTTCACGCTGTATTCACAGCCCGTGATCACGCTGGAGGGGAGTGTGGCGTTCACGTTCTCTCGAGAGGGAATCAGCATTGTCACTGTACAGGTGTCCGCTGGGAATAACATCCTGCAAGACAGGAAAACCATCGCTGTTCATGGTGAGTTTTACATATCGAGTAAACAGAGCAGTGCTGTTCTTGTTAACTGAAACAAAAAACAAAAAAAACGTATTAAAAAAAAAATAAAAAATTGGTAACTGAAATAAAATAATATATAAATATTAGATAAGAAATCTAAGCAAACCATCTAAATGATAAGTAGACTAAAATATCTGACCAACAGACTGGCGTGTATTGAATATAGCTTCATATGTAAGCAATAAGCTTTCTTAAAAAATATTTTTGTTCTGTGAATATACAGTATATTTGAGATATGTTTAATAAAAAATGCAACACTTTAACTATTTTAATTAATTATACATGGCAGTGTTAAAAAAATGGTAAATAAATAATTAACAGCACCTCAGCAATATTGTGTTATTATAAAATTTGAAGTAAAGTCAACATAAAATCAAAATTATTTCAAAAATTCAGTGGTGGATATCATTCCAAAGGGAAAAAAATAAAAATAAAAAATCACCAAGATCTCTTAAATTTTAACCATGCCCATCATGTAGAGTTCACTAAACATTTTTCACAATGCAATTAATTCCAGATGGATAAAAAAATAGTCCTGTCCTACTGTTTTGTTTCAAGTTCATGTTTCATGGCTTTTATTTTTAAGTTTTACACCTGGTTTCTTGTTAGGTGACTTCCTTGCCCTCGTGATCATCCCTTGTGCTTCCCTAGTCTTTTGTGTCAGTTTCTGATTGGTTCCATTGTTTCATGTGTCTTGTTTTCATTGGTTCAATTGTTTCATGTGTCATGTTCTTGTTGGTTGTCATAGTTATGTGTTCCTCTGAATCATGTATTTAAGCCTCATTTGTGCCTTGTTGAGTAATTATGTTATTCTGTTTCCATGTTTTCAAGTCAGTTTATAGTTCATGTTTGTTTGGTTTCATGTTGTGGATTTAATTCAGGGTTTACGTTTCACGTTTTGGATCATCACTTATATAAATAAACTGCATTTGGGTTTTTCTTCATCTGCTTCCATGTCAGCATTGTTACACTATTTTCTCATTGGATATCCTCAGATTTGCGTAATAGAAAAGTGAAGTTGAAATGAGCTGTGTTCACAATTTAAGCACTATATCGTACAGTAAATTCATGTGTTGGAAACAAATGCTGCAGCACAAGCCTCTCCAAAAGGATTTTTGATAAAAAAAAATACTAATAATTATAAAAATATAAGACTTTTTGCATTGTCCCAATTACAGAATACTTCAGATCTCACCTTCTTGCATTTTCATCGAATCTGGATGATCACAACCCTGATGTGGCCGAATGGAGACTTGATGTGAGTCGAGTCATTAAAGCCTCTATGGTGCAGGTGAGTTCAAACTATATACCATTTTACAAAAAATGCTCACTGTTCACACAGCAAAAAACCTGGTCCTCTGTTCAGTGGCTTTAACAAATGTCTATAATACTTTATTATATATTCAATATACAGCATAAACAAGCAGCCCTGAAATGACTTTACTGTATTAACAACACTATAAACTCAACATTGTCCATGTCTGTTTGCTTGGAGGTCATCTATATGAGTGTATTTTAACTGATACATATTTATTTATTTGTTTCTTACTTTTCCTTGGAGGAAAGCCTATTTATTGATATGAATGCTCAAGTAAACATTTGGATATAGGAAAGAAATTGATCTCATTTTCTCATGAACTGTTTCTTACTTAATGTCTTTCAGTGCTTTTTGCATGCAGTTCAAGTGAGTGTGTGTAAGAATATAATTATAATCTGATCCGGCGCAGCTTTAGGATACAGGGTATAAGATGATTCATATCAGAAAAATCAAACAATTATCAAGGTCTTCTAGGAATCTCCTGTATGGATAAACCGCTAATGGATGTGTTTTTCAGAAATGTGGTGGCTTATGATGAAACTGAAATTTCAGGAGATGTTTTTAAAGTTGTTTTTGGCATCATTTGGCAAATGTAATCATAAAATCTTTACACAGAGTTCAGTTTCATAGACATTGCATTAGTCATGACATTACCACCAAAAAACAGTGGTGGCCAGTAACAAAGTAGTTTTACTTAGTTACTGTACTTAAGTAAAATTTACAAGTATCAGAGTATTTTTTTTTATTTTGGGAAGCTTTGAATTTTACTTCTACATTATGAAGCATAATATTTTACTTTTTACTTCACTACATTGCTTTAAAAAAATATATCATTCCTCGTTATTTCAAACCGAAGAAATTGCCACCCCCTCCAAGACGCCTCCAAGAGTTATTCTTTGCAATGAACCTGTTGAGTTGGTTCATAAATAACACTGAACAATTCATTTAATTACTTAAGTACATTTTTATTTTGACACAGTTATTTTGTCAAGTTCTATCATTATCAAGTACTTTTGTACTTTTACTTAAGTAAAACTAATAATGAGTACTTATATTTTTATTTCAGTATTTTTTTAAGGTTTCCTGTACTTCTACTTAAGTACTTGACTTGTGTACTTTGTCCACCACTGCCAAAAACCTTTAGACAATCTCAATTTAAAGTGCTATTTAGGCTTAATATGAAAAAATATATCTGGAATTCAAAAATATGAATTCCAGATATAAAAAGTGTAAAAATATAAATGAAGTCAGGATATTTGGTGGGTTTTCACGCTCCACACTTTGCTTGAAGAGCTCAAGTTGACATACTTTGGTTGTGAAATGGTGCTTTAGATTTGCCTTCACTGATGATGGGAAACATCACCGTGACTGAAAAAACTTCACAAATATTCAAACATATGGCACGACAGATCGAAACAATCATCAGTGTTCTCCCTCGCTTACCCCGTGGCATTTTCAAGAGGCCGTTATAACTGAACATTGGATGTTTATGGGAAATGACACTTGAGAATAACAGTTCTCATGTGAGCCATATGCATGTTCTGCTCCAGTTGTTTATTGGTAATGTGTGTAATGAGTTTTGCGCTGGGCATATGGACTGGAACGCGGTGGACGTTGTGACCTTGTAATATGAACCAGGGAGGATTTTATATATTTATATTCTGTCTGAAAGGGATAGTTCACCCAAACATAAAAATTCAGTTTTTATTCACTCACCCTCATTTCTAAACCCGTAATCCCCCAAAGAATGGACTACAGAATTGATTTGTTGCAAGAATGGGAACAAATTAAGTGTGACATCACTGATGTCAAGTTGGCTTAACCCATATAGAAGACATGAGGGACTAAATGATGCCGAAATGTTCATTTTTGAACTAAACCTTTAAATGTATTGAAGCTGCAATGGACTTGATTGCTTGATTGCTTGATTTGATTGATTGGTTGGTTGGTTGATTGATTGATTGATTGATTGATTGATTGATTGATTGATTGATTGATTGATTGATTGATTGATTGATTGATTGATTGATTGATTGATTGATTGATTGATTGATTGATTGATTGATTGATTGATTGATCGATTGATTGATCGATTGATTGATCGATTGATTGATCGATTGAATTAAAGAAAAAGGTCTTCTTTATTGCGTTAAATTGTGGTAAGTATTCTGACAGATATTTATTAACTCAAACATATTTATACCTTGCAATAACATTTGTATAAAACAAATTATGCATTTTCATGTTTTGAAGTATACCTACCAATTTAACCAACTTCTAGGACTTTAATCTTTACAACGTGCGGGAGGAAAAGACCAGAAAATGAACCCTCGTTCACATATTCTTACGGAATCGTATTAACTAAAACGTAGCTTTATATCTTGCAAATAACATCAGAATAAAACATATAAAGTGATTTAAAAAAAAGAAAAGAAAGAAAGTTAACCTACCATACTCTTGTGGGCTTTCATCATCATGGTGAGTCTGTCACAGAACCGTTACATGAGGAGCTGTGTGGTTGTTTTTCACGGTTAATAAGTACTGTATTTAGTTCAAGGCCTTTGACTGTCTCTAATCCTGTTTCTTGAACATTTGTGTCTGTAATGCTGTAATTTCCTGGTCTTCAGGCGACGGGAGTGAATCCTGAACAGCTGTTGGTCACTGTGTTGCCTGGACTGCCAACAGCAGCTGAGTTCTTCCTGTTACCAGACAAACAGCTAACAGAGGGGAAGCCAGACAAAACAGCTACTCATTTAGACCAGGTACTGGACATAACCCTTATCTGACATAATGCGTGATCTGAGCAGAGTTTCTAATGGTCTCCAGCAGATGTCAATGTTGGCCTGTTTAACACTTAAGGGTGATTTTTCTTGTTTAGAAAAACTGTAATTTTCTCTAGAAATGAAATACCGGTTTAAGACAAACAGAAATGCACTTTCATATAACTTCAGAAAGTATCAGTCAAAAAAAAAAAAAAAAAAATTTGGATGTCAAAGCTCTCTGAGATCTTTCACGTTTATTATGTTATTCACCTGTGAGGTTTTGGGTTGAATTGTTAGGTCATGGGTAAATTTGGTGTATTTGGGCAAAACAGAGAACAGCCATTATTGAATATGAGAAGATGGCTCATGTCCTCCAGTATCACCATGCAGAGACATCTGTATTTTTGAGGAAGTGATTTCTCACCATACATACTATAGAGAAGGTCATTAGTAATCCATCCACTAGATCATTCAGTCCTCCATTCGCTTATGGGCTACAGATATTATATCACAGATGAAAGGGGGATATCTGCACTTTGTGGATGTCTGTGCATGGGTGCATTTTCTTCCCTCACCCAAACCTACCTTGAATCTACAAAGGACCTTTCACAGCAGATCCTCATAAATCTCTATTCAAGGGTGGCATGTTCAAAGTATAATGTGTAGATAGCCTTATTAAAAAAGTATAATAGACTTACTGACCCTGGTACAATTCATAAAGAATGTAATTATTCATGGAATGGTCTAATTTTAAAAGGGTGAAAAATAAGGAGAGAGAGACAGAAGGTGAGAGTGACGAAGAAATAAAGGAGCGCAGAAATAAGTCAGGAGTCATTTAGTAAATGAGACAGATTTAATAAAGCTTGGGAAGAAAGGGTGAAAAAAGGAACTCTTGGAACAGGAAGTGGTTTTGTGTGAGGATTAACACCATCATTACTGAACTATCTATCTATCTATCTATCTATCTATCTATCTATCTATCTATCTATCTATCTATCTATCTATCTATCTATCTATCTATCTATCTATCTATCTATCTATCTATCTATCTATCTATCTATATCTGTCTGTCTCCTTATTATCTGTCAACCCTGTTACCATCATTTTAATTTCCTTATGATCATAATGAACTAATACATAAATAAAAGACAAACAACTTATAATTATGAAATCTTCATAGTTTCAGAAAGTGAACTCTTCAATTTTTTTAGTATGTTTATCATATGTTTTGCTGACTATGTTTGTCAGTAGGGAATGATCTTGAAGGGTTAGTTCCCCCAAAAATGAAAATTCTGTCATTAATTACTCACCCTCATGCCGTTCCACAACCGTAAGACCTTCGTTCATCTTCAGAACACAAATTAAGATATTTTTCTTGAAATCCAATGGATCAATGCCAGCATTTTCCTCTCTCAAGATCCATTAATGTACTAAAAACATATTTAAATCAGTTCATGTGAGTACAGTGGTTCAATATTAATATTATAAAGCGACGAGAATATTTTTGGTGCGCCAAAAAAAAAAAAAGAACGACTTATTTAGTGATTGACGATTTCAAAACACTGTTTCAGTAAGCTTCGGAGTGTTATGATTCTTTTGTGCCGAATCATGATTTTCTATTCATGAATCATGATCGCATGTCAAACCGCCAAAATGCTGAAATCACATGACTTTGTTGCTCCAAACCGCTGATTCAATACGCTGATTCATAATGCTCCGAAGCTTCCTGAAGCAGTGTTTTGAAATCGGCCATCACTAAATAAGTCGTTCTTTTGTTTTTTTGGAGCACCAAAAATATTCTCGTCGCTTTATAATATTAATATTGAACCACTGTACTCACATGAACTGATTTAAATATATTTTTAGTACCTTTTATGGATCTCGAGAGAGGAAATGTCATTGCTCCCTATGCCGGTCTCACGGAGCCATCGGATTTCAACAAAAATATCTTAATTTGCGTTCCGAAGATTAACGAAGGTGTGGAACGGCATGAGTGTGAGTAATAAATGACAGAATTTTCATTTTTGGGTGAACAATCCTGTCAACCCCTTTACACAATTGAAAAACAATTGATAATTGAAAAGTTGAATTTTTTATAGATATAGGCATTAAATTCTCTTTTTGAGAAGCACATTGCAGTTTTATGACTTTAAACACTAGACTTGCAATATGAAATTAAAGTGTGAAACTGTCAATCCTGTTACCGTCAACCGTCATCTCTGAAGACCTATATTAAATTGCATTAGCATGTGTTGTTGCATTTATTAACACTTAACCACATTATTTGTCTGAGAGACAGTTTAATAAAAGTACATAAAATGTACTCAAAAAATCAAACTTGAGGCACCTGTTTTAGAATGACCCCTAAAAAACCTGATCTGCCATAATCAAGTACAAAAACAAACAAAAATGGCCTTAATTTTGGGATGGAACTTGTGATCTGCTTTCAAGATTTATGCATACATAACAGAGCCTGACATTCAAGGGCTCTGCGTGTGTTTGAGGGACAAGAGAGAGAGATGTTAGGCCTAAATGAGATCCCTCACATGTCATATATCTGTATTTGTGAGTGAAGGTGATAGTTGATTTATGCTGAAATGTCTTCCTAGTGTGGTATAGGCTCATGTACAACAAACAACATCACGCTTTGCCTCAACCTACAGCCCAATGCATCAGGAATCAAATACTTACAGGGCACGAATATCTTATTTCAGGGTTATGTGATTGTTTATGTCATTTAATAACATATTTGGATGTATAATATACAAAGAGGCAGTGTTTTCTTATCAAACATGGAGTGAATATGATGATACGATGATGTGATTTTCCTTTCAGCTCTCAGAACTGGTGCTCAGTGCTCTGAATCAGAATCTGGTTCAGTTCACACTCAGACCAGGAGTCCAGGTCACAGTATACGCTGCCCATTTATCAGCAGGTAATGAACTGGAATCAAATACTGTTGTTCTAAATATGAACAAGACAAGATTTGCAACTTGTAGGAATAGTTCACCCAAAGATGAGAAGTGATCATTTATAATCAACAATTTTAATATAACATTGGTGGTATAATTGTGAGAAATGAGTTTTGTGTCTGTTTATTAAATGGAGGTTTGGAAACATGCCAGCCTGTGCACTGACAACAGCTGTCTGCCATATTTTTTTTTCCCTGTGTCTAGCGCCTCTAGTGGACACAAGTGAGAATCACAGCAGTTCAGCTATGCTTATGCTCCTCTCTGTGGTGGTGGTTGGTTTAGCAGTGTTCCTCATCTATAAATTCAAAAGGTATTGTTATCCATTTTTAAAACCTCAACTTGCATCATAATGTATATATTTGCAGTATAAATATGGTTAGCTTTTTTTAATTTGTCAAATGTCTAGTGGAAAATAATCAGTTTGTGAAAGCTTGAAAGGCAAGTTATTTATAAAGATGCTGTACTGTCTGCTAACTACATTGATAGTATTTGTAGATTATTTTAAAAGATAAAAGTATATTTTTAAATACATAATTATCAGACGATTTATCTTTATTTTCAAGCAGAACAGAACATTCAACAGCATTATTTAACTGAATATAATGTTTGTTTGTCATATTATAATTATTATTATACATTATGATAAATTCTATTCATTATAATAATAAATATTTTACGTTATGTTGTTAATTGCTATAAAAACAGCCGAGCAGATGTCCGCACAAGGACTCTTATGAGGCAAATCGCTCTCTGAGATCAGCAGATTTAGGTGTTTTGTCTCAGTTTAGCTCAAAAAACACTGTAAACCATTGAGCGGATATGTCGAGTTGTGGTTCACCCTTTCACTATTGCAGAACCTTCTTTCTTTTGTCCCAAGCCCTCATAACAAATGAGAAATGTCAGTCAATGCACAGACATTATCAATATTTAGCCCTTTGAGTTTTTCAAGTTGACCTTTATGAAATGTTAAATGATTGCACCGTTTCCATCACTGGACTGAGAGAGAAAAGGGCATGAGAGGTCAATAAGACAAGATCTGGAGACAGGAGAGGGAGATAACAGAAGTGCGAAGAAATTTCCGACACTTTAATTTTTGGTACGTAATAGTCTGGCATTCACTGACACTACAGCCGCCTGTAACTTCCTGAAGGAACATGAGGAATGTCTTGTTAATCACTTCACCCAGAACTAATGATGAAAAACCACTCTTTTTAATGATTCAGTTGATCTAGTTCACAAAACCCATCTAAATGATTCATTCAGGAATCCAACTGACACAGTTGTAAACTCAGTTCTCAGAATATAAAATTGAATAACAACCTAAATATAGAGTACAAGTGGTATGAACTACTTTATGGTGGATTCGCATCATTTTTTTTATTTCTTTTTTTTTCGTTTACTCATCAGGTCCTATGAGGGCTAATTGCATGGAAAAGCAGTACAGATTTCTATGGAAGAGGATTAGGGCCAAGCAATAATAAAAAAATAAAACCATCTCGAGATTAAAGTTGTTAAATTTCGAGAAAAAACGTGTTCAATTTCGAGAAAAAAGTCGAGATAAAATGTTGAGAATAAACTCGTTAAATTACGAGAAAAAAACTTGTAAAATTTAGAGAAAAAAGTCGAGATAAAATGTTGAGAATAAACTCGTTAAATTACGAGAAAAAAACGTAAAATTTAGAGAAAAAAAGTCGAGATAAAATGTTGAGAATAAACTCATTAAATTACGAGAAAAAACTTGTTACATTTTGAGAAAAAAGTTGAGATAAAATGTTGAGAATAAACTCGTTAAATTACGAGAAAAAACTCATTAAATTTCGAGAAAAAAGTCGAGATAAAATGTTGAGAATAAACTCAACTCGTTAAATTACAAATTTGTTCTCATCATTTAACGACTTTTTCTCATAATTTAATGACTTTATTCTCATAATTTAATGAGTTTATTCTCATAATTTAATGAGTTTATTCTCAACATTTTATCTCGACTTTTTTCTCAAAATTTAAAGAGTTTTTTCTCGTAATTTAACGAGTTTATTCTCAACATTTTATCTCTACTTTTTTCTCTAAATTTAATGATTTTTTTCTCGTAATTTAACCAGTTTATTCTCAACATTTTATCTCGACTTTTTTCTCGAAATTTAACTCGTTTTTTCTCGAAATATAACAACTTTAATCTCGAGATGGTTTTATTTTTTTTATTATTGCTTGGCCCTAATCCTCTTCCGTAGATTTCACCAAGTACAACATGATCCTGGGTCAACATCTTTGATGATCCTGGAACAACATTCTAATCAACCAATCATATTTGAGGGACAAGTTTACAGTTTAGGTCAAGTTTAGGCTTACAACCAGGGTTAGGTGCTTCTACATCAGTGTTATTCACCTATCATTTCCCTCTGATTATAGGGATAAGTTATGGGTAGAATTAGGTTTAGGAGTAGGGATATGGTTAGGACTACATTTTCAGACAGGAATGTTGTTCCAGGATCAACAAAATATGTATATGTCTTACTTGGCAAAATCATAGTGACACATTCCAGAAAGCTCTGAATAAAAGCAGTGTTAGTAAATGGCGACAGAATTTCCATTTCATTGTGTGAACTGGTCCTTTAATGAGGGTGTTAGATCACATCTTTAATGAGCTGTCCGTTTGTGTTGCATTTTCTTCCTGCTAAATCCCTCTCCAGTTGTATTTTGCACAATAAATTTGCTTTTGAATCCTCTTAGGCAATGCCCTGTTAAAGTTCTATTCTGGTTTTTGCTTACGTGACATTCTCCCTCCATAACGATGCAAACCAAGTCGGATAAAATCACCTCTCTAAAGGGAGGCCTTGATTTAACAGCTCATTCATAGCCCCTTAGTGAGACTTTTTACACAGAGGTCTTTTTGTTTTCTTATTCCCGTGTCTTATTACAAATTTTTCCCTTAGGCAGATCCCAGATCGCGTCTTGTAAACACAGTATACCGCATTCACAAACTATATAAACACATGCTTCCTACGATAAACAACCAGAAAGATGTGAACTGCAAAGCTGATAATGTCAGGGCCGTCAGAACGTTTGGAAAAAAAAGGAAGGGCACATTATGAACCTTATCAGCTTGGCTTATGAATATTAATTAGGTCATTTTTGCCCAGTAGTTTGCCCAGTGAAGGTTAAGTGACTGCTAGCCACAGTAGATCACTGTTTACAGCTACCTTGTTTGTTTTGACTAGGTCAAACTATGTCTTAAAGGGGACCTATTTTGCACCTTTTACAAGATGTAATATAAGTCTCTGTTGAGACCAGAATGTGTTTGTGAAGTTTAATCTCAAAATACCCTTCAAAATATTTATTATAGCTTCTAAAATTTGGCCAATTGGGTGTGAGCAAAAAGACGCCGTTTTTGTGTTTCCCTTTAAATGCAAATGAGCTGCTTCTTCTGGCCCGCTTTCCAAAAGAGGGCGGAGTTTTAACAGCTTGCGCTTCAGTTGCTCAACAAAGCTGGAGAATCTCACGCAGCCAAAATGACGATTTGTGAAGCTGTCTGACGTAAAATGATGGCATGGTGACAACAGTCGACTACAACAACTCTTCCTCTTCTCTAAAGCAGCCCAACATGGCCTCGACCCCTTTGTTGCATGTTCTCAGGGGCGAGGTTTATGTCAGTTTTGGGGTTTGTGATGTCACTAACCCAGGAAGAAGCTTGTTGTAGTCCCTACAAGCCTTTGTTGTAGCCCACCAAATTCTTCAAAAGAAAATATCTCCCTTTGCATTGAACTTTGAGCGTCGTAACTTTGCGGATGTTTTTTTTTTTTTATGCTCTAACAGCAACATTACACACTAACTAAATAATCAACCACCCCTTTAAAATCACCAGTTACGTTAGTAATATTATGAATGAAATTCACGGATGTTATTTCATGTTGTAAACACAGACATTTTCTTGCCTAAAACAAACATTTTGGAAGGAAAAGACTAAATGTAAATGATTTCAGTATGCTTAATATTAAAGATTAACAAGAAACAGCGAGTTACTTATCTGCAACGATCACATGAGCTCAGCTGACTTTTCATTTGCATAAAGTTAAACAGATCTCAACTTTCTAGAGTCGCTGGACACACCTAAATCCTGTTGCCAACTTTCACTGTTGGTCATGTCGCCAGAACTCAGCTCTCTATTGAAATACATGGGATTGTGTAGCTTTGTTAGTGTGAATGGGGCTTTAGGCAGTTAAATATCACTTTATATACTTTTTTTGTAAACTCTATTGTAAAAAGTTTGCTGTCTGTAATTTTTTTTCTTTATGTTTTTGAAAAAAGTTTTTTATGCTTATTAAGGCTACATTTATTTGATCAAAAATGTAGTAAAATCAGTAATATTGTGAAATATTATTACAATTTAAAATAACTGTTTTCTATTTGAATATATTTTTTGAAATGTAATTCATTACTGAGATGCAAAGCTGAATTTTCAGCATCATTATTCTAGTCTTGTCACATGAAATCATTCTGATATTCTGTTTTGGTGATGAAAAAACATTTATTATTATTATTATTATTATTATTAGAGTTGACATATTGTTGAAAACATTGTTGCTAAGTGGTCTCCTTGAAACTGTGATATGCATTTTTTCAGGATTTTATGATGAATAGAAATTTCAAAAGTACAGCATTTATTAACAAATGCCATTGCTGTCTCTTTTGATCAATTTAATTTGGGGAGTAAAAGTATTAATTTCTTGGTAACACTTTACAATAAGGTTCATTAGTTAACATGAACTAATAATGAACAGCACTTATACAGCATTTAGTTAATTGCACTGTGAACTAACATGAACAAACAATGAACAACTGTATTTTCATTAACTAATGTTAATGAAGATTAGTAAATATTGTAACAAATGTATTGCTCATGGTTAGTTAATGTTAGTTAATACATTATCTAATGTTTAACTAATGAACCTTATTGTAAAGTGTTACCAATTTCTTTAAAAAAATAAAATAAAATTGTATTGACCCCAAACTATGGAAGAGGATTAGGGCCAAGCAATAATAAAAAAATAAAACCATCTCGAGATTAAAGTTGTTAAATTTCGAGAAAAAACTCGTTAAATTTCGAAAAAAAGTCGAAATAAAATGTTGAGAATAAACTCATTAAATTACGAGAAAAAACTTGTTAAATTTCAAGAAAAAAGTTTAGATAAAATGTTGAGAATAAATTTGTTAAATTACGAGAAAAAAAACGTTAGATTTTGAGAAAAAAGTTTAGATAAAATGTTGAGAATAAAGTCATTAAATTACGAGAAAAAAACTTGTTAAATTTCAAGAAAAAAGTTGAGATAAAATGTTGAGAATAAATTCGTTAAATTACGAGAAAAAAAACTTTAGATTTTGAGAAAAAAGTTGAGATAAAATTTTGAGAATAAAGTCATTAAATTACAAGAAAAAAGTTATTAGATTATGAGAACAAATTCGTTAAATTATGAGAAAAAAAGTTGTAAAAAAGTCGTAATTTAACGAATTTGTTCTCGTAATTTTATCTCAACCTTTTTCTTGAAATTTAACGAGTTTCTTCTCGAAATGTAACAACTTTAATCTCGAGATGGTTTTATTTTTTTATTATTGCTTGGCCCTAATCCTCTTTCGTACCAAACTTTTAAACGGTAGTCAGATTATTAAGGTGGTTCAAACTCTTAATTTAAGATTATTTTCTAAAAATTGGACAAGATTTAGAAATAATTTCTAAAAGTTGAGGAGACATTTTCCATTCAGTTATTATTGTTGCTTACTGCTTGATAATATTGATTTTTTTTTTTTTTTTTTTTTTTTTTTTTTTTCTCCATCATCCTGTTTCCCTCTGGCTGATTCCCCCAAGCATATCTTGTAGCATCAAGCTTAGCTTGCCCACGTCTCATTGTAAATCTTTCCTCAAGGAAGATCCCAGGCCTCCACATCTATGCAGCGATGCAGGACGAAAAAGAGCAAGAAATGATCCAGAGTCCAGTTTCTCCCACTGACAGCACACCCAGCTGCAGCTCTCAGAGAGAGCTGCTCACACCACTGGAACCTCTGGACGCAGAGCCCAACACCCAGACCATCGGTGAGTAGCGTTCTCCATCAGATCAACTGCTGGGCACAGTATCATACAGCCCCTCAGCGCCCACTACTGATTCTGTTCCATTTAACACAACTGAAGCACTTTGCTACTCAGATCCTCTCTTATACTGAACTCATAGCTTTGATTCTAGGGAACAGCAGACACACTTCACCTGTCACTCGGCTCATTCTGGGTGTGTTAGACAAATTCTTTTAAATGGCTTTAGCAGATTTGTTGGAAGAGGGGGTTTTGTTGATTGCGGGGAAAAGCATTGGTTGGTTGACTTATGGTCCCTTGATGATGCCTATAATAAATCAACAAAACAGTAAATGTCATGATGCAATTTAGCTTTCTAGGCTGCTATGGGAATGTTGCCACTGTCAATTCACACTCTGTTTTTTCTTTTTTCTTTCCCAGAATGCATCAAACCTCATCCACGTGTCAAATTCTCATCAGATCTTCCTACATACATCGACGTTTGAACTCTAGACTCCGCCATGTGAAGGACTTTGGTCATGCGGACACAAAGGTTTCAAGCTTTATTCAGTACTTGTGCATGTTGGACATTAACTTTACTGTGCTCTGTGAATACTAGAACAAACTTTGTACAGCTTTTTTATATGTCTGTGTATTAAAATAAATCAATAAATTTTTTTGATGCGGTTCATTTATAAAGATGTCAGTGTGTATAAAGTTGGAGGGAAAGGCCTGCATGAAGAGTGGAAAGAAACAGAAAATTATTCTTGGTTAACCGTCTGTTTATTTTTATTGTTAACAGTGGCAGTACAGTATTCATGAGAGTAAAACATGGATGTGTGACATTTTGGAAACGTTTTAATAATAAACTGTACAATTATTAATTATAACTGTAAAATGAAACATTTCCTGGGTTTCATTTTGTAAAACTATATTTAGCACATCTGTACTTTACATGTAACACAACAATGTAGGTTTTACCACTTACTAAGTTTCACGTGATTATCCATGAAGTAGCGTTAAAGGGATAGTTCACCCAAAAACTAAAATTCTTTACCCACCCTTATGTTGTTCAAAACCTGTAAGAATTTTGTTCATCTTACGATCACTTTTTGATGAAATCTGAGAGGTTTCCGTCCCTCCATTGACAGCCTAGGCAACTACTACTTTCAAGGTAATCCATGTGACTCCAGTGGTTTTACCTCAGTTTTATGAAGCAAAGCGAGTGCTTTGTTTGCACAAAAAAAAAAAAAAAAAAAAAAGTTTTATTTACAAAGTATTAATCGCCAACGTGCATTCACGAGAGCATCACTACACTTGCGTGTTGTGTTGACGTGAGAGCAGATGTTGTTTTGTGAACGCGTTGAAGATTAATATTTTGTAAATAAAGTGGTAAATTATGTTGTGTTATTTTTGATTTGATTTGTTTTGGTTTGTTTGTTTTTTTGTGCATAAGACCGCTGGAGTCACATGGATAACTTAAAGATGTCTTTACTACCTTTTTGGGTCTTGAAAGTGGTAGTTGTGTAACTGTCAATGGAGGGACAGAAAGCTCTCAGATTTCATCAAAAAGATCTTTATTTGTGTTATGAAGATGAATGAAAGTCTTTGGCATTTGGAATGACATAATTTGAAATTTTTGGGTGAACTATCCCTTTAAGCTTGTTCATCTTTTTTTGCTTCTCTGCAATGTAAAAGTTTTTTTTTTGTTTGTTTGTTTGTTTTTTTTTCATAGTAAAATTTCATATAATAAAATATGTATTTCTATGTAGTAGAAATAACTGACTGTTGGTTCACAGATACAAACAGATGTAAACTGACTTGATGCGACATTATGGCCAAGCAGAAGTGTTTGTCTAGTGTCTCAAACAATTTTGTATGAAATAATTTGTGCACTCACAAGGGAGTTGTTTTGATTTTGTTCTTTTTTTTTTTGCATTTAAATTCAGTCATGTCATACCAAAAGCTGACGGATATGAATGTATGAATGTGTATGTATTTAAATATTTAAGACTTTTTTTTTTTTTTTTTTTTTTTTACTTTGCCCTCTATACATATTAACAGTATAAAATCACAGGGAAGCTACGAGCAGTTACCTGAACTAATGAATTGACTAATACTAATGAATTGGAAATCACTAAATACCAAAATAATGTGTCACGTATAGTAGGCATCATCCACTATTACACACATATATATATATATATATATATATATATATATATATATATATATATATATATATATATATATATATATATATATATATATATATATATATATATTGGCAGGTATCATGCTTACACAGACCTGCATTTCATGTCAACTTATTTTATTTTACCTTGTTTAGTTTTTTAAGGGATTTCACAGTCTATCCATATTGGAATATGACTAATCTGGCAAGCCAAATGACAATTTTAATTTAAAATTTGTACCAAAATACCACAGTTTGCATGGACACTATAGCAGTTATATCTATGGGCTGTTTGCTTCCCATTTCTGCTCTTCTTTCAATATTTGAATATCAAGGTTATATTACAGTTATTGTCAGTCTTTCTATTCTTATACACTAATGAATGTACATGGAGGTCATTTTTATTACTCAATTGTCAGGATATTGAAGACAGCATGTTTAAAAGGGAATTTTTAATGGGTAATTTTATTTCAATAGTCCTTGTCCGTCACCTTTTGTACACTACCTATAAATATCATGTCACAGCAGTAGAGGATATTCATACTGAGTCAATTCACTATGGACTTGATACAATCACAGTACAGATTATATTTTCATAATATCATGAGCGCTGCAGTGACACTGTCTTTGGCAATTGAAACATGGATGTCAAGACTGTCAAATTAGTTGAAACTGTCAATCAAAGGAGTACAGGTCATTGTGGGTAGGGGGAGGGGCTATAAAATGAGCAATATCATTAAATTGTTTCTGCTAAATGCGGAAGAGGATTAGGGCCAAGCAATAATAAAAAAATAAAACCATCTCGAGATTAAAGTTGTTAAATTTCGAGAAAAAACGTGTTAAATTTCGAGAAAAAAGTAGAGATAAAATGTTGAGAATAAACTCGTTAAATTTAGAGAAAAAACTCGTTAAATTTCGAGAAAAAAGTCGAGATAAAATGTTGAGAATAAACTCGTTAAATTACGAGAAAAAAGTTGTTAAATTACAAGAACAAATTTGTTAAATTACAAATTTTTCTCATAATTTAACAACTTTTTTCTCGTAATTTAATGACTTTATTCTCATAATTTAATGACTTTATTCTCAACATTTTATCTCGACTTTTTTCTCGAAATTTAACAACATTTTTCTCATCATTTAACGAATTTGTTCTCGTTATTTAACAACTTTTTTCTCATAATTTAATGAACATTTTATCTCAAATTTTTTTTTGAAATTTAACAAGTTTTTTCTTGTAATCTCGAGATGATTTAATTTTTTTATTATTGCTTGGCCCTAATCCTCTTCCACAGCTAAAGGTCCACAACAGATAATAATAATATATATATATTTTTGACTAAATCAGACCCAGACCTAAAAACAAAATTACTTCAGACTTGATGACTGAAGAGAAATACATTTTAATCATTAAACTGAGTTGTACATTTAGATTGAAGACAGAGATTATATAACTGCTGTTAAACCACTGGCTATAAAACAAGACACTTTATGAGCTTTGAATGGACAAACTGTGGCAGCCAGGAAATCAAAATCCAGCGCTGCCACTTCACTCTTAAGAGTAAGGAAGATTATTTTTGTAGAAGACGAGTTTTATTACTGTAAAGATTTTATATATCTATATAAATATATATATAAAAATTAGGTGTGTATTGTTTTTTTGTTTTGTTTTGTTTTTGTTTTTTTGACCTCAACTCTGTGCTGTGTGAAATTGTTTCTGTTTGGTGCAATCGTATTTATTAAATGAAATCAGTCCCTGTAATTGTGTTTTGATTTTCTTACAGTGTTTGTAAAAACATTATGTAATTTGCTGAAGTAACCTTTAAATCATAGATAATAAAGTATCAATCAACCAAAAGGTCTATGGTTTTATTTTGTTGCAATAATGCCTTTTTAATTTCTCATGGCCTAATGGTTAGAGTGTCACACTGGTAACCTGAAGGTTGTGGGTTCAAGTCTCAATACCGGCAGGAAATGACTGAGGTGCCCTTGAGCAAGGCACCTAACCCCCAATTGCTCCCCTGGTGCCACAGGGGAAAAAAATGGCTGAAATAAAATGCTGTGTGGAGTCAACCAATCAAAGTGCTGTGAGAACTCCATCAATCAGCATGTCCAATGCCTCAGTCACACCCCCAAAAGTTCCTTAACTTCGAAAAAGTCCCTTTAAGACAAGTCATTTCACTCGGCGGCCATCTCTGAAACGCCTCTCGGACATCCTGGTCATCATGCAGCTCCAAAGCTATTTGCCAAGCTTTTGATTAAATTTCATATTTGAAATCACCAATGAAATCTGACAACAACTGTCTCATTTTTTTTTTTTTTTTTCCAAACGCTGGAATCATGACAAAAAACCTGTATTTTTATGCTGGATCAACCTAATGCGCATGCGTAGACTTAAATGCGCGTCTCTTGTGCCTCATTTTGGAGGCGCGCGTCTGTGTGTTTGTGTTTCTATAGAAACCGGCGCTTCTAACGGCCGCTGAAGTGACGCGATGACTTTACCAGTCGGCGATTGGCTCTTATTTAGAAGGCGGGACTTATTCCGCCATACTGCGCGTTACACTTTCTCCCATTCGAAACAATACGAGTGACACGTCTTGTGTTATTCTATAGTCTTTGGTACTACCTTACAAGCAGGGACTTTTTTGAGGGGGAAATTTTTACCCAGAACTTCATTTAGACCCTGGTCTCTGCGGTTGAAACACACCGAGTACCACCTCAAAGTAGTTCCTGAGGAGGAAACGCGGCTTATGTGAATATAATGTAATTATAGAATCATTACTCTAGTCTTCAATGTCATATGGTCCTTCAGAAATCATTCTAATATGATGATTTGTTGCTCAAGAAACTTTAATTATCATATTATTAGTGTTGAAAACAGTGCTGCTTAATATTATAGTGTAAACAGTGATCTCTTCAGGATTCTCTGAAGAAATGAAAGTTCAAAAGAACAGCATTTATTTAAAATAGAATTTTGTATAACAATGTCAGTCTTTTATGCATGTAGTGTTCTGGTTAAATGGGAGCTCACAACCTGCTGGTTATAAGATGATTTCTGCCCCCTTTTACAGAGAAAAAGAATGTGAGAAAAGAGGAGAAATGAGCAGCCATTAGCGATGAATGGTTTTGCGACACCGCAGCTAGAGAGACAGAGTGAGGGAGTTAACTGGAAGGCACAGATTAAGGAGCAATCAATGCAACCAGGGGCCCCGCTCTACTGACATCTCAAGGTAACTTTCAACGCCGCCCAGGGAACTGTAGTATGAGTGTATTTGTGCGTGTGCCTGTTATGCAGTCAATGGCACTGCTAATTCAAGCCTAATGAATCATTTTGATTTTCTTTATAAAAAATGATGCCCTCACGACAAAGTATTAGGCGACTAGCGTACCTCTTGTGTACAAATGAAAGTTTATCAGAGGCCTGTCTCCTCTAGGATAATAACCAGCTCAATCCGCTCCCTGTGGGTTCGTACTGTAGTTACTCCAAGGACATTAGACTCAATCTTCCTCTGGTGACACGTGTGCCTACAGCGAACAGTGTCCACCGCTGGCATCTCTGCTCGCAGCCAGTCGACTCACCACATTTAATTACCTTTGGAAAGAAAGAACAGCAGGAGAGAGAAAAACACACATACAGTACACCAAAGAGGAAACTGCATTAGTAATTCATTTCATACTCCCGTTAAAATCCAAACAATGTAATGCATATGAAAGGAGCTCTTTTCTTTGACAGGCAATGTAGGGTAACATTATATACAAAGAGCATCAATCATCTGTTGAATGCAAAATCAGGTGTTTTGTGTCAGATGTCCTGCCAGGACATTGTACTGTTTTATTTGAAAGGTTTCATAGGACAGTATGACTGTGTTTTTCTATACAAAACATAATTCTATCAAGCTGGGTTTCATAATAAGGTTGTAAATCATGCTCAGTCCAAAGGTGCTGAAGGCGAATAATATCTCCAGGGATTTGTCCCACCAACATAAAAAAAATACCAGCAAACATGAAAATCATGCTATCTTGGTAAGGTAAAAGTTATTAATTATCAGTAAGTTATTAAGCACTTTTGAATGTACTAAAAGAATTATGGTTTAAGAGATATGTTTTTTTTTATATTGATGTTTTATATATATATATATATATACATATATATATATATATATATATATATATATATATATATATATATATATATATATATATATATATATACACACAAACAGTGTTAAGAATCAATGGTTCACATACTTATGAATGGGGTTATTTTAATAAATTCAGCTTTTGTTTTGTCTTGTGAACTAAATGTAAACATATTTTATGTAAAATATCTTACTCAGGACAGTACTAAATAAAAACAAAATAGCATGCATTTTGTATGATCCCTCTTATCAGATCAGATTCTGCAAGTGGTTCACATACTTTTTCTTGCCACTGTATATATATATATATATATATATATATATATATATATATATATATATATATATATATATATATATATATATATATATATGCAGTACAGTCCAAAAGTTTGGAACCACTAAGATTTTTAATATTTTTGAAAGAAGTTTCATCTGCTCACCAAGGCTACATTTATTTAATTAAAAATACAGTAAAAACAGTAATATTGTGAAATATTATTAAAATTTAAAATAACTGTTTTCTATTTGAATATATTTCACAAAGTAATTTATTCCTGTGATGCAAAGCTGAATTTTCAGCATCATTACTCCAGTCTTCAGTGTCACATGATCCTTCAGAAATCATTCTAATATGCTGATCTGCTGCTCAAGAAACATTTAATGTGTACAATTGTACAAAATACCTGTGTACAATATTTTTTTTCAAGGTTATTTGATGAATAGAAAGTTCAAAAGAACAGTGTTTATCTGAAATCTAATCTTTTGTAACATTATAAATGTCTTTACTGCCACTTTTGATTGATTTAATGCATCCTTGCTGAATAAACGTATTCATTTCTTTAATTTCTTTTCAAAAAAATACAAATAAAAATTCTCACTGACCCCAAACTTTTGAACGGTAGTGTATAATGCTACAGAAGCTTTGTATTTCAGATAAATGCTGTTCTTTTGAACTTTCTATTCATCAAGGAATCCTGAAAAAAAAAAAACAGTACACAACTGTTTTCAACATTGAAAATAATCATGTTTATTGAGCAGCAAATCAGCATATTAGAATGATTTCTGAAGGGTCATGTGACACTGAAGACTGGAGTAATGATGCTGAAAAATCAGCTTTGCGTCACAGGAATAAATTACTTTGTCAAATATATTTAAATAGTACACAGTTATTTTAAATTGTAATAATATTTCACAATATTACTGTTTTTTATTGTATTTTTAATTAAATAAATGTAGCCTTGGTGGGCAGACGAAACTTCTTTTAAAAACATTAAAAATCTTAGTGGTTCCAAACTTTTGGACTGTACTGTATATATATATATATATATATATATATATATATATATATATATATATATATATATATATATATATATATATATAGTAGATTAACTTTATTAATCCCCGAAGGGAAATTATATATATATATATCAGCATTCACTATGAGGTTAATGGTAATTTAATAATATACCATTGTTTATTGTTAATTCATGTTTGTTCATAATATGATTTTAATAGCGGTTATTATTATTATCTCTTTTTTTGTAAACAGTGATACATTTTTTCAGGATTCGTTGATGAATAGAAAGTTCAATGAACTGCGTTTATTTGAAATCTTGAGTATAAATGTCTTTACTTTTGATAATTTGAATGCATCCTTGCTGAATAAAACTATTAAATACAATTAAATTAGACACAGCCTTGATGAGCAGTAGATACTTTCATAAACCTGAACAAATCTTAATTATTCCAAACTTTTGGAATTTCTATGTGTCAGTTAACAGTCATACCATGACATCAAAGAGAGAGAGAGAGAGATGCCAAGCATCAATACTTATCCAGTCATTATCTCCTCATCCCTCCCTGGGGACAGATTGCATTCTCTAGAGGTTAACGCAGGCCAGCAAAAAGAAAGTCACTCTCTTCTCCAGACTGATTTGCATGGTCTGTTGGTAATTGGCATTCAGGAAAGTTGTATTTGATTAGAAGGTCCAGGGGTACGCTTCACTTCTGGAGAATCTATCACACACTGTCCTTGATCTTAAAGCCACTGGAAAGGCGACGCTGATCATTTGACAGTGATTTCATGAACATATTCCCTTCATCAATAATTAATCTTTGTTACTTATGCAGCAGAACTGAGTGAGAAGTTTATTTTAATGAGAATGAAGCAGCTTAACTATATAGAGAGGCCTTAAAGGTGGCAGAGGGAAAATGAAAACGGACCGGAAACTAACCCTTGTGGGACACCCTTCTTTTCAGAGGCTAAATGGATTATGTATTTCAAACGAATGGATAACCTTATGCTTGGCCTGATTGATTACCATGTTCAGTAGAACCGCAAAATAAGCAAACTCCAAATAATGCATACTTATGTAAATGGATGATTACTCATTAATCTGCTAGTTCAGTTTTTAATAAAACCCCTATGCAACCTGTAAAATGTTTCCCTGTATTGATCAAACTGGTTCTTTGTATTTGCACAATGAACCACACACCGTGGCAGAAAGGGTCATTAAAACCACACTCCACTGGAGTGTAATCAGCACACACTTCGCTGACATCATGATTGCAGTAATTAACTTCATCTTTTAATTATTTTGCCTGTTTTATCAGTACCATAGGAAGAAACCTGTAGAATAAACAATAAATCATGTTCAAAACCCATTTTACTTCATTAATGCCATATGCTCTTAAGTTAAAAGGTATTCAATGAGGGGGGGAAAATGAACGAGGACTGATGCTATCCAATGGGAATTGATTGGATTGTGAAAAAAAAAAAAAAAATGTATGACCAGAAATGTCTTAAAAAGCAAAAAAGTTTTTGATTACATATTGACTTTAAGCACATTTTTTAGTTGTACAGAAACTTATACATTATGCATAGACAATTAGCCTCTCTAAACAAATGGTTAGTTTCAAGAGTCACTTTACAGTATTACTAAACACACCAGAACTACATCAAAACAAAATATGTCATTTAGAGTTGCTTTCCGATGGGTGCCCCAGGCTTTACATTAATATTCATTAGAAAGGAATAATTTCAGTGAATAACACTGGCTATACCTACTCCATTATAAGCTGCAATGTAAGCACAGCTCTCTTAATGAAATAAACATTCTAATGAGGATGACGGTGTCAAAGGGTTTATAAGCTTTTATTTTGCCAAGTAACATTTTGAGGTATAAAATATCAGTTAGAAAAGTATATAAATGACTTTATGCCTTACAATGACTTAGCTGTAATCAAAGCCATTAATCACAGCTGTGTGAATGTAAACACTCGCACCCGATTCATTTTGCTCAGTGAGGACATTGGAGAATGATTTATTTGATAATTGTATCATGAAACTATAATTCGTATTTATCTAAAATATCAGGGGAAGGATTATACAGAGTAGTTGCATAACGTATTCCACTTGAAACCGCTGTGATTGCATCATGTGCCTAAACATGATGTATGATAGTTTGCTGAAACTTACCTTAACTTTCTCCCCAGTGCATCAGTTGCAGTACCACGTGCTCTCCACAGGGGGAGATGTGGGACCACCTGCACATGTTCATCTTTCACAGAAATGACTGTTCTAGAGGAGAAAGAAAAAAGTGGTAAGTGGCAGTGGGCATTGGTATCGTCAGTCTCCCCCAGCCTGTCTTATAGATATGTCTCCCTCTGTTTAAATAACAATTACTGTCAAATCATACATCTGTTTCTTCACTTAACCTGCTGAAAATACACATGAGGATGGAAATACCCAGAAGGCCAAGTGACAAGGACAGTATATGCAGACGAGCCACAAACAGCTCTTAAAGTGACACTGTAATCATAACCTATAGGTTAAAGTGACAAAAAATATGTGAGCAATTCTCCATCTGCAATTTAAAGAGCAGTTTGAGAAGTTTTGTTCCTCTAACTCTTTATTCTGCCATAGCATGGGAAAGAAAGTGCTGTCCTAGTCTTTAATTGGCAGAATGGTGCCATTTCTGACATCAGCCATAAAGGAGAAGTTAACAGAGCAATTTTTCCGATGTTAAAATACCTCCTCCTGTTCCTGCTTAACACGCACAGACAACTGTAAGTAGTTCAGAAGTTGATTTCCTATTTTGTGTCTTTTTGTGATGCTATCAAAACATTTATCTGTTTGTTTAAGCATCCCAACCAGCCGATCTACAAAAAAGATTGCACAAGAGTTTTTTAAGCAGCATATCAGAATGTTAGAATGATTTTGAAGGATCATGTAACACTGAAGACTGGAGTAATGATACTGAAAATTCAGTTTTGCCATCATATATATATATATATATATATATATATATATATATATATATATATATATATATATATATATATATATATGTGTGTGTGTGTGTGTGTGTGTGTGTGTGTGTGTGTGTGTGTGTGTGTGTGTGTGTGTGTGTGTGTGTTGGGTGTGTGTGTGTGTGTGTGTGTGATTTCTGTGATGGCAAAACTGAATTTAACCCAACTTAGGTTGTTTTTAACCCAAGTTGGGTTAAATATGGACAAACCCAGCAGGTTGGGTTAAAGGGCTCCTATTATGCCCTCTTTCACAAGATGTAATATAAGTCTCTGGTCTGGTCAAGTTTCAGCTTAAAATAGCAAGTTTCAGCTTAAAACCCAAATTCATGCCTGTATTCATTGCGGTTAATATTGGTTATAAACATCCAGCACTACTCTTTGAAGACTCAATGCAAGGTTCAAGGCCAGAATATGAGAAAAATGAGTGGAGAAAACATTTCCACAGGAGGTAAAGTAAGACCTAACCTAAAAAAGCAAAGCTGACAGTGAATATGCTAAGGGCGTCTTCCAAAAGAGATCATATGTATGAAGAGACACCCATAAACTCTAAAGGATTAACAGTCTTACCAGAAACAGACAGAAAAAGAGAATTTCAACACAAACTCATGTGACTTATTTACAAATAACAGCAATCCAGTTTAAGCAAGCGTAAAATGTGCTGGATTAGTACAGTGAGCATTTAAGTCACTGTCATTCTTTTCAGTTCAATCACACTTCTTTGCCATGTAAATTAAGCTTATTATGAAATACAGAACATTTACAAAAATGCACCATTGCCACCCAAAGAAATCAGGTGGTAAACAGATTTTTATTTAAAACAGAAATGTGTAGCGATGCCGTGCCATGGATTTGCATTCTGCAAATAGCAAATTGAGTTCAGCACAGATTTTTGGGGTGTGTTTGCACCATTATCTAATTTGCATAATTTCTTTAGTGAATTGGGTGCTAAAACAACATAGACAGCATGTTCCAAAACAAGCCTTTATTCCTGGTATATTCTCCCCTCTGTATTTTATAACAACAGTACACGCAGTTCATAAAGCTGCTATGTGTGGAAGAATGGTGAAAAGAAAGCATTTGTAGAAAAAAATACTCCTCTCAAATCTCATCTGGGCTTCGCCTTAAGGCATACGAGAGACTGAGGAAAGATTTTATGATTCTAAAATTGAACTTTCTTGGCCTGAGCAGTAAGCGCTATGTTTAGTGCAAACCAAATGCAGCACATCACCCTGAGAATATCATCCTCCTAACAGTGAAGTATGGTGGAGGAAGCATCACTCTTTTAGGGGGAACGCTTTTCTGCGGAAAACTCATAAAGGTAGAAGGAAAAATGGATGGAGCTAACTCCAGAAATATCTCATAGGATAAAGTGCTGCAATCAGCAAGAACGCTGGCACTTTAAAGACACTTCATCTTCCCACAGCACCTGAAACATACAGTAAAAGCCACAACGGAGTGACTTCAAAGCAAAAAAAGGTTAATCGTCTCAAGTGGCCCTGCCAAAATACAGACATCGGTCTTATTGAGCATCGCTGGAACGATTTAAAGATTGCAGTTCACAATCGATCCACATCCAACCTGATGTAGCCTGAGGAATTCTGAAGAAGAATGGGAAGAGTGAAATATTTCACTGCTAAGATGTGTAACACTGATTATAGACTGGAATATAATCTGTATATACACTCTTAAAAATGGCATTTCCTTAGATTATTCTAATGTTCTTCACACTAAAAACATGGCTATTTTAAGAACTGATCACTGTCGGTTCTTTGAGGAACCCCAAATGGTTCTTCTATAGCAACACTGCAAAAAAAAAAAAAAAAATTTGGAATCTTAATTTTTAAGAATATAGTCTATAAGTCTCATTCCAATCCTCAAAGACTTTCTTGCTCCTTAGTTTTTTTTTTTGTTTGTTTGTTTGTTTTTTACCAGAATATGGAATGGTTTTCCATACTATGAAGAAAGAAGGTCATAGAGGTTTTTTAATTACATTTTACCTAAGTAATCTTACATATTTCTGAATAAAACAGTTTGTATGTTGGTGGGGCTTAAATGTATCTATTTAGATCTGACTAAATCATTCAAAGTGCATCACATACTCATTATTACATGTATTACATAGTTATTACATTTAGTTATTACATCACAGATTATGAATATAATTTCTTTCGAATGAATTATGCAGTATAAGACAAGGAACATGCATTGAAGGGTCAGCGGACAAAACAGTAGACAAATGTGTACTAAATGAATGTATCTAAAAGTCCTGCTCGAGTTAGAATTCCAGATGTGTTTTCCTCTCATCTTGGGTCTGCAGTACACTGTCTCGTGCAGTAGATGGCACTGCATATATGCTGTTGTGTGAACAAAACGCTTGGGCTAACAAAGAAAAGGCTTTAACTAGATAGAACAACTCTTGATTTCTGTATAATTCCTGTAAGAAACTCTTCTTCTTTTGGGAAAGAAGCACAAGAGAATGAGGCCCCATCACAGCACACAATATAACAATCACATATACTGCTGCATATATATTGCTAAACATAAACAAACAGATAGTAATAAATGATTCTTGTCTATAAAGTATTTATAAGAAACCAAGCATAAACACTGAAAAGAAAACTGAACCCTTCAGATTTAGGATCATTAATGTGAGTGTTGATCCAGTAAATGTTAAACAGGCTTGGTGATCAGTAACAAAAAACACTGAGATGTTTCTCAAAATATCTTAGGTTTGGAATGCCTCAGGGGTCAGTAAAGGATGACAGAATTTTCATTTTTGGGTGAAATCCTGAGTGTCACTTCATCCATTTGGTTAGAAGCTATTCCAGATCTAAGCACGACCAAGCAATCAGTCCTGACTGGCAAGATTTTCAGGTATGTCGGCCAAGTCTTACATCAGCTCTCCTCTACAAAGTCCTACAAGCAGGAGGAAAAGACTTAAACTAGCCAAAGGTTAGGATGCTTTGTTTTGACGATTTTAGAGGGGCTTACAGCTAGTCAGGTTTGGAGACTTTACAGCTAGTCAGGCTTGGAGACCATCTGGCAGATCAGTTAAAAACCAGCTTGGAAAGATGGTTCAACCACCTGTCTGGCATCTATACTTGTTTCATGGATGTTCATTAGTGAAGGGAGTGTCTAACTAGAGTTCGGGACCACCAGGGGCTACACAGAAATGTACAAAGAAAAAACTGTGGAAAAGAAAAATACAAATAATAATAAAAATATGTTTAAACTTACAGGTCAGAAAACATTAAAGATGCTAAAGAGGATGTTTTGTTTTATACATTTTTGCAATATTACTTGCTCTTTACAAACTGATAAAAGACTATTTATTAGGTGCACTGAAAGGAACAATATTAATATACATCATCTGTGCACGAGGTAGGGCCTTAAAAACATCAGCCAATCGTTTACGCGATCATCGTGTAAACGATTGGCCCTCTGGCTTGTCAATCACTGCCGTGACGGTCCTTGTGAGAGACGAGCGCAGCTGCGCGCTCCAGTAACTTTCCACACTCCACAGGCGCTGCATGCAATGTTTTTGTCCGGAGACAGGAGTAACAACTGCAGATTATGAGTTACCTGCGGTGAATCCGACATAATGAATCCACTAACACGACACAGCGAATGCCGGTGGTAAACACTCGTGTTCCAATACTCGTGCACGAGTTTTGGGAGGCGTTCCCGCGAAATGAGCTGTGAAGGAGGTGGTTGTTCTTACGCATGCGCTCATTTCAAAAACTCACTAACAGTCTTTGGTTTCTAAGTCAATGAAAAGATCCTCTTTAGCACCTTTAATCACATATTATTTTGTTAAGTCCTCTTACGTTCTTCATTTATTTAGTCGAAAATAACAATAAAAACAGTAATATTGTGAATTATTATTACAATTTACAAAAACTGTTTTCTATTTTAATATAATATGTAATTTTATAATATCTAAAATAATTCTAATGATTTTTGTGCTCAACTAACATTTCTTTTATTAATGTTTAAAACAGTTGTGCTGCTTATTATTTTTGTGGAAACCGTGATTTTTATTTATTTATTTATTTATTTTCTTTAATCAATAGAAAGTTCAAAAGAACAGCATTTACTTGAATAGAGAACTTTCGAACAATTTAAAAGTCTTCACTGTCACTATTGATCAATCAATTCTTGCTGAATGAAAGTATTAGTTACTTTCAAAAAATAAATGTAAAAAATCTGGCCCCACTTTATATTAGGTGGTCTTAACTACTATCCCTGCATTCCATTCGGAAGGGCTCATCCCTATGCCCTAATCCCTTCAAAGGGTTTACCCTCCAGAATGAAAGCTTCGAAGGGATGAAGGATGTGGGGGTCAAAAAAAACTCTTTTTTTGGAACGCACTTCTGCGTCATCTTAACGAGACAATAAAGGAGGCGCCTTCGTCTTTTTTCCTCTTTTTTCCATTTGAATTGACTGATAAAGGGAGCTGTAAAGCATTTTTGATGAAGTACAATGTCATTTTGACCCTAATAATGTCCCAAATCTAACTCGTATAGAGGTGCATCGCAATAAATTAGAATGGAAAAGTTCATTTATTTCAGTAATTCAACTCAAATTGTAGAACTCATGTATTAAATAAAGTCAATGCACTCAGACTCAAGTACTTTAAGTCTTTGGTTCTTTTAATTGTGATGATTTTGGCTCACATTTAAAAAAAAAATAATCACTCAATAAATTAGAATACTTCATAAGATCAATAAAAAAAGCAGAAATGTCATTTCTATGCACTTAATACTTGGTTGGGCCTCCTTTTGCATGAATTACTGCATCAATGCGGTGTGGCATGGAGGCAATCAGCCTGTGGCACTGCTCAGGTGTAATGGAAGCCCAGGCTTCTTTGATAGAGGCCTTCAGGTCATCTGCATTGTTGGTTCTGGTGTCTCTCATCTTCCTCTTGACAATACCCCATAGATTCTCTATGGGTTCAGGTCAGACGAGTTTGCTGGCCAATCAAGCACAGTAACATCATGGTCACTGAACCAGCTTTTTGTATCTTTGGTAGTGTGGGCCAAATACTGCTGGAAAATGAAATCAGCATCTCTGCTTGTCAGCAGAAGGAAGCATGAAGTGCTCTAAAATTTCCTGGTAGATGGCTGCGTTGACTGTGGACCTCAGAAAACACAGTGGACCAACACCAGCAAATGACATGGCAGCCCAAATTATCACTGACTGTGGAAACTTTACACTGGACTTCAAGCAACATGGTTTCTGTGCCTCTCCACTCTTCCTCCAGAATCTGGGACCTTGATTTCCAAATGAAAAGCAAAATTTACTTTCATCTGAAAAGAGGACTTTGGACCACTGAGCAACAGTCCAGTTCTTTTTCTCCTTAACCCAGGTAAGACGCTTCTGACGTTGTCTTTGGTTCAGTAGTGGCTTGGTACGTGGAATGTGACAGTTGTAGCTCATTTCCTGAAGACGTCTGTGTGTGGTGGCTCTTGATGCACTGACTCCAGCTTCAGTCCACTCCTTTTGAAGCTCTCCTAAGTTCTTAAATCGGCTTCGCCTGACAATCTTCTCAAGTCTGCGGTCATTCCTTTCACTTGTACACCTTTTCCTACCACACGTTTTCCTTCCAGTCAACTTTCTATGAATATGCTTTGGCACAGCACTCTAGGAACAGCCAGCTCTTTCAGCAGTGACCCTCTGTGGCTTACCCTAATTGTAGAGGGTCTTGATGATCGTCTTCTGGACAACTGTCAAGTCAGCAGACTTCCCCATGACTGCTGTTGGGTTTACTGACCTAAACCCAGTATTTATACACTGAGAATGGTAATTTACTAGAACTTGAAATTAAATATTTTACTAATTTGAGATACTGATTTTTTTATTTTATTTTGATGAGCAGCAAGCTGTAATCATCAAAATGAAAACAAAAAAGTGTGGAAATATTTTACTTTATGTCTAATAAATCTAGAATATATTTAAGTTTTACTTTTTGAATTAAATTACAGTAAAAAAAATCATGGCATTCTAATTTATTGAGATGCACCTGTAAATATTACAGTTCTATATTACAAAATATATATTACATTTCTAGGTAAAATTGAACTCCAAGCCTCATGTACCCATTCTGTGATGTCAAACAACTTCCCTGTGCAAAAGATCATGGAGGCCCGAAGTGTCCATCAGTTGTACCCTTCGAAATCCTTCATTCTGAAGGGTCCTTTGACGTGGCCAGTTTTGAGCTCTTCGGTTTGGAACGACCCTTCAATATGGCGGCCATGATTGTTTTCACTCCAAAGTGCCCTTTGGAGGGCGATATATCCTGTTTGGAATGCACCGCAAGTGTCATGGAAACACAACCATCACAGGACCAATGACAACCCATCATCACCAGATCAGCACGCTCCACCCACTCTTTCAATTTTTCCGGAATTCTGATTCAATGCACCTGCACCTCATCATCAGCACCCACTAAAAAGAGACACTTCTCCTGCACTCCCTTGTCTGGTCTCGTCAGTACGAACACTAAAGACTCCTTACCTGATACTAACCTCCTCATTGGAATCCTTACCCATCTTCAGTCATCTGTCATCCGTCATTTGCCCTTCATTTGCTTCTGTTCCATTCATCTGCAAGAGAGACATTACTTCAAGCTAATCTATCTGCATAATGTTCAATACTCACCAGTCTTTATTCCTGTCCAGTTCCGTGCCTCTGTTTAATAAACTCTGTTTTATACAACTTACCTGTCGACATGCTTCTGTTGTGTGATACTATGTACTTACATTTAAATTAATAATTTGATGCAATGCACTTATTGTATTACATTTATAATTACAAACTTTTAAATGCCATTGAAAAAAGAAAAAAAAAAGTATGCAACTTAAGAAAAAGATAAATATTTTCCATACAATATATTACACATATGTATAATAATTGTATCTTTCATTGTATAAACGGCTTGTCAAATGTGAAAATATTCCTTGCTGTTTTTTTATGTTTTAGTGAAGGGGTCGTTTGCAACATGATCATCATATTTGGGGGTCTGTACCATCAGAATAATATTATAAGGGTTGTTACTAACCGCGTTATCTCTGAAACTCCACTCTCTGTTTCTGATTGGACAGTTTAGTTAAAAGAAAACAAGCATGGACCATTCACATAATGTCAAAACGACGTGTGATTTCTCAAGACACCTATTTGACTGATATCAGTCATAGTTATCCAGATATTCCGGACAAAAATAGGCTCATCCGATAGGCTCATCAGCATCTTTTAAGAGTCGAGACACACAAAAAACTCTCTCACACACGCGCACACACAGCAATGTATGCAGGAACAGAGGCATCAACAGAACTCATTTAGAGAGCTATGCCGCCTGAAGCAACTGCCCATTTCCACACAAACCAACACCCCAATGTTCACAGCAAACAATTAATGATAAAAGCAAGAGCTCATTAAGAGCGATGTTCTCATTAAAACCAGTGATTAAGTGTTTGTTATTTATGCCATAACTGTAATTCAGCACCCATCGTGAATCAACTCCATGCTGCACTTCCAGTTATGTTTTTATTTTTTTTAAGACGATAGATGTTAGTTCAGGGGAGTGGGGTTGTATAATAGCTTGTAATGTTTTAAATGTTGTTAGCTGTTACCCCTGAGCTCTGGCAGATGGAAGGCATGCAAAGACACATCGTCTCAGGGGTGGGACTCGCAAAGCTATTTACACATTTCCTTTGCCAAACGGAGAGAGTAATTATCTGTCTCAAAGAGAAATCAATCCAATAGCATGGAAGGCCTCCAAAGGCACAGCAGCAATATGAAAGCTACAAACGATGATGATGAAAAAATGAGCTGTGCACGGCCGAACCTTTTTTTTTTTTTTTCTCAATGACTGTTCTTCGGTTTGAAGCCTAGCAGAGAGTCTGTCTTTGAGCAGCGTTAGCATACCGCTTTAAACCTCCATGAAGAACAGCAGTGCACTGCACACACCAGATGGGACTCGCTCGTTTCAACTCATATTATTTTGTTTAGCCAAACACGTTTATATCACTGCAAAGAAAGAAAGAAAGAAAAAAAGATCAAGCAACAGTTGTTGACTATAAAAGTTGTTGAACTTGCACAAAAAGATCACTTGGTACAAAATGCCTAAAATATAAATGAAAGCAGAAAAAAACACTAAAACAAAGTGGAACTGTAAATACGTTTTTGGCTTTTCGTATGAGTATGTTAGCCTTACTGTTATCTATAGTGTGCTCCAAAACAATGACAAAATTTGCATTTTGAAGATATAAGCGTTTAAAACTTGCAGTCTCTCACTTCTGCCAATCAATGATCAATGCTTTTGATGAAATCACGTTGCACTTCAGATTCTCGTCAGATTTTCCATCCAATCAAATGCTCTCTAGAATCTAAAGCATCCTGCACCTACATTATAAATATACTCTGAAGCTGCATCTAATATCTACATGGTGAATGGCACCAAAGTCCCTTTCAAGAAAAGTCTGCTCATTCAGCGGCCATATTTGCAACGCCTCCGGGCAGCTATTTCGGGCATCTTTTTGAATGGTGGAATCCTAAAAAATCTCAAAAAACTGCTTGGCTAACTCACTATTAAATAATATATATCAAATCAGCACATGAAATGTCCCATAAATGTTGTTTCTTATACTCAATTAGTGTTCGTTAATCTTTTTTTTCAGGCTAGACGAGCCATTGCGCATATGCAGTCATAAGCACGAGTCTCAGGTTTCTATGGGAACCAGAGCTTCTAACGGCAGCTACAGTGACACAATGACTTTATCAATCAGAAATTGGCTCTTTTACTTAGCAGTTATTCAGCCATATTGCGTGTTGCAGTTTCTCCCATTCCTAACTAATAGGAGTGAACCGTCTTTCTATATCTATAGTCTTTCATGGAACATAGGCCTAGTGCACTATATATAGGGATATGGAATGATTAAGACAGTTTAAATGTGCTTTCAATTGAGGCGAATGCTTCACTTTAGTGTCACGTGAACCCCAGCAGCAAGCACACAGTCTGCTAAGGTCCAGAGACCACAAAATGTATTGGACCCATTTAATTTCTACACAGAATGCTACATTTTAAAGCGATATGGAGGAGGTTGAAAGGACAAACGGTTAGAGATTAGAAGGAAACAGTGGCTTTACTGAGCTCAGTGGCTCTGGTTGAGCCGTGATATAAACGCAATGCTATTGGATATTTTAAATCCAATGTGTCATGTTAGATGCACAGAGCAATATACCAGACAAAAACAACCAAAGTAGTACTAATATACAAATGTTAAAATTGCCCCCGTTCTGCTTTTCGAATATAATCTTTCATGCAGTGTGTAATATAGCTGATTGTGAATTTAAAAAAAGGTCTGCAAAGTTTTATAGATCAAAGTGCAAGACAAATAAAGTTATTGTTTCCAAAAGAATGAATTGATTTTAAACTGCCAAAACGAGTCATCAGCAATTCCAGTCTCACTTCCTACTTTGACCCTCAAACACTGTAGTTGTAGCGGAGGCCTGGAAGAGTTTGGTTTGTGTTGTCAACATGTTGAGAAGACGCTGTTTTCAGCGCTGCGAATCCACTTTACATGAACTTCAACAGGATGACGACTTTCTCTGGAATTGATATGGTAAAACCAGTGGCATCGTTACTGTTCATATTAATGTGTATCAAGCGCAGAGGAAGCCTCTGGCGACAAATCTCAGAATAGGCACTATGGGTTTGGATTCTGGTACAGGTAAAGTAGGAAAAAAAGTAGGAAAAAAAGTTGTTATATATACATATATACAGTTGTGGTCAAAATTATTCGTACCCTTTGTAAATATGACTAAAGAAGTCTGTGAAAATAAATCTCCATTGTTATTCCTTTTGATCTTTTATTTTAAAAATTTACAAAAATTCAACCGTTCATTGGAGAATAAGAATTTTAAATGGGGGAAAAATCTCATTATACACATTGCTCACAATTAATCATACCCTTTTATTCAATACTTTTTTGTAATCTCCTTTTGGCAAGATAACAGCTCTGAGTCGTCTTCTATAATGCCTGGTGGGATTGGAGAACACCTGAGAAGAGATCAGAGACCATTCCCTCATACAGAATCTCTCCAGATCCTTCAGATTCCCGGCCATGTTGATGCTTCTTCTCTTCAGTTCACTCCACTCATTTTCTTTAGTGTTCAGGTCAGGCGACTGAGATGGTCATGACTGAAGCTTCATTTTGTGCTCAGTGACACATTTTTGTGTTGGTTTTGATGTTTGTTTTTGGATCACTGCCCTGATTGAAGATCCAAACACAGCCCATTATAAGATTTCAAGCAGAGACGGACAGGTTTTGATTTTTTATTTGTTGGTATTTGATAGAATCCATGATTCCATGTATCTGAACAAGATGTCCAGGATCTCCGGCAGAAAAATACAACATTAAAGATACAGCAGTATATTTCATTGTACACATGGGGTACTTTTTATTCCTGTGTGCACCAAAGCCCTCTAAAGTGTTTGCTGCTAAAAAGCTCTTTTTTTGTTGATGTTTCATCTGACCATAGAACAGTAAACGTACCCCATGTGTACAATGAAATTAACTGCTGGGTCTTGAATATTGTGGGCCTATTTTTCTGCCGGAGATCCTGGACATCTTGTTTAGATACATGGAATCATGGATTCTATCAAACAGCAAAAGATAAAAAATCAAAACCTGACTATCCCTGTTAGAAGTCTTATAATGGGTCGTGATTGGATCTTCAATCAGGGCAGTGATCCAAAAACAAACATCAAAACCAACACAAAAATGTGTCACTGAGCACAAAATGAAGCTTCTGCCATGACCATCCCAGTCCCCTGACCTGAACACTAAAGAAAATGAGTGGAGTGAACTGAAGAGAAGAAGCACCAACATGGAGCTGGGAATCTGAAGGATCTGGAGAGATTCTGTATGAGGGAATGGTCTCTGATCTCTTGTCAGGTGTTCTCCAAACTCATCAGGCGTATAGAAGACGACTCAGAGCTGTTGTCTTGCCAAAAGGAGGTTGCAAAAAAGTATTGAATAAAAGGGTATGATTAATTGAGAACAATGTGTATAATGAGATTTTTCCCCCAAAAATTCTTATTCTCCAATGAACGGTTGGATTTTTGTACATTTTTAAAATAACAGATCAAAAGGATTAACAATGGAGATTTATTTTTGCAGCCTCCTTTAGTCATATTTACAAAGGGTATGAATAATTTTGAGCACAACTGTATATATATATATATATATATATATATATATATATATATCTCTATATATATATATATATATATATATTATGATATTATATTATATATACACACACAACAGTATACAATCAACTTGACATTACTTTATTGAAAAAACGTGCTAAAAAAGTACATTGTATGTTTTTTTTTTCAACAATTATGAAACAGAGTTGGAAATATGACTAACATACTGTACTGTTCAGATGGCTCATTTAGCATGTGTCACACCTTTGTAAGATATCTAGAGCAGTAGGTGCCATCAGGCCCTGTGAGAGGTTTAATGAGACTGTAGACCGCCAGACTCACTTTATGAGAGGTCCAGATCAAGATGCTGAATGACTGCATGTAATGTGTGAACTAGAGAGGGAGAGTTGGGACAAGGGGCATCTGAGGTAAGAGAAAGAGTAAGTGTCCTGAGTTAACAATCTGTCCTCTACTTCAGACCCCTGCTGAATTTATTATCTTTGGTTCTAGCAGGTTACAGAATGTCTTCCATAGAGTTGGTCTGTTTGGCTGAGGAGTAAATTAGAATGTAATAACACTGATTTCAAGATATGACTTCCTGCTCCACATGAGAATATGAGGAAACACAAAATGCAAATTTGCTCAATCATTCATCACAAGGAGTAAAACCAAAGAATATGGATCTGATGTGCAGCAAAAGATTGTCAAGCTTCACAAAATAGAAAATGGCTTTAAGAAAATAGCTACAGTAAAGCATTGAAAAGTCCCATTTCCACCTTCAGGGCAATAATTAAGAATTTCCAATCAATTAAAGATGTTACAAATCTGCCTGGAAGAGGACGTGTGTCTAAAACGTCCTAATGTTCGGTGAGGAGGAGAGTTTGAGTGGACAAGACTCTCCAAGGATCACAGCTGGAGAATTGCAGAGATTAGTTGAGTCTTGGGGCCAGGAAGCCTAAAAAAAATTATCAAACATCATCCCCACAAGTTTTTTGGGAGGGTTTCAGGAAAAATTCTCCTCGCTCATCCAAAAACAAACTCAAGCATAATCAGTCATCAGACATGAAATGAACTTCAAACAGAACAAAAAAAAATAAAAATGGCAGCAAGCCCACCAGATTGGTTTGATGCAAATAGGGATAAAAAGTACCCCATGCCCACAGCTAAATATACTGCTGGATCTTTAATGTTGTGGGCCTGTTTTTTTCTGCTGGAGGTCCTGGACATCTTGTTCAGATACATGGAATCATGGATTCTATCAAATACCAACAGATAAAAATCAAAACCTGACCACTTCTGCTAGAAATCCAATAGTGCGTCGTGGTTGGATCTTCCATCAGGACAACGATCCAAAACAAACATCAAAACCAACACAAAAATGTGTCACTGAGCACAAAATGAAGCTTCTGCCATGACCATCTCAGTCACCTGACCTGAACACTAAAGAAAATGAGTGGAGTGAACTGAAGAGAAGAAGCACCAACATGGAGCTGGAATCTGAAGGATCTGCAGAGATTCTGCATGAAGGAATGGTCTCTGATCTCTTGTCAGGTGTTCTCCAAACTCATCAGGCATTATAGGAGAAAACTGTTATCTTGACAAAAGGAGGTTGCAAAAAGTATTAAATAAAAGGGTGCGAATAATTGTGTAAGCAATGTGTTTTGGAAAAAGAAAAAAAAATGTATATATATAAAGAGATTTTCCCCACATTTTCAATTATTTTACTTAAATTAAAGGTTAGATTTTTGTAAAAAAAAAAAAAAATATATATATATAAATAAAAGATCAAAATGATTAAAAATGCAGGTTTATTTTTACAGGCTTTTTTGTTCATATTTACCAAGAATGCCAATAATTCTGACCACAACTGTATATATAATTTTAAAATCATGTACACTAATATATCTGACCAGTGTTATTGTCATTGAGTTACAATTTAATCCCAGTTTCACAGACAACCCTTAACCCCGATAGAAATTTTACATTCCCAGAACATTCTCAGAACATCCCCACTGGTGTTAAGGATGTTGCCTAGTAACGTTCTCAGTACGTTCAAGTTTCTGTCTGTGAAACCGGGCCTATATGTTTTAATTTCTATATTTTCCATATCAATTTTAATGTTATTTAAATTTTTTATTTTTATTTTTATTTTCTCCACCATTTAAGTTTTGGTACATCCAGTGAATATAAGTAATAAATAATAATAATATTTTTTACATTTTGATTTTATGTCAAGTAAAACATTTTTTGAAACTCTTTAAAACTATAAAACTCTGCATCTGACACTCATAAATATCAGGTAATCTAACACAATCTCATGGCAGTTTTGTGTTTTGGCAAATTGGTGGCTAATTTGTATACATTTGTACGTTTTCATACGATCCACTTACACTGTAAAAATTACCGTGATTTTAACAGTAAAAGATGCTGTGGTGAAAAACTGTTAATTGGTTTACAGAAAGTTTCCGTACTATACACGGTGAATAACTGTAATAGATCTAACAGTACATTTAATGTAATTTTACGGTAAAATACCGTTAAATTCACAGTTTTTGAAAGTGAAAAATAACAATTCATTGTAAAATTTACAGTGAAAAACCGTAAATTGACATTCCCACAATTCTGTGCGTGACACTTCACATTTGATATATTTTCATTGAAATAACTCTGTTTCTTCTTAGTTTTTCTCATTTTTTTCTAATCAGTTATGTACATTAGGGTTTTATGTTACATCTAATGTTGTTAAATTAATGTTTATTGCATTTTTAAAATTTCATGCATGTTACCATGATGGTGTTTAGTGTGTGTGTGAATGACACTGTGTGCTCCTTCTATATATTTGTATTGTCCTCCTCAGCTTGTGGAAAAGCTGCTTGTGATGAACTTTGATTCATCATGTGACTCTTATCACCACTGTGTTTGGTGACTGTCAGTGTATTATAAAGGTGCAAAACAGATATTAGTACTTCATTAAGTTGGTAAATTAACATTATATCAGTTAATGAAATATGTTATTTTACTGTAAATTTTACTGGGATTTTTTTTACAGTGTACTGAAATCCAATGTTAAATATACATATTTAAAATGTAAAATTCACATGTAACTCCGTAAGTATGTTTACGGTTTGATGTCATTTTTACAGTATTGTTCTGGTAACCACAGCTGCCGGTATTTTTCCGTAGAAACAACAGGATTTTTTTTTACAGTGTACTGTTTAAAGGCTTTTTATTAATTTCAGAAAGAGGATGAAAATGTAAAAAAAAAAAATGCAACCATTTTAGCGCAACCGTTTCTTGACTTAAAACATACTTTACATAAAAAATGCTGCAAAAGTGTAGAAAGGTGTCCTATTTAGAGTGGATAACAAGAAAAAAACTGTACTGGTCATATGGCTCATTTAGGTTTAGGGGAGGACCTCCATGTTTGCTTTAAAAAAAAAAAAAAATCATACATTTTCAAAGATCCACTTCATAAAAACTTAATACGAAATCACCAACTCAATTGTTCAATTTTCCCAGAAGATTGAGTTTAGGCTATCCCCTCAAACAATGAAATCTATGACATTCTCTTTGCATCAAAATCCTTGGATCATTTCCCTCTCCTGTAACATTACTGCTCCGCAGGCCCCGGCGGCCCCTAAATCATCCCACACCTCAATAAAACGTTTCATCATGTTGAAGCACATCAGCGACACACCCCTGTTATCCAGACTAGTGAGAGAGCCTGCAGTGACTGCCATCTCTGCATATTAATTTACATTAGGTCTGTTTTTGCTTGGCAGGTGCGGGTCTCTACGAACCAAGCCGGCCAATTCATCACCTTCCTAGTCTCCGAGGAGAGAAAGATCTATATTAGGATGTCAGTGCTAACAGCTAATCATTAGCAGAGCCTTTCCTGACCTGTAATTAAAGTGCCGGGCTTCATTTTGCCGAAGGTTAAAGGCATCGTTGTTGAGTTTAAAGAGCCACATATAAAAAGCCTAGGAGATGGACGGACTTTTGACTGTTTTTTGCGGGGAAAGGTAAATCCAGTGTTGCTAGCGTATGTGTCACTTTTACAACTCTTTTGAATTATATTCTCAGTGTCTGTAATGCAGAAGCAGAGTTGAAACATTAAGCAACAGCGCTGATTTATAGCATCTCAAAATCCTGCAATGCCTCGACAAGCCATGATGAATGAACGCTAATGCTCAAGATTAATCTGTATAATGCTAACTAACAGGTTTGACTCGAGGAGCTAAAGAGCAGCTCTCTCTCTCTGTTTGTGATCTTACAGCAATATCACGCAAAATATGAAAGTGTTTGTCAGATCTGAGAGAAGTAACAGAGCTGGAGCGAGCTAGCTTTGAGTCGTAGCCTCATACAGGAAGTGATGAATGGGCTAAAGCGGGAGCGATCCATCACGAGCAAGAGTATTAATTAATGTTGTAGGAGGAATGCCAGAAAGACCTGTTTCACATCAGCAAAAAGAAAGAGAGAGAGAAAAAGAATGAACGAAAGAGAGAGAGAGAGAGAGAGAGACCTCACGACGGTTTTCCAGCACTAGCACAAATTTTAGCCGCCCCAGCAACAAAGGCTAAGTAAGCTAAGTGCAGTGTTTGTGTTGACAGAAGCATAAATGTTTAATATTTATCCAGACAGCCGTGTAATCTGGTAACTGTAGGACAACAGCTGCATATGTTAGATTGTGACTTGAAATATTCAGAACATTACTGTTAGCATTTAGAAATACACATTTAGCATTTAAAAATATTTTTATTTTTGTTATCTTTTTGATTTACATGTTATTACCTGTTCAACTTTTAGTTATAAATCTAGATTTCTGCTATTGATTACTGATTACTGCGATATTATTACACATTAAGTCTATTATATTCACCAAGGCTACAAAATACATTGTATATATATATATATATATATATATATATATATATATATTAGTATTTAAATATTGCAACTTTTTTCAGGATCCTTTGATTAATAAAAGCCATAAAAGAATAACATTTTTTTTTTTTTAAATATAAATCTTTTGTAACAGTATAAAAGTTCAATTTAATGATCCTACTCACCCCAACATTTTGAAAGTTACTTTAACTATGCCAAATTCAAACCAAAATAATGTCCATCAATTGTAGTTTGAAGGACATACAGTAATTCAGACAAAAAAGGGGTTTGAACTAGAGGTTTAAACTATAACCTGTCTCTACTAAACATCATAATTTTATTAGCATTTTCGTGTTAGAAGAAGATCTGTTTAAGTATTAGACATATAAGAAAAAAAAAAAAAAACGTATTCTTTTTCAGAGCTTTTTCTTTCATCACCACCAGAACAATAGCTGCTTAAATGCACACAATTGCACAATAGAGGTCTATTCTTCTGAATGTGAGCAGTGAATATGTACAAAGAGTTCATAACTTTAAGTCCAAAACCTCTATTGAGCAAGAATAATCGACTAAAGATGCATTTCTTGTTAAAGGAACTGCTGGCCATTTATTAATACTCCTTAACGAGCCGGCTGGCCAGATGCCTATGAAGAAGAAAGCTTGTCATTTATTAGCAGTGTAATTAGCTACACCCGCCGACAAACCCCCAAGACAAAACTGCTTGTTCACCTCACTGGCAGTACACCACTTTGTTAAATCTGCATTTTGCAGCACATCTCTTGTGTTTTGTAAAGTCATAAGAAGCTACGCTAAGGAAGTCTCGGGAAGCTGAGCCCGTGAACCCTGGTGTTTCAGTAGTATTTCAACCGTTCTTCCTCATTACGGCCACTATAGCCAGGCTGATGGATGCAGAAAACATCCATCACTCCACCATGCAGCTCAGCAAGCAGGTCAGACATTACAGGAGTGAAATTATCACTGCCCATCATTTTCCCACAGGCATTAAATGTGGCATTTATCACAAGGCAGGTCCCCAATCTGCTGTTTAAAAAAAAAAAAAAATCCTCCTCGGATAGCACTGGTGTGAACAAAAAAAATCTCTCCTTTGACCATTTAAGACAGGCACATCTTATAGATGCGGCAGAAGTAAAGGCTGTGTCTAAACAGAGCTTTATGTTCAAAGCCATGAATTCTAATTTTTTTGTTGAGGCTTCCTTGACATGAATTTCCATTGTCCCCAGTCACATGTTGTTAGGTCATATCTGCATTTATGCAGTATATGTTAATGCAAGAGTATATTTTCATAAGAGCAAAGAAATCCTCAATATTTTACAAAATGTTTTTTTTCTTATCCATGTTCTAATGTAGATGAATCCAGATTATTCTAAATGAATCCTAAATGAGGCATGTGCCTGAAGTTAGTAAGTAGCATAATACAGGTTCAAACCATCTCCATATAAGGGCTTTCCGCACAAGTTAAGCCCAATGTATACTTTACTTTTTACGCGAATACGCGAGGGTCAGCGTATAATGTGCGTGATGCGAATTTCGCCATCAGAAGAGTATGCGCACCGCCAGATTTTTGTACTTAATACGCGTATTAATTTGTTTATCCACATGGTGGCAACCGTGCCCTGGGGGCACCGATTCACAAGGCAGTCAAAGAAAACCTGCATAATCAGAACAGACCAATAGAGTGCCTCAGGGATGACGCAAAACCCGGAAGCGAGTTAGCATTTTAGGACTTCCGGTTCCACCGTCAAGTCTATAAGTTGCGTCCCAAATGACGCACTATACACTATGCACTTATACACTATGTACTTGTGCACTATGCACTCATCCATGTAGTGCGTGAATTGTATAAGGTTATTTTGTCATTTAACAACGGAGTCCGATCCTCCCTTCCCCTCCACTACGTAATTAAAGCTGCGACAGTTGAGTGCATGAAGTGTCCAACATTCCACACTTCGTTTTTTCCGTTAATTTAGTGCATCATCCGTGCGCCGCTAACTTCCGGGTTGGCCTACAAAAACGCATCATCCCTGGGGCACTCAATAGACCCTTTTCACATGACGTCACACAGCTTCCGTTTGGACTTGAAGCAGTGGATCCTCACTTCTAGCGCCGCTCGAATGAAGTGCACTCAATAGTTGTACATAGGCCACAAATGTGGTTAGAGGATGATAGTCACCCAATTTCATGTAAATTCAAGGCAAGCTGTTTGGCAGATCTCAAACGAACGTACTATCGGCGAGATTTTCTGCTTGAAGTCGGAGGAGGAGTTGAATACGGAGCACTGAAGCCGTACACTTTCTGCTGCCTGTAGTAACTTGCAAACTTTGCTGTCTTTATTGCAGATTAAGCTGTTTATATGTATTTGTCAGTATTTACCATGGTAAAAAAACATTGTCATCATTCATCTCTTTATCGCAGAATAAGACTGTAGCATACGAAATATACAGAGGATTTACGTACTCATTGTTATAGCAGCATTAAATGAATTAAATCAAATTATTTCTCCAGGGAATAACATTAAATGAACACATACTTCAGTTTTGTATTTTCAATACACTTCTTACAAATTATACAATCTTAATATATTGCACCAGTTCAGTTTAAACTGGTATGATGTAAAATGATCTAAAATCTTCACACCATTAATTATTCTGAGTATTATGTGGATGTGCTACTTTCAGGTGCTCGTAAATAAATCTCACAAGAACAATACTGTTATCATAGCTTATGAATTTCTAAAAATAAAGATTTGTTTTTAAAGGTGCCCTAGAATTAAAAATTGAATTTATCTTTGCATAGTTAAATAACAAGAGTTCAGTACATGGAAATTACATACAGTGAGTCTCAAACTCCATTGTTTCCTCCTTCTTATATAAATCTCATTTGTTTAAAAGACCTCTGGAAAACAGGCAAATCTCAACATAACACTGACTGTTACGTAACAGTCGGGATCATTAATATGTACACCCCCAATATTTGCATATGCCAGTCCATGTTCAAGGCATTACACAAGGGCAGCCAGTATTAACATCTGGATCTGTGCACAGCTGCATCATCAGACTAGGTAAGCAAGCAAGAACAATAGTGAAAAATGGCAGATGAAGCAATAATAACTGACATGATCATTGATATCATGATATTTTTAGTGATATTTGTAAATTGCCTTTCTAAATGTTTCGTTAGCATGTTGCTAATGTACTGTTAAATGTGGTTAAAGTTACCATCGTTTCTTACTGTATTCACGGAGACAAGAGCCATCGCTATTTTCATTTTTAAACACTTGCAGTCTGTATAATTCATAAACACAACTTCATTCTTTATAAATCTCTCCAACAGTGTGTAATGTTAGCTTTAGCCACGGAGCACTATCAAACTCATTCAGAATCAAATGTAAACATCCAAATAAATACAATACTTACGCGATTAGACATGCTGCATGACGAACACTTTGTAAAGATCAATTTTGAGGGTTATATTAGCTGTTTGAACTTTGTTTATGCTGGTTAAGGCGAGCTTCGTGGGTGGAGAGCACGTGATTTAAAGGGGCCACACACCCTGAATCGGCGCATATTTAATGATGCCCCAAAATAGGCAATTAAAAAAATGAATTAAAAAAAACCTATGGGGTATTTTGAGCTGAAACTTCACATGCACATTCAGGGGACACCTTAGACTTATATTGCATCTTTTAAAAAGACAGTATTCTTAATAAGACAATATTCTTTATATTCAACAGATTTGTGTGGACACACAATCATTGCGATAAAACTCTGACAGCAATTCAAGGACACAACATTGCTAAAGTTTCTGCTCGCGGAAACCCTAAGCAAGGCAGTTACAGAAAGGAAATAATAAATAATGTTACCAAAAGAACCCGACTGTGTAAATTCTTGACATAAACATAAACTCTAGCATGAAAGAATAGAAATATGTAAACATGAGTTGTAACTCATAGCGAGAGATTGCTTAATACTGTGCATGCGTCGAACAGTATGCTTTGTAAGACTGTGCGTTCGACTGTGCACGTACGCTAGAGAATATATAAGTATACCCAGGGCTTTACTGTGAACGTTTCACATCGTCGCTTGAACACTCTCCAAACAAGCTGAAACACAATAACACGCTTTTATGTATAGACCTAGACTTTGTGTAATCAATAGCATATTTATGCAGAATGTATCAATTATTTAGCATTATCACACTGAGTGCTGTTATTCTGTGATTCGGCTGAAGGTAAACAAATGCTTATGATATTCAGACCAGGAGCATTACATTTCTTTTACAGTTCAATTATCAGTTGAGTGACTTACTTTTTAGACACAATCATTTTTAGACATAATAATGCCAAAAATAGTTCCAAACAACTTCAGGACAGAATCAGAAGTTGTACGTCTCCAAGCAATGAGTATACTGGTGGTTGATGAATCAGAACTAAAGGGATACTTCAAAATTATCCCATGATTTACTCAACCTCAAGCCATCCTAGGTGTATATGACTATCTTCTTTCAGACAAGCTCAATCTGAGATATATTAAATAATATCCTGGCTCTTCCAAGCTTTATAATGATAGTGAACGGGACTCGAGATTTTGAAGCCCAAAAAAGTGCATCCATCCATCATAAAACTAATCCATACAGCTCCAGGGGTTAATAAAGGCCTTCTGAAGCAAACCGATAGTTTTTTTTTTTTTTTTAATTTAAAACATTATAAACTATAATAATTGGCTTTTGGCAATGGCCATACGCAAGTCAAGTTCCGGCCGAAGAGTGACCTCTGACCCGACGTATGACATAGGATGTAGGAGTAGCGTAAGCTTAGGTAGGAGTAGATGCCTCTTACGGTTCAAACAAGTATAGGGCTGGGCAACAAATTTAAGCTCCTCTTATATCAAAATCCTCCAAAATTTCTCTTTAAAAATGAATATATTTAGATTGTTTATTCATAACCGGTGTTTTGATTTGATCTATCCTCTGCACTTTCACGTTCGTCATGTGTCAGGTCAGAGCAGGGCCGGCGCTACCTATTGGCAGAGCAGGCAGTTGCCTATGGCCTCGGGCATGGAGCAGGACCTCCATTACCTGAAGAAAAAGCAAAGTTCATATTCAAAGTCAAAGAGAGTAGGCTATTACAGTGCTAGAGTATTTATTTTTTAATGATTTAAAAAAAAAAAAAAAACTAAAGTACCTCAACTTTCTGTATCTTTTAAAGGGACAGTTCACCCAAAAATGAAAATTTGATGTTTATCTGCTTACCCCCCAGGGCATCCAAGATGTAGATGACTTTTTTTCTTCAGTCGAACGCAAATTATGATTTTTAACTGCAACCGCTGCCGTCTGTCAGTCAAATAATAGCAGTGATTGGGAACTTGAACAATAAGAGTCGAAAAAACTTCCATAGACAAATCCAAATTAAACCCTGCGGCTCGTGACGACACATTGATGTCCTAAGACACGAAACGATCGGTTTGTGCGAGAAACCGAACAGTATTTATATCATTTTTTACCTCTAATACACCACTATGTCCAACTTCGTTCAGCTTCCGGCTAGTGAGGTCTGATCGCGCTCTGACAACGGCAGTGATGTCTCACGCTCATTGAATTATATGGGCGAGACATCACTTCTGTCTTCAGAACGCGTTTTTTGACCTCACTAACAGGAAGCTGAACGAAGTTGGACATAGTGGTGTATTAGAGGTAAAAATTATATAAATAATGTTCGGTTTCTCGCACAAACCGATCGTTTCGTGTCTTAGGACATTAATGTGTCGTCATGAGCCACAGGTTTTAATTTTGATTTGTCTAAGCAAGTTTTATTTACTGTTATAGTTGAAGTTCCCATCTACTGCTATTATTTGACTGACAGATGGCAGCGGTTGCAGTTAAAAATCATAATTTGTGTTCGACTGAAGAAAAAAAGTCACCTACATCTTGGATGCACTGGGGGTAAGCAGATAAACATCAAATTTTCATTTTTGGGTGAACTATCCCTTTAAATTCTGCTGTTTACATTACTGTTCTACCGTAAAACTTACTTTCAGTTTTAAATACCTAAATGTTGTTATATTTATTGAAAAATAAGTGTACAATTTAATTTAAATACTCAAAGTAATTAAGTATTTATGCTTAGTAGTTTGTCTCTTTCACTTTTACCATATAGTAGTTGTTATGTGTTCACTATACACTATAAGTGAAGTTCACAACGTAATTTCGGGAGGAGTGAACCCTAATCTTTCAATTATGACCAGAGCATATAAGCAGCTACTCACCCTGCTCTGGCATCAGTTGTTTCGATATCCCTTCACCTCCACCTCATAATTTAGGCATCTCATCCATCGTACTCCTCTTCCAGGCACTAGTAGTCCCTGGGGGGTATATCCAAGCTCGAGTTGAAGCTGCTTCCTCGAGCCCCTCCACAGCGGACAGCAAGCCAATACGCTTAACCTTATTAGCTTAAAGATTTTATGAGGAAACGAACTTGTGAAACTCCCATTTGGAACCTTTATTTTTAAGAGTGTGTCATGCATATTTGAAGTTTTGCACTGCAATACATATGACAATATGTATATATATATAGATGTTTTTCTTACAAAAATCCATCGCCTCACTTCAGAAGGACTTTATTAACCCTCTGGAGCCGAGTGGATATTTTTTATGATGGATGGATGAACTTTTTGGGCTTCAAAATCTACCTTACTACCATTATAAAGCTTGGAAGAGCCAGGATATTATTTAACATATCTCTGATTGTGTTTGTCTGAAAGAAGATAGTCATATATACCTAGGATGGCTTGAGGGTGATTAAATCATGGGATTATTTTTTGGGGGGGGGTGAACTATCACTTTAATTATGGCTACCGATGTATGACACATTTAAATACATTTGCCATCACAGAAACAGATAGGCTATGTTCCATTGTAAAGTGAAATGACATTCATTCAACTGATTATTTCCCAGTTGGTACTTATAATAGGAATCATCCGTGCTGTATAGCTTCTTGCCTCAGTTTATGTTTTATGCCTTATTTTTCCGTTAGAATAATAAATACAGCCAGCTCCAGAGGTGTCCTGAAATATTTCATGGTTCTCATCAATGACATTATGCTTGAGTATCTTCTCAGCAGTCCTGGCCAGCTATATTTGAATTTATGTAGGGCTGTAAAAGTGAAATTGATTTCCGATCAGGCAGAGGAGCTGGACTGGGTCTCATCCAGTCCCATTAGCTGTGCATCAGAGGAGACACGTGTAATTGCTGCCGATCACATATTAGAGTGAACCCTCAGCGACTGCTGACTGTGCAGAGACAGAAGCAGAGGTAACAAAGACGCCAACACTCATTTAAAAGCTAATTCTGATGTTGTGTGCTGTGTTGCAAATCTAACGTAGCTCTGAGAATTGAAAGCCCGGCAAAATTGATAAAAACAAAGAGGTTCCATTTGTTGGATATATTGGCCCCAAAATACCTAGACACTTAAAACACACATAATATGGAAGCTTGTTTCCACCATGGAATAAAAAATCATGAAGTAATTGTGACTTTTTATTGCACTATATAGTTTTTTTTTCGTGCAATTTCGAGTTTATACCTCACTATTCTGACTTTTTTCCACAGAATTGCGAGTTTATATTTCGCAATTTGGACTTTATAACTCACAATTCTGAGTTTATATCTTGGAATTCTGACTTTATTTTTCAGTCAGAATTGTGAGATAAAAAGTCTCAATTACTTTTATTTGTTATTCTATGGTGGAAATAAGCTTTCAAGCCCTTCAAGCAAAGCCCTTCACAAAAAGAAGTTAAAGGTATACTGTGTATCTTGTTGCACTCTAGCGGTTAAATAAAACTACATGCATCTTGTGGAAGAACATTGCAGCTGGACCTACTTCTCTTAGTTTATGTCTATGACGAGTCACACAGGTACTGGGATACTCTGCAGTGGTTGTCATCCCACCCGGTATAAAATAGTCAGAATACAAACATTTACTAAAGGCATTCCGCAGCATGTTAGATTAGAAACGGCAAATCACTTGTATGAAAACGATTTAAAGCATGAACTAAATTGAGTATCCAGATAGCATAATCTGTGCTCGTGATTTAGCGACTGAAGTGAAATTCAGCCAGGGGCAGAAAAACGAAAAGGATTTGAGCAGTGCTCTTTTGGTTTTGAGTCAGCGGGGGTGGAGAGTGGGAGCTGGCCGACTGCAGCGGTCTGACACTGGAGGAAGGCCCATTCCTTTCCCGGAAGAGGGCGGCATTGCCCGAGACTAGAGCTTGGCGTTCGAGGGGCTTTATTGTCCATTCTTTATGGCCGGAAGGATTGAATGGGCTGGAGATGAGAAAAGAGATCACGGGAGTTTTGCCCGTGGTGGCCGGGGTAGGCCTCGGCATGCTGGGATCGGTTTGTTTGGATTGATGCCCACAAGATAACGTTGAGGGATCAGCTGTGGTGCTGGGTGAAGGATAATCAATCCTTAGGCCAGAGGATTGCAGTAAAGATTCCTCGAGGATGAAGGATTTTTTCATCGGATGGCGAGAGCTTGATTTCGGACATGTTGGAAACGTAGGACATGTTTTGGACATGTTGGGAATGCTCTCCACTAATTAAGTTAATTATTTGAACCTGCTCCTCCCAAACTTTGTTAATAAAACATCATATGGAAGTCTACACAGGTTTGTTTTGTGTTCGTTTCGGAAGTTAGAACAGCTTGCCAAAGCGAACATTCTGAAAAAAGTTTGCTCTGGTTGGTGAACACCTCCAAACTACCATTGGTCTGTGGTGATTACGTAATAGGTAGGTGTGGCTCTGGGGCTCCGCCTTCTTTGACATGGAGATCTTCTCTGGTTCATTTCTTCTGTTTAGTCCGTCGAGGTCATACAGCCGTGATTAAAACATGAATACACTGAAGTGCTTTATAGTAGAAATTGAACAACTTTGACACTGTTTTTTTTTTTTTTTCATGTTTTTCATGTTTAATACAGTAAAACTGCTTTCTTTTAAAGAATCTATTGTATAAAGTGCTATATAAATAAACGTGACGTGACATGGAGTGCTGAACTGCACTCGAAAACACAACTCTATGATGCATACTTTAGTTCATTGTCCTAATATCTTGTTAGAAGTATTTTCATTTCATTGATTAACGATCATTAGTTCCATCTTTTCATAGTTATTTTGGTCACGTGGTCCCAATACAGAATATTTAGCCCTCATGTTAGCCATGTTTGTTGGTTGTGTATTCTGTAACAAGTCATCCACTCCGAGTTGAAGTGGATAACTCATGTGCAGTTTATTGAAATAATGAAACAAATACAAAGCTAACAAAACACGACAACGACTTGACATAACTCGAGCATGAACATGAATGTGAAACAAAACCTAAACAGACATGACAATAAGGCGCTGAATAGACTTCTTGTTATTGCATTAAAAAAATGTTAATCAGATCAAATTCATACCTGAGTCTCCAACGTGATCAACTGTTTGACTAGGGCTCTGACTAATCATAATGTTGTTGTTAAGAGATGAAATCCAAACGCACAATCTCCAAAACACCCTGTGCCACCCCCATTAAAAACAGATTCACTTCAGTGATTATTCCCAATGTTCTACTTACAAACCAAAGTGGGGATTTATATTCCCAATTTTTTTCCTGACATTCTACAAATAGATTGTTCCGGGTGGGACCCAACAGGCGCTCTGTGGGACATTTATAACACACAGTGTAATTCATCTCTTTTGAAACACTCGCTCAAGCCTCAAAAAAGCATTATTTTAGCTGTCATCTGCCTCCTTTCTGATCAATACCAGAAAAAAAGAGAAAGCGTAAAAAGTTAGATTTGATGGAGAAAATTCACTCTGTGGGTGGGAAATGTGGTGAAAGTGTTCGCTTCTTCCGATCTATGATTAGTTTTTATGGTTTTCTGCTGATTTCCAAATCGTTCTGTTTGACTTTGAGTAGTATAAACTGGTCTAGGGTCAGTTTATGAGGACAATCTCTTCAGCTCAACAAGGGCTGATTACCTCTGATGATTTATTGTTTTGTCAGCAGCTGTGTACTGGGTTTTAGTAATATCTCATTTGAAGCAGATCAAATATACATTGTCGTTAAAAACACTGCCAGAATGAAACATAGGAGAGCCAATAAATGATTTTGTCTGAGAAGAGAGCTTTGATGTTAAATTAATGAAAAAGGTTTTTACTTCGACTGAAAGTGATTATATTGCTTTGATATTTCAGTTCTGGAAGGTCAATATATCCAGCTACAGTTGTGTGAAATGACTATTCTGATAGCTAAACTGACAAAAATTTGGTGATTTTGTGTCTTTTGAAAACCATCACAAAACTCTCTGTGGATGCCTGTAAAAAATATGCAAGCACCCATTTAAATGTTTAACTAATGTTGGTCACTAAAAAATTTAAATGTTTGGTTTCACGCAGATAAATCAACTCTTGGATATTAAAAAAATGATAGAAACTGCAACTTTATGCCATATTAATAAAGTCAAATTCTTTTGCACTGAAAGTTCAGACACTTCTTGCATCACTGTTTTCACAAAATATTTAGCAGCGCAACTGTTTTCAACATTGATAATAATAAAACATTTTCCTGAGCAGAAAATCATATTATAACGATTTATGAAGGATCATGTGACACTGAACACTGGAGTAATGATGCTGAAAATTCAGCAGCCAATCCTGTGTTTGTCATATTAGGTCGGACTGAATAACATTTTTTTATTATTTAATTTGCTTAATTTAAGCTTAAAGGAAAATTCTGTCATTGTTACTCACCCTCATGTCGTTCCAAACCTCTATGGCTTTCTTTCTTTGTGTTCCACAGAGTGTTATGTAAATGTACCTACCAGGAACTGTTGAAGGAACAGTATTCTTGTGGTCTGATTAACTTTCATTTGACTGGATATCATTATAATAGCCATTGCAGAGCAGTGTTTTGTTACTCTCTCTCTCTCCACTCGGACAGCAGGCTCCTCCGTGTGTTTGGGTTGGCTGTTTTGATCAAAAGTCCATCAATAGTGTCCTTGTGGCACTGGCTGCCTCATTTATAATCTCATAACTGATGCTCTGAGAGACTCATCCTTACAGGAGCAGGAGCTTCATGCATCAGTACTTCCTGCCTGCATTCACAATGAAGAGGAAGTCATGGTCAGCCAGACACAACACTTAACATGTAAAACATCAGCTCGCTGAGGAAACTCAAAGAAAAAAAAAGTTGCAGTTTTGGAGGAGAAATTAAGTTTCAGCAGACGTTGTGTAAAAATGTCAGGAAAGGTGCTGAATACACTGGGTTTAAAATGTTTGGGGTCTTGCATATGTGCATTTTACTACATATAGACATCAATTTTATCATTGTTTACTCACCATCATTTTTGTTTAAAACCTGTATGTACACATTTTTTAATATGTGTTTCTAATATGCTGTAAACTCTATGTTATTGAGACAAAATGTCTGTCAATATCCAAAATCCTTGCCTTGTGGGAACGTTTTTTACTCCTGATGAGGAAAATAGCTTATGTACGGTGGCCCAGTAGTGCACAACACAACGAAATTAAAAAAGCAAACATAAGTTCACAACGCAACGGAATTGAGCCACAACACAACGAAATCAAGCCACAACACAACGAAATCGAGCCACAACACAACGGAATCGAGCCACAACACAACGAAATCGAGCCACAATACATCGAAATCGAGCCACAACACAACGGAATCGAGCCACAACACAACGGAATCGAGCCACAACACAACGAAATCGAGCCACAACACAACGGAATTGAGCCACAACGCAAAAAAAACCGAGCCACAACACAACGAAATCGAGCCACAACACAACGGAATCGAGCCACAACACAACGGAATCGAGCCACAATACATCGAAATCGAGCCCAAACACAACGGAATTGAGCCACAACGCAACAAAATCGAGCCACAACACAACGGAATTGAGCCACAACGCAACAAAATCGAGCCACAACACAACGGAATAAAACCACAACACAACGAAACCGAGCCACAACACAACGGAATCGAGCCACAACACAACAAAATCGAGCCACAACACAACGGAATCGAGCCACAATACAACGAAATCGAGCCACAACACAACGGAATAAAGCCAAACCACAACGGAATCGAGCCACAACACAACGGAATTGAGCCACAACGCAAAAAAAACCGAGCCACAACACAACGGAATCGAGCCACAACACAACGAAATCGAGCCACAACACAACGGAATCGAGCCACAATACATCGAAATCGAGCCACAACACAACGGAATTGAGCCACAACACAACGAAATTGAGCCACAACGCAACAAAATCGAGCCACAACACAACGGAATTGAGCCACAACGCAACAAAATCGAGCCACAACACAACGGAATAAAGCCACAACACAACGAAACCGAGCCACAACACAACGGAATCGAGCCACAACACAACAAAATCAAGCCACAACACAACGGAATCGAGCCACAATACAACGAAATCGAGCCACAACACAACGGAATAAAGCCAAACCACAACGGAATCGAGCCACAACACAACGAAATCGAGCCACAACACAACGGAATTGAGCCACAACGCAACAAAATCGAGCCACAACACAACGGAATCGAGCCACAACACAACGGAATAAAGCCACAACACAACAAAATCGAGCCACAACACAACGAAATCGAGCCACAACACAACGGAATAAAGCCACAACACAACAAAATCGAGCCACAACACAACGGAATTGAGCCACAACGCAACAAAATCGAGCCACAACACAACGGAATAAAGCCACAACACAACGAAACCGAGCCACAACACAACGGAATCGAGCCACAACACAACAAAATCGAGCCACAACACAACGGAATCGAGCCACAATACAACGAAATCGAGCCACAACACAACGGAATTGAGCCACAACGCAACAAAATCGAGCCACAACACAACGGAATCGAGCCACAACACAACGGAATAAAGCCACAACACAACAAAATCGAGCCACAACACAACGAAATCAAGCCACAACACAACGGAATCGAGCCACAATACATCGAAATCGAGCCACAACACAACGGAATTGAGCCACAACACAACGAAATTGAGCCACAACGCAACAAAATCGAGCCACAACACAACGGAATTGAGCCACAACGCAACAAAATCGAGCCACAACACAACGGAATAAAGCCACAACACAACGAAACCGAGCCACAACACAACGGAATCGAGCCACAACACAACAAAATCAAGCCACAACACAACGGAATCGAGCCACAATACAACGAAATCGAGCCACAACACAACGGAATAAAGCCAAACCACAACGGAATCGAGCCACAACACAACGAAATCGAGCCACAACACAACGGAATTGAGCCACAACGCAACAAAATCGAGCCACAACACAACGAAATCAAGCCACAACACAACGGAATAAAGCCACAACACAACAAAATCGAGCCACAACACAATGAAATCAAGCCACAACACAATGGAATTGTGTTGTAGAGCTCACTAAAGTTAGTTTTCCTTTCCACTGTTCTATAGAGTCGGCAGTAATATCAATACCACAATTAGTTTTAAAAGTATGTAACCACCGTATATCGACATGAAATATTAATTCAAAATCACCTACGTGCAAAATAGCTTCATATCATACCTGTGAATGATTTGAAACGCTACCACTGTGCATGGTGAAAGGAACATCTGCCAATTCCACCAAGTGGTTAAAACGTATAATTTGTATTCAATAAAATTACTTATAACATTTAAAAGCAGACATATTCAAATTCCAAAGCTTGTCAGTCTTACCAACAGGAACTAACAAGCTTTGGAATTTGAACATGTCTGTTGTGCTTTACATGTGCTTTATTTTGTTGTGTTGTGGCTTTATTCCATTGTGTTGTGGCTTTATTTCATTGTGTTGTGGCTTTATTCTGTTGCGTTGTGGCTTTATTCCGTTGTGTTGTGGCTTTATTCCGTTGTGTTGTGGCTTTATTCCGTTGCGTTGTGGCTTTATTCCGTTGTGTTGTGGCTTTATTCTGTTGCGTTGTGGCTTTATTCCGTTGTGTTGTGGCTTTATTCCGTTGTGTTGTGGCTTTATTCCGTTGCGTTGTGGCTTTATTTCATTGTGTTGTGAACTTATGTTTGCTTTTTTAATTTCGTTGTGTTGTTCACTTACTGGGCCACCGTACTTATGAATCATACTAAGTGAGCTTTTTGAAAATGTAAAAATGCAGAACGTTTTCTGTGATTGGTAGGTGTTGAGTTAGGGGATAGAATATACAGTTTTTACAGTATAAAAATCATTATGTCTATGGAATTTCCCCATAAAATATGAAAACCCAATGTGTGTGTGTTAAAGCTCATTGACTTTCATTGCACAAAAATAGTTGAAATGCTCTTCAAAACATATTATTTTATGTTCCACAGAAGAAAGAAAGTCATACAGGTTTGTGTAGATGATAGATTTTTCGTTTTTGGGTGAACTATCCCTTTGAGTTTAGTATTTTTGGTATAACCTGATGTTTTAAAATATATCATTCAAAAGTTTAGGGTCAGTAAGATTTGTAATGTTTTTGAAAGATGTCTCTTATGCTCACCAATTAAAGCTGTGCTTATTTGTTAAAAATACAGTAAAGACTGTGATATTGAACTATTATTACAATTCAAAATAACTATATATATATATTTTTTAATAAATAGAATGTTAAAAAGAACAGCATTTATGTGACAGAAATCTTTTGTGACATTAGAATGTCTTGAGGGGGAAAAAAAATTAATTTCGACTTAATAACAAAATGTTACCACCACATGAAGCACTTTTTTCATTGCACACACATAGTAAAGGCACAGTGTGAGAAAAACACTCAACAGCAGGCGTAGACAGTACAGCTGAGAGTTCCAGCAGTCTTCCAGGACTTTGTCCACACTTCATGTCATGGGCTGATCGCAAAGAACTTGTGTTTGAGAGAGAGAGAAGCGGACAGAGCCTGCATACTCATTAGCTGAGCATGTTGGGATGCCTGTTTATGTCACAACAGTGGTCGTGATGTTTCCCTGAGGTTTATTCACAACACCTACGGAAACAGGAGAACCTAAAAGATAGAGGATGGAAAGGCAAGAAGCACAGATGATCTTATGTGCAGTCGTGTCTTTCAGGACCCACGGGAATGATGCAACATTACAGCCAGAAATGTACTTTGTGGAAGTTTGCAATCATGCTATCCTTTTGTTAGTTTGCCGCTAACAGATTTTAATTCTTAAATGTCAGTGCTATGTCTTCATTCAGTTAGCTATCTATATTTTTAACAGTGTAACTTCAAATAACTGCTTGATAAATTGATGATTACGTTTTTATATAGCTCAAATAGCACATTTTTCATGAAAGAACTAAACTGGAAGAACTGATAAATACAAGCTTCAATATTCTGTTTTTAAATCTTCCATTGTCAAAAAATATAAAAATAAATATAGGGCAGAGACTTGGTTTGGTGCATCGGTTGTTGATTGGATAGAGGCTGATCATTGAAACACACCCCTGAATAAAAGCTCGGGGTTTATGCAGACTAAAACAACAGACTGATTTGGGAATCATACATTACCAGAGAGAAGTCTGTTGTTTTAAAATTGTATGAATGACTCTTTTTATTAAAGCTGCTGTCTGCAATTTTTGGCCCTCTAGCGGTTAATAAACAGAACTGCACATGTCTTGCGGAGGAACATTCTAGCCGGAGCTACTTTTCTCCGTGTATCTATGGCGAGTCACGCAGTTACTGTGGTACTCTGCGGCGAGTCCTACAAGTCTGGTCTGAAATAGTCAGAATATAAACTCTTATTATAAGTGTACCATAATTATTCAGGATAAGACAAAAACATGGTTTGGAAAATGGATTCATGTTGTATATTCTCATTATATAATTTTTTGTAAATTTTTAACACAAAAAAAGTTGCGGACTGCAACTTTAACATCAATGATGCATTTAAAATAAAATACAGTACGTTTTCATTTCATGACGACTTTGAAAGTCATTACATGATTTGTTTTAGCTTTTACAAAGTGAAGAGCAAGGTACTTTGCCCCATTTTTTTCAAAAATCTGTTTACAAGCAACAGATGCTGTCAACAGAACTTGTTTCAAGTGTTATTTGTCATGTACACAATGTAAAAAGCATTTAAATGTTTGTCTATGTACCTCACCACAACTGTATTTTTATAAATAAAAAGGAAGAAAATGCATGTAAACTATTTATATAGAATAGTTTAAATAAGGATGTAGTGAGATATATTGTTCAGGGAAGAAGGAGGCTGGAACTGGTGAACGTTCAAACACACTTTAATGCATCAAAATAAACACAAAACAAAAGTAAAAAGCGGCAGCCCCTCATGGACGACTGCCGCACACATAAACAAAACATAACATAAATCCAGGCCTGGTTCTCTCTTCAATGTCGTCGCTCCTCCTTTTTAGCTCCCAAGCTCCTCCGTGAGATACGAGACCAGTGCGGTGCACAGGTGGCGCTCATTACCAATCACGCCATTGTGAATATGAATATGCAGTGTTAAGTACATATATAAAATGTATATGCAGTATAAACTCAATAGTGCAACTTTTAAGTATATAAGTTGTCTTGAATGTTCAAAGGAGCAGTTCAGTGTCCAAATGTCCACATTATAACATAGAATGATTTCTGAAGGATCACGTGACAATAAAGACTGGAGAAATGAAATCTTCAGCTTTCCCATTACAGTAATAAATAACATTTTTAAAATATATTTAAAAAGACAACACTTATTTTAAATTGTATTTAATTGTATTTCACAATATTTCCATTTTTACTTTTGATCAAATAAATGCAGCCTCGGTGAGCATAAAAGACTCAAAAACTTTCAAAAATTTAAGCCATAGTCTAGAACAAAGTTCTTTTAAGACAAGTCATTTCACTCGGTGGCCATCTTTGAAACGCCTCTCGGGCATCCTGGGCATCATGCAATCATGCATTCTTTGAATGGGGAAACATCAAATTCTCCAAAACTGTTCGCCAACCTTACGATTAAATTTCATATTTGAAATCACCAATGAAATCTAACAAAAAACGGCTCATAAATTTAGTTTCTAAACGCTCGAATCATGACAAAAAAAAAAAAAAAAACTATTTTTCAGGCTGGATCAAGCTAATGCGCATGCCCAGACCTAAATGCGCATCTCTTCAGAGGCGCGCGTCTGACTGTTTCTACAGAGACCGGTGATTCTAACGGCCGCAGAAGTGACGCGATGACTTTACCAGTCGCCGATTGGCTCTTATTTAGAAGGCGGGACTTATTCCGCCATATTGCGCGTTACACTTTCTCCCATTCAAAACAATACGAGTGACACGTCTTGTGTTATTCTATAGTCTTTGGTCTAGAACATCATCATGCATATATTTAAAACACATATATTTAAAAGCCAAATGACATGGAAAAGTATATGGAAATAAATAAGTAAGCAAAGTTTACTGTAGCTACTTTGCAGCATTAATAATAAACCAGCTTGTAAGCTAGGATGGTGAAAGCCTTGGCACACACAACCTGCCAACACCTCTCCCAGCTGGAGTACAGGTCTCTGTGGAACAGTCATATCAGAGTGTCTACAGAGTACACATCTGTGTGAAGACATATGGGCGAGACCTGTGAGCACACACATACACCAAATCACGGGCACCTGCGGTCCCTCTACACCGTAATTACATTTACTACTCTATTTATGGGCACTGCAGCACACACACCGGGTGATCAGAGACATCACTTCCGGCTCCTCATTTTATAGACAGATGCAGATGTGCTCAGCTGGATGGGACATGATGATGGCCTCAGAGGACTGACTAGTATCAACACTCCCGTGCAGTGTTCAGAAATATCTGTATAAATATCCCCTCAACCATTAATGTATGATTCTGTAGTCAAGCTATGTGATTCCTTCCTTCAGTGTGTTTGTGTAAATTTGTTTAGCTCAAACTGTGGTACAAGATATGATGGAAATATAAAACATTCCCTCTGCAAGTTGTTGACCATTCATAATCAGTGCACTGCATGCTTATACACCACAATTTTATTCTGCATGCTAAAGAGAGTGGCAACTGGGGAAAATGACAAAAAAAGGCAAGGTATTTACATTTATATTTTTGGCAGATACTTTTATTCAAAGCAATTTTGTACATTCAAGGTAATCAAGGCTTGGCGCCCGACCACAGAAAGTACTATTCAATTTGGCCTAAAAAAGTGACCTCAAAATTGGTTCTCAAATCTGATTGTTGAGAGGCGCCTCAAAAGTGTTTCCATAGTTACACCAGTTGGTGGCGATAAGTGATTTGCTGAGTCCAAAATCGCATATAGTTCATTCTACATTTGGTTTGAAATCTACTTTATGACTATTAAAAAAGTATTTTCTATTTAGTATGAAATTCGGACAGACTACAGCCACCATGTTGTCACTATCACGTGACCTACGAGCACAGCTGCGTCTTTTCACTGCCATTCACAACTCTGCTCCCATGGCCTCATGGGATAGTAAAGGCTGAATCCAAAATGGCACACTTCTATGCACTTTCGGTCTTGTGGACTTACAATGGCTGCCATGTGCGCTTGTCCGTTAAGTCCGTTAAGACCACAGGGTGTCCCATTCATAATTTTCGGTTTTAGAAGGGTGCTCGTGGGTGACCCTTTGCAGCCGCTATGCGCCCTCGATGCACACTTCAGCTGAGCCCGCAAGTCTGCGAGCTACGCAGAGGACTTTACCCGGATGTCAAAGCAGCATTACATCACAAAAGTGCAGACTCAGAGGAAGACCATGAGGGTTTAGGGTGACATTTGGGGTCGGGCCAATGTGTCCATTGTATGCGCATTTCAGAATCTCAGTAGGTTATCCACATACTTTTCACTTTCTGTTTTATGAATTATGAATTCAGACATATTACTTGGCTCACATATTGTTTTTCGCCAACTATATGGGTGTAGGCATGTTCTTATGCAATGTTGGTTTTTATGAGTAACCCATTGATTAATTCTAATTGAACTGAGTCATTGAATCATTTACTCAACTGATCTGTGCAAAAACTATTCGTTCTGGAACAAAGCAGCACAATATATTGATATTCGAGAACTTTTGCTTTTGAGATAATGGGTCTCATTCATGAAACATTCGTAAATATACGAGTAAATATGTGAGTGATTTGCGCGTAAACAGACTTTCCCGAAAACTCTCCTCCTGATTCACAAATACTTCGTAAACGTCAGAAGTGATAGTGAAATGTGTGTGTGTGTTAATGAATTCCAATCAGTCGTAAATGGGACGCGCGTGTACACTTATTCTCAATTACCATAAATCCCGCCCATTAAATCCGACTGACAACTATATATGGGCATCATATTATGACACCAAATGAAGGATTTTGGCCATTTTATAGGAAACAAGTTCCATAGTTTTCCCAGCCCTATTGAAATCAATTCATTATTTGATTAAAGTGTCCGTTTGCAGATGCTATAGGTGCGTTCACGCGGCCTCGTAATTCCTGTAGTTACAAGATTCTAGCTTGTAAAAAGCGTTCACGTCCTCGTAGAGCTCGTAATTACAGCTTGTAAGCTGGGAGTTTTCTGAAAGCTCCCACATGTAACATGTGGCCACTGTACCACCTGACCGCTGTGGATTGATTTATTAGGCGTTGATAGTGGTGCCATGGAAACGCATAATTTCCAGTCCAAGGACCAAAAGGACGTGAACAGCTCCGAATATAACGTCATTTCAAGATAGCGGTAAATACAAGGTGACGTGAACGCAGCTTATTACTGGCTCTCACAACAAATGTAAAAAGAAAAAACGTATGTGATTACTATATATAATATTTTTTCAAAATGCTGCAAATATGTACCTTATTAGGGTGAATTAAAATGCAGCCTTATTAATGAGCAAAACGTTCGGATGTTAAACGCACTATTTACGCGTGGCTGGGAGCAGGTGTAGATTTCTTTCGTACCAACTAACATTTGGAAAATACGAACATTTTAACATTATTACACATGATTTACACAAAAATTCGTTCTGCTCTTGTTTCATGAATGAGACCCATTGCGTGAAATTAGGCCTAAATATATGCTCAAATACTCATAAATACTCAATAAAGTTTTTTATTTATTTTTTTTATGCTGCTCTTTTCTTCCACAGACCTCCAGAATGGTCAGTCAAGGGACTGATTTTTTATTTTGACCAGAGAAATATAATCAAAAATATGTCACTGATACAGCTTCTGCTCTCAGTTAACTAAACAAATTGACTGGGTAGTACTAGATCCTCAGAACTGATCAAACATACCTGAGAACCCGTGATTTAGTTTTATCTCTCCAAGGGCGCTTATGGTGAAAATGTTCAAAATGACAGAAGTTACTTGGCAAATACTTTTCATCCAAATCAGCTTAAAGTATACTCACTACAGGAGACGGTCCCCTTTGGGCAAACCTAGAATTAAGCACTTCGCTCAAGGGCACAATGGTGATGTGGGATTTAAAGAGCTCTTCAGTTCATGGATCACCTCTTCCAGAGTTTTCCAGCTCAGATCTTTAACCACTTCTCAGCTCCACAAACTAAGCTTGATTCGCTTTTGAGACACTCATCACTAACCTTCGTTCTTTTCTGTTTACTGAGAATTACTGCCATCACTTCACAAAACCCCACAGTGGCCATGCAGTGTCCAGTTGTCTGCACTCTCTAATGTATGTCTCACAGCTGCCAAACTACATTAGAGAAATGAGGCTTGTAGTCCCTTCATTAGACCAGTGCTGGAGAGGAAGAAAAATGTTTAACTGATAGACAATGTTGGGTTTCCAAGTTTTATGGGGACTTTCCATAAACATAATTATTTTTATACGACCCCTAACCCTAAACCTACCTATCACAGAAAACTTTTGCATTTTTCATTTTTACATTATCAAAAAGGTTTGCCAGGACCACACACACACACACACACACACACACACACACACACACACACACACACACACACACACACACACACACACACACACACACACACACATGTTTGTTTTTGTGAATTGTGGGGACTTTCCATAGACTTCAATGCATTTTACACTGAACAAACTGTACATTCTATCCCCCTACCCTGCCCCTACCCCTAAACCTAACCCTCACAGGAAACTGTGCAAACTTTTACTTTTTCACAAAAACTCATTCTATATGATTTATAAACCCATTTACATTGTGGGGACCGCTGGCTGGTCCCCACGATGTAGGTGAACTCAGGTTTATATTACATCATGGGGACATTTGGTCCCCACAATGTAATATAAACAAAAGCACACACACACACACACACACACACACACACACACACACACACACACACACACACACACACACACATGTTTGTTTTTGTGAATTGTGGGGACTTTCCATAGACTTCAATGCATTTTACACTGAACAAACTGTACATTCTATCCCCCTACCCTGCCCCTACCCCTAAACCTAACCCTCACAGGAAACTGTGCAAACTTTTACTTTTTCACAAAAACTCATTCTATATGATTTATAAACCCATTTACATTGTGGGGACCGCTGGCTGGTCCCCACGATGTAGGTGAACTCAGGTTTATATTACATCATGGGGACATTTGGTCCCCACAATGTAATATAAACAAAAGCACACACACACACACACACACACACACACACACACACACACACACACACACACACACACACACACACACTTGGGAAACATTCAAATAGAAGCTTAATGATCAGCTATAGATTGCATATGTTATATCACTTGATCCATGCAGCTGACTTAAAACACAAATTAATTTTCATTTAAAGCTTTATATTTTAATCAAACAACTATTACTGCCTTCAAGGCATTTGCACAGAGTTCTGATTCTTAGAAGAACACCTCTTCTATTTTATTAATAGTAATTATGTCCAATATTAAGATTAAGTGATTGGATTTACAAGTCATAGTGTATTTAGATATTATAAAATAATATAATTTGCAAGCATGAAAGTATGTTGTTACTGGGGGTCTCTAAAATTGCAAATGTTCTGGCTTGTCAAGTCATGATTCACCATTCTTGGCTGCAGGAGTAGGGTTTGCACTTAGTGAGGACACATTAAAGTGGACAGGAAAAATACTGCATTTTGGCGGTGTTGTTATTTACACCCAAATGAATGGGTGTAGGTATGAATCAGTATTTCAAAATAGAAATACAACAGGTTGTGCAACAAACACAGTGTTTATTATCAAAGCTGCAGGGGGTGAAAATCAGATTTTTTTTTTTTTTGTACTCCTGATGATGCACTAGTAATATACAGTATGTGCCTTCGCTATTAGATCTCAGTTACAAGCCATTTAATTTGTGAATATTGACTTTGGTAACTATTATATTTCATGATGTACAGTAATTCCCTTTTTTTCATAATTTTCAGTTTGCATACTGGAGTAGTTCCTAGAAATGTCATGGTACACATCTTCAACACACAGCTTGCTTTTGGCTTCGATGCAACCCAAAATCCTAATTGCTCTTAGTATTTTATATGGCTTTTTGGTCTATGACAAAGGGAGAAAAGGCTAAAGAAAAAAGACGATGAAATATTCACTTCTTTTAGTCCCACTGTTAAAAATGTAATGTGTTCCCTTGTGTTTGAGACATTGGTTCTGACAGCTCAGAAATGCTGATGGCACATCCTACATCCCTCCTCTTCAGATTTGTGAGGTTTATACCACACTGAACACAAATATTTCCACAAAGGGCCAACTGTTCTATCTAAATGCAGGTAAACAAATAGAAAGTATTTCTATTTTTACTATTGTGTGTGTGTGTGTAGGTTTTCTGTGATGGGTAGGTTTAGAGGTAGGGTTAGTGTAAGGGGATAGAATATACAGTTTGTACAGTATAAAAACCATTACGCCTATGGAGAGTCCCCACAAGAATAGCGATGTCTTTTATTTTAAAAGTTATTAAAATTAATATTTTCTTTATTATTTATATCAATATGGTAAACGATAATCCCATTCAAATCTATGTGATAAACAAGTATAGTTCAAAAGTAATCTAAAGAGTAGTCAGTGTATGTTACCTAGTTTGTGTAATCTAATACTAACAGTAATCCAATGACTTTTCTTCATCTAATTTGTAATCAGTAACAGACTACAATCTATCAAACACTGCGTATAATGTTTGTAATGTTGCAATGCTTTTAGTCCACTGGGCTGATAGTTTTACTGGAAGCTTTCATCTAATCTACAAATAAGATAACATTATTTCAACTGCTATCAATATTTCATGTGTACTATTTATTTATTTTGTAAGTGGATGTGTATTATTGGCTACTCTGTTTTGTGCTGCAGTTTTAATTACCCTATCAGTTTATTTTGTGATGATGACCTATTGACTGCGATTATCCCTTATATGTTCTGGATCATGTCCAGCAGGCTCTTGAGGGTTTACACAATTCAAGGAACAGATTTCTCTTCCCGCTATATACAATCCGACTCACCTCAAAATTAGAGCTACTGTAGCTAATAAAGACGCAGCAAGACTCATTTATGATGATTAGTTTGTTTGTTTGTTTTTTTTCCTCCACTTTTATAGTGGCTTTTATTTTTTGAAATTCACACCAGTTCTGTTTATCTGCATTTTTGCATTTTGTTCTGAACCAGCAGGGCAGATTGTTGACCACAAGCACAGGAGTCTACAGGGGATAATGACATTTACAGGCTACTGTTTGGCTGTGCCCGGATATCGAATGGAATCAAACATTCAGCCATCCTGCAGAAGGGAATAATATGACAAGTGTTTTCTCCTGTGGAGCTGACAATGCCCACAAAAGAGACTTTTTATGGCCTCGTTCTGGTCAATCGGTCGGGACACACGCCTCCATCTGTGAAGCTCTATTAATTAATTCTTCTGTCTTTGCAGAGTCATTTTACATGAGCTGCAAGAGGAAAATCAAACTTAATTGACCTTTGCATTGATATTTGAATTTGGCCAGATTGTGCAGTATCCTTTTAAACTGTCATTCCCTGTTGTTTCATGTCAGCTTCTGTCCATAAATAACATCCACCGTCCAAGGAAACTGGGATGAAGTCTTTTGTGTCCCCCAGAAACACGTACCGAATGCTGGATGGACAGGCGATGAGAGATCACAATGGTCATAAGCTAAATGTCATTGCATCTCCACACTAGACCTCCACCAACATAATACCAAAGAAGGATTTTAACCAAATCTGCTCTTTAGGATTGCTATGAAAGTGACCACTACTCAAGTTGTTTTTGTGATTACACGCAATACAGGGAACTTTTCCCTCACCACTGTAACGTGCTGCTTTAGCAAGGTTCCGTGAAAAAGTTTCAGCTTTTATTTCCTTTTAGGCCTTGAAGAAAATATCATGGTTTCATCAGGTTCGTCAAAATTATCCATCCTCGATCACTTTTAGTCAGCATTGATGAAACTCTTTTAGAGGAAACTCCTCTCAGCATCTTTTCGAAGTGACTAGCAGCCTTGACCTGAATACTGCGTGTTGATTCGCTAAAATGCTAAAATCGTGTTGTTCACAAACAACAAAGGTGCTTGTCAGTTTCTGCTGTAAAATGTGAACTTGCACAGCAGTCAGTTCATTTTTTTTTTAAACCCGGTGTTTATCGGTTTTTGCAAATGAACTCTTCATATATATATATATATATATATATATATATATATATATATATATATATATATATATATATATATATATATATATATATATATATATATATATATATATATATATATATATATATATATATATATATACACACACACTGTAATTTTGCGGAAAATAACTGTGACTGTCATTTTCTTTTCTTTTAAATTATACTCAAAACTCTGTAAAATTACAAACAATGTACGTAAATTAACAACTAGGCTGATATTTTATGAAAAATTACAGTAATTCACATATTTTTTACAGAAAATTTACTGTATATTTTATGCAGTATTTTTTTCTGTTTTCTTAAATTACAAACAAATATATGTAAAATTACAAAAATAAACTGATTTAAACTATTAAACAGTAACAAAACAGTTAAATGATAAAACAGTCAAATGTGTTAATTAATAACTTAAATTGAATCCACTGCCAATTCAAATGAATGGCAGCCAAAAAGACCTGTAGAATTAAATTAAAATATCATAATTTAAATAAACCAAAAAAAACACTGTTATTTTACAGCTATTTCCTTAATTATTACAATCAAATACCTTCACTGTAAAAAAAATCCTTAAAAAATGGTCAGTGACTAGCAGCAGTGGCTGCCAAACAAAAACCATAAAATTAAAGTAAAATATTATAATTTAAATAAAGTGCAAAAAAAACTTTGTTTTAATAAAAATTATTTTATTTTACAGGTATTTCCTGATTTGATTCAAATGACTGGCAACAGCAGAACATTAAACACTAACAGATCTCTCAAGATCTCAGCATCTTCACTTATTACAGTCCAGACTTGTTTCTTTTATAAAAGGTTCTTACTGAGAATTAACAAAAATTTAGATGTTGATGTTTTATTGGAAAAAAAAAGAAACAAAAGTTTGATGTCACTGCTATGGAGGTAAGCATTTGCTTTAGTTGGGCTCTTGACTTTTAACCTTTTCCATGTTAGTTTTTCTCAGACTGCTTTAACTGTGTGTTTCTGATGCATGTTTGTTATAGCAAAAAGTGCAGGTGAAACTCTGGTCAGATGATTTTGGCTGCTTGGTTATCATGAAGAGACTTGATTTATTGATATCACAGTGTCAAAATTGTGAGTATATTAACTGTTAATTTCATATGATTTACTCTAATCTTATGATATAGTGGAATTATATTATGATAACCTGGTATTCAGATTTTTAAGTCATTATGCAGAAAATGTTTTCAGCCATTTTATTTATTTTTTGGGGAGAGGGCATCAATAATCAACATATGCATCTCAACAATGGGGACAATCAATTAAGCTTTTTTGTGACGTTCAGAGTTGATCTGATTTTTTTATTTTTTATTATTGTCAATATTGTTGAGATTCATACGTTGATTCTTGATGTCTGTGTTAGTCTGAAATTTCTGCATAATTTAATAAAATTGTTTATAGTTTCACAGCATTGCAGTAGTATTGGCATGTAAAACTATAACTAATATTAAACAATTCAGTCAGAGATCGGACTCTGGTATCAATGAATCAGACCATGTCATGATGACTATACCATCACTTAATAAGTGACCAATGTCATCTGATCTGAGAGGTTTTTTGTTATAACAAAGTGTACCAGAAACACACAGTTAAAGCACCCAGAAAAACACTAATGTCAAAGAGTCAAGGGTCAAGAGCCCAACTAAAGCAAGCACTGACCACCAGAATGGTGACTTCAAACTTTATTATTTTATTCAATACAACATCAACATCTAAACTGCTGTTAATTCTTAATAAGAACTTTAATATGAAATAAAGTCTGGATTGTAATAAGTGAAGATGCTGAGATCTTGAGAGATCTGTTAGTGTTTCATGTTCTGTTGGGATTTAAAGGGTTTCTGTATCGTCTGTTTTGTAGGTCACCATTGTGCTGGAGAGTATAGAGCCTGTGCTTCAGTCCAAGATGAGCCGGAAAACATCAGTGGTGTGTTGCAAGTTGCTTTATTTCAGAGACATTAACATATAATTGTATTCATGTGTGCTCTTTCTGGTTAAATACAAGAGATTCACATTTTACAGTGAATGTGTTTTGTTAGTAACAGTTCAGGATATGCGTGTAAAACAACAGCGTTTTTCTTTCTGTAAGAGTGTTTTGTGCTTTATTTAAATTAGGATATTTTACATTTATTTTACAGACTTTGTTTGGCAGCCGTTGCTGAAAATCATTTGACAGCTTTTTTTTTTTTTTTTTTTGTGATTGTTTTGCAGTGAAAGTGTTTATTGTAATAATTCAGGAATACCTGTAAAATAACACTGTTTTTCTGTAGAAAGATTTTAATGAAAATTTGTTAAAGTTTTTTACACTTTAATTTTAATGTTTTTGTTTGGCAGCTCTAGCTGACAGCCACTGACCATTTTTTTTTTTTTTATACGCACATTGTAATATATATATATATATATATATATATATATATATATATATATATATATATATATATATACATATATATATACATATATATCGAGAGAGAGCAAAGTTATACTATAATAATATATGTAGCCTACATTTCAATATCCTTGGTGCTTTGTTATCTTGGCATTAAATTACAGAGAATAGTTGTGTAAGTGTTTCTAATACATCGGCTGAGGGAGTGACAGCAAAATTGACATCTTTCTCTCTTCTGACCAAAATAGTCATAATAATTCAATCCCTGACCTTTATTTGACTTTTCTGTAGCTTGTAAATGTTGGATGTTTGGCACACCTGTGTTATGATCAAGCCTCAGTTTGTAGCTGATCCAAACGGCAACATCTTGACCAGAGATGAACATTCCAGATGCTTATTTCATGAACCTTGTCTTTCATCCATATTCACTCAAATTATTCCAAAACATTGTGCATCTGTGGTGTGCTTGCTTGTTTGTTATTTATGCAAATTTATTTCTCATCAGACAAAACACCTTTTTTGATCTACGAGGACATACAGAGAAGCACGTAGGATTACCTTTAATTCTGAAAGTAAGGCCTAAAAAATCTGTCAGGGGACTTCACGCAATCATCGTGTTTCTTTAATCTGATCCATCATGAGAAAGATGCAAATGCGATTCAAGTTCAGTGACTTTCTCGCACCGCTGAATGTCAAATCTTAGATTAAAGAGACTTGGCTCATTTGGTTGTGTAACACAAGGGAGCTAGAGCAATCAGAGAAAACCAAATGTGTTTTTCCTTTCATTTTCTGTTGAATGAATTCAGTAGGTGCAATACTGGAAAGATGTGTTTTTATAAATAAACATTCAGTTCAGAAAAACACGTACATGGACATTCAATGTCAATTACTGAGGATTTATCATGGCAAACTTTAAATAATCATTTCTAATGCAGAAGACTACAATTTACAAAGTTCTGTATGCATATATCATGCCCATAACGATTAATCATGGGTAAAGAAATAAGCAGAATGCACATTGTGCCTCATACAGTTGAGCATATTTGGAGGAAGAAGATATTCAAGAAGCCAAGACAGTTAGCCCATGGCAAAATATTCCATTACAGCTGGATAAATCGGGGCATTAATGCATTATTGAGGTGGTATTCGGAGGCTGTTTTTAATTTCAGATGGAAGATTCACCTTCGCATCCTCAACTAATGGCGCATCAAGTATTAAAATTTGCAGCTACGCTTAGATCAAAGAGCCGTCAAAATGACAGACTTGAGCCCCAGTGCTGAGACTTGTTGCGGTAAACACCTCTCCAAGGTGAGGTGAAAATTCTTTGACAGATGTATGACCCAGACTAAGCCTTTTAAGTAATTCACCCTTATAAGTACCGCTTAAAGATTTAGATGGAAATGAATCTTTTCTCAAATAAATCTCAGCTAATTCCTCACAAAGCCTTTTAGCTTACCTTAAAAGAATAGTTCACCTAAAATAGAAAATCTTTCATTTACTCACCCACATGTAATTCCAAACCGGTATGACTTTCTTTCAACAATGAAAGTCCCAGCTAGAAATGTTACGTTCCCAGACATGGGCGTAGGTTTGGTCTCAGCTTTGGTGGGGACAACTCTCAAAAAATAAAAATAAAAACCTGAGACTGTGTAATGCTGCACAACCAAACGTTTTATTAACAGAAATTATTATGTACAGGCTAATTATTGTGTAGGGTAATTGACATTCAGTTACTTGCTAACGTAGCATTCTATCATCCTGGGTAACACATACTATCACCAGTTAATAATATTTTCCACAGTAGAATCTGCATTTGAAAGCTTGGTCAGTCACTACTGCTAGTTTATTTGTGTGGCTAGCTAGTTATTTTGCCTACTTACACTCTGACTCTGCTTTATGAAAAAGCTTCTTATGTTCCCTTTCTTCTTCTTGGGTGGCATCTACAAAGTACAAAAAGGGGCAAAAAAACGGAATATTAAAATGTTTTTACTCTGGCCTTTGTATGTGGCAGAGAGACAGCCCTGGTAACTTACCGTCGGCGTCGTCAACATGCGGGCGCGCGCGCGCGCGCACACACACACACACACACACACACACACACACACACACCACCCGCTCGCTGCTAGTGCAAGCACAAAAGTAGTCCTGGCCCGCGCGTGTAGCCTGTCAGATACCCCGCCGCCAATCAAATTACGGCGTTTCTTGTACTGTCGTCGTCCTGGCCGTTAGAATCGATCCAAATAGCAGTTCAAAGGAGCTTGCTAAATATTGGTGGGGACAAATTTGTCATCTCAAAATATTGATAGGGACTAGTACCTAGCTTCCCCCCCTAAACCTACGCCCATGTTCCCGGAACATTCTCAGAACGTCCCCACTGGTGTTAAGGACATTGCCTAGTAACGTTCCCAGTATGTTCAGAGACTGACGGTCACAAGTGGAGTTCTTTTAAGGTTTGGGGGACGTTATTTGGCTGACCTTCACAGAACATTCAAGATGTTCTCTGAATGTTTAGGGAACCATATTTTATTTGGAAATGTTCTCAGAATGTCCCTGCTGCCCTTGTCAAAAAATGTAATTGAAAATCAGAGCTAAAATGACTACAAAAGTGGCTTTCAAACAAAAACAATTTTTTTCTTGAATGTCTTGCAAAAAAAAAAAAAAAAAAAAAGCTCTTTACAGGGAATTCCTTGATTAATATTATGAAACCTTTTCTTTAAAATGCAAATCTCTTGCAAGAAGTCAACAGCACATGCTTGAGCTAATGTAACTGCTGTATCACTGCATCAGCAACTACAGTTCCTACAGCCTTTAAATAAAGGAATATGTAACAGAACAAAGTGTTCTTCAGCTCATCATTGATTGAAGCGCAGGCGCTACTCTTCAGCACAATGGTAACCTCACAAAACTCAAATAACAGAAACAGAACGTTAAACAATAACAGATCTCTCTAGATCTCTGCATCTTCACTCATCACAAACCACTCTGACTTTGTTTCTTTCATACAAATCTTCTTAATGAGGTGTTGATGTTTTATTAAAATTTATAAATGTCACTGTTATGGAGGTAAGCGCTTGCTTTAGTTGGGCTCCTGACCCTTGATGTTTTGCTTTTTCTCCAATTGTTGTAACTCTGTGTTTCTAAAGCACATTTGTTACAACAACAAAAAAATTGCTCATTGTTATTGATTTTATCATCATACAGTGGCCTTATTCACTGAACTCCGAATGTTGAATTTCTTTCATGTTGTTGTAGTTCTATGATAATTCATACAAATCTGTTCTGCTTTGATATTTTGAAAGTTTTTATCATTGTGCAGAATTTCAGACAGGATCATGTAGACTCACACAGACATCAACATTCTGCCTATGAAACTCAACAATGGTGACAAAAACTTCAGATAAACAGATCAACTCTGAGCATCACAAAACAAGCTACTAAAGTCACAAAAAAAGATTTTTGTTTAGTGTCACCATTGTTGAGGTTCATACGCTGATTCATGATGTCTGTGTGACTCTAAAAGACACTGCTCAAAACTCTGTATAATGAATGAAAAAAAAAACAACTAACTGTTGATTAATGCAAAACTAACAGTTAATACACTCAGAGTTTAGCTTCTGGAGAGGATCAGTGAATCACGGTCACTAAACAACCAAATTCATCTGATCAGACATTCTCTTGCAATTTTTGTTATAACAATAGTGTTTTAAAAACACAGTTAAAGCAGCCAGAGAAAATCTAATGTTAAAATATCAAGAATCAAGAGCCCATTTAAAACAAACGCTCACCTCCATAATGGTGACATCAAACTTTATTATTTTCTATAAAACACCCACGCAGGGGGACATTAACAGAATGTTCCCACATGGTCCTCTGTTGGTCATTTATTAACGTTCCCGATATGAGTTTAGGGGGACGTTCTATTTTGGTTATTTTATGCTCACGTGAAAACGTTACAAAGAGGACATTTGGGAAGTTATAAGAACATCCTATAGTAATAGTCCCCAAACATTCCCAGAACTTCCTGAATGTTCCCTGAAAGTACACCAAAGAACGTCCCCAACCCTTAAAAGAACTCCACATCGTGACTGTCTCTGAATGTACTGGGAACGTTACTAGACAACGTCCTTAACACCAGTGGGGTCGTTCTGAGAATGTTTTGGGAACGTAAAATTTCTAGCGGGGGTAACCTGTCACCTAGTAACGTTCCCTGAAAGTTCAGAGACGGTCACAACGTGGAGTTCTTTTAAGGGTTGGGGAACGTTATTTGGTGGACCTTCACAGAACATTCAGGATGTTCTGGGAATGTTTAGGGGACTATTACTATACTGATAACTTCCCAAATGTCCTCTTTGTAACGTTCTCGTGCGACCATAATATAGAACGTCCCCCTAAACTCATATCGGGAACGTTATTAAATGACCAACAGAGGACCATGTGGGAACGTTCTGTTAATGTCCCAAATGTCCTCGTTGTAACATTTTATTTTGACTATAAAATAACCAAAATGGAACATCCCCCTAAAGTCATATAAGGAACCTTGAACTGCAGCAATTTCATTACCAAAAGAGGATGTTTTAGGAATGTCCCGGATGTTCTGTAATGATTCGGAATTTTCGTCACCTTCAGAGAACTTTTAGGCAACGTTGCGCAAGGTCACGAGAATGTCGCCTTCTATGTGGGATTGTCAACTCAAAAAGGACATAAGTCTTCTGAAGTCATCTGATATAACTTTGTATGGAAAACAGAATTAATTTTACGTTATTCCGTTTACATACAGGCTACTTTTGTGCAAAAAGCAGCGTTATAAACCAAGCGCTGCTTTCCTTACGCAGGTTAAAGGGTTACTTCACCCAAAAATGAAAATTCTGACCTTCGTTCATCTTCGGAACACAAATTAAGATATTTTTCTTAAAATCCGATGGCTCAGTGAAGTCACATAAACTGTTTTAAATATGTCTTCAGTACCTTTCTAGGCTCTGGAAATGCCGTGACGCCAAACCCCCTCATGGAAGAAGAAAGCCGTAGTGTTTACAACTGTGACAATGAGAGCTTACCAGGATCAACTAAACGCTGGATTTTCAAAAGCATTTGAAGTTCGCAGCTCCATTGTCGCAGTAAACTTGCACAATGTTCTTGAATGAATAAATTGCATGCCGGTCTGTTATTGTAGAGACATCGACTTTACATTGACACGGAACAAGATGAACTGCGATTGGTTGCCTTACATGTCAGTCAAATGAAATGAAAGCTGTGATAGAGTCAGAAGGTCTGGCTATGCGAGACTACATGGTCTCTAACTTTCTTGCTCTTGGCAGGGGATAATTTACAGATAATTTCTATAATAACAATATGATACATTTTACACAGATTTGATTCATACCACAATTCAAGAAATGGGAAATTGAATCGCGCTGATACCAAGCACTCCATGCTTCCTATTATACCAATACTATAGTAACTAAAAAGGACATATATTCAAAAGGACATGCGTGATTACAACATGATTTTTAAAAGTGTGGGTTGCAGACATGACATAGATTTATGCATGAAATGACATTTGATTATAAGCCCCCTTAGCATTGTTTTGGAATGGTCTGATGCATTTTGATATTTAAAGATAATCTCTGTGCCATTCAGATTCAGTCTTGTGTCTTAGATAAGAAGAGGTCAGTCAGAAAAAGGTTTCAAAAAAAGACCTGTTTTAGGTCTCTGTCTTGGGAATCGACCCCATTGGCATTAACTCATGATTGTCCTTGTGAGACTCAAGATGTGCTATCTCCAAACCCATTTGTCTTGGTTAAACTGCCTAACTGTTGACATGTTAATGGTTCTTTCTCTTGTTGCTATAGAGCAGTTAGTTAGTCTGGCGCCACACATGACAAGATCTTCTGATTTTATAGTGCTGAGTGTTGATTTGGAATTCGGCTCTTTTTGCAATTTGAGTCTGATTCGATCTCAGTTCCTACACTTGGCTCTGACAAATATCCAGATTTCTGTTTGTCACACAACTGTATTGTATGGCTTCAGAAGACTTGGTCCACCATAGCAGAAATTATTTTTGTGTAGTCCACTTTTGGTGTTTATCTTCACACGCTCTATAAATGTGCACAGAATTTGTGGCAATGTCACTTATGTAACTGAAAATGGAGTTCTACACCCCTGACAAGTTCAAAATACATCTAAAAAGTAGTTTTAATGTATCTACTGTAAGAGATGTTGTCATTTTATTATTATCGGTTCTAGGACAAGAACCTTTAATGCTCGAAGGATTAACATTCCATTAAGATAAAGGTGGTTTGTAGAGGAAGCTGTGGGATTGTATTCACAAAGAATACAATGACTTCAGACAGATTCCATATGCTTGTTACACTATCTGGAATGGAAAGTGAAGGGACAGATGTTGTCTGGAATCATTTGGGGATCCGACTTCATCAAAGAGTTTGAGAACTCTCACGGAATTCCAAAACAGCCCGTGAACTCACAATACATTTCATGCCTTAAGTGTGTTACATGAACGTGTCTGACTATATGTGCTGATAAATGTTGGTGTATTATTGACATTTCTGGGTCGTGTCTTCTTTATTTTAGGAAGGGGTGACAGAGCCATATGCCTTCTGAAGGATGTGAACTGTTGTGTGGAACATATAGTCAAGTCATCTGTATGATAATTCGGATCTTTTAGAAAAGATGAAATATTATTAAATACTGTATAACACTGGATCGATATTAGATATCTCTGATGTTTCAGGAGAGCCACATAACCTTTTGAAACTAATATAAAACTACAACTAGACATACAGAATGATACAAAATAATGGCTGGTAATAGACTTCAATTTCCTACTTCACACATGATTGCTCTTATCTTTATGAATATATATATTCGGTATATCTAAATTAAAATCACTGGGATAATGTTATAATCTGTATATCAGAAGAACATTTTCTTATCTGGAATCATCAATGTGCCTCCATCTATAGATAGTCTGCTGAATATTACTTTCAGAGGGCATCCGCCAAGGTCTCGTGTCATGGGATAGAACATCGGCAAAAGCCCAATTATGAGGCTGAATATGAGTTTGTAAGAATAATGGACGTGTATCACATTAACTGAGACCTTTCTGGTCATCTGTCACTCTCTTTTAATTAACATTGGAAAAGTATTCATTTTAGGGACTAGGCCCATTTTTTATGCATGCGTATTCATGGACTTGTGATATTGCTTGCATTCCATAAGTATTTATGCATCTGCAGTTATGTAATTCAGACAAACTAACATATAATTATAATGAACTCCTGACTGCCCACTGTTTACTAGAAGGTAAAAAAAAAATAGTGATAAATATGTAGTTTTTTGGCTGATAAATCACCACTGCTGATGGTGGTAACTGATCAAAAAGTTTCACATTAATTTCCATGTTGGGCATATGTTGAATATTTAGCACTTCCATCTGCTCCAAAGACAAGCAAGTGTATAGTCATACATAAATGTATGAAATCCCCCACCCACCCCCCACCCCCCTCGTCTCTAACCTGTGGCAGAGAAGACTGGAAATATGATATTTATAAGCTTTAATCATGTCGTATATCTGAATAACATTCAACAAATTTGATGAGATCCAAATACTGTGAGAAATTACAAGCTATTTATAATCTCTTGGAAACCAGCAAAAAAGACCATTTTACCTCATTAGTGTTAAGAAAAAACATATTTTGAGCTATAACCCTCAACTTTAAATAAATGTACACTAAACTTTGCACAGTTTCTCAACTGTTATGAAAGATATTATGGCACAATTTCTTAAAAAAATAAGAAAATTAATTAATTAAAAAGATTACAAAATAACACATACATAATAATAATAATAAATGTTTTGTATTGAATAAATAAATAAATTAATAAATAAAATAAAAAAATACAAATAATAATAATTACAAAATTATACATACAAACAACAACAATAAATACATTTTTATTAATATTTTGAATTAGTTTTTTTTTTATTTTTTTTTTTTTGTGTCTATAGTTTTATCAATTTGTATTCTGTTTTAGTTTTAGTTATTTTAGTACATGAAATTAAACTAAATTAAAATGTGAAATGTTGCCTTGGCAATTAGCTGAAATAAAAGGTTTAATGTTTTTTAGGGGTTCAAGCACGAAGTGCTGAAACCCTATTGTAATTGTAAGGATTTTTATTATTGTTCTTCCGCCGTAAAACAATCGTGCAGCCGTGAGGCCTAGAAACTTGAAACTTTGCCAAATGATAGTCCTCAATTTGGGGAGAACCTCAGAAGTTATGACCCCAATTGGCCAATAGGTGGCGCTACAGCGATCAAAAATGCAAAACGGCTCATAACTCAAAGACCGTTTGGCGTCAACTCAAGTGTCTTATATCATTGTAATCCTTGGCTCAAAACAAACAAAATGTATATCTCCAATTTAATTTCCGATATGCAAATTTTGTCTAAAACCTACTTTTGCGAACTAGTCCTAGGTTTTTCGCCTGATCGGAACCAAACCAGTGCAGAAATGTTCTCTGGAGTCTGAATATCAAAAGTTATCAAAAAAAAGTTGAAATTTAGATTCACGGTCGCTAAGGGGCACCATAATGTACGATGAGGGTGGAGCCACTTTTACTAAAATGGCTAGAACTCGAGAACGAAATGAGATATTTGCACCAAACTCGGTACACGTGTAGGGACTCAATCTTTGGTCACAATAAAAAAATCACTATAACTTAAAAAAGACATGAAAACAGCTGTAACTACGCAACCGTTAGTCAAATTTAATCAAAATTTGGTATGCAGTGCACTCAAAAAACATAACTTGTTGGTCTAAATTCATTTATGACACCTATTTCCACACAGTTGAACTGATTTATTTGAACTTAAGCTAGGTTAATTGTACTGATGAGTAAAATTCATCCTAATTGAATGAGATCACACCAGTTTCATTTGACAAATTCTGTTTCCTGAACATAATTCACTCTTGTTGATCCAATCAGTGTTATTGCAATTTAGACTGGTACCCTTGTGCAGAGTTGCTCAAGAGTTCTGCAAAACATTTGTAGCATGCAAGTAATGATCAACTTCTCATCACTGGCTTTAACATAGTTAAAGCTTGTTGAGAACAACATAGATTTATTTCATGTAGCCACCCATAGCCTAACCACAATGTCTACACTTCAGCATAATGGTAACCTCATAAAAATCAACATAACATAAACTCTTTTAAATGTAAAATATAACTGAACATCAAACTTTAAAAGGTATTTCCCTTTCCTAAAAAAACACATTAAAAAGAACTTCATTTCAACATTTACTGTCCCGATCTATCCCTACGCAAAGCATGCTGGGAACTAGAAATCCACTGCCCAGTTTCAATCAATGCAACATAAATGATTTGTGTAGTCCTAACACAAATGGTTTAGGTTAACCTAACATTTTGCAAATTTAATTTCATTTAACATAATACAATTGAGTGCAAATGCCAATTAAGTAAAAAACTAAAGATTTGTATTGGTTCAGCTTATTTTATTTAAATAAACTGAGCAAGCAGCTAGAATCATTTTTTTGAGTGTGTCTAGGTCCAAGGGGGCATGATAGTCTATGAGGATATTGGCGTATCTAAAAAAACATGGCCGCCATCAGCCAATGAATTTTGAGCACCTATTAGACAAGGTTAATGGAGGCCAGTCTGAACGAAACTCGGTGGGCATGTATGACTCAAACATTTTGAAAAAATTTGTCCACTATTTGGCACTAACAAGTTTTACACTTCAGTAATCACGTGGTGTTTCACAAATCTACATAATATGCATATAATTTGATAGATCTCCTGATGCTGAACAACTTTGCCTCAAGAACTAATGCTGTCAATCAAATCGTTCATTAATTATTCACAAATATGTGAAAAATTCTCTGGATTCTCTAGATCAATAATTATCAAAAAAAAAAAAAAAAAAATTACTTTACCCTTTGGGTTGCTACAACAGGGTAATTTAGAAAGTGGGTGTGGCTAAATATACCCAAAAGCCTATAAAACCTAAACGAAAACTTAGAACTTCACGAAAATAAGTGAGCACGTGCAGGATATGACTGTAAAGAAGCACACCAATTTTTTATGGAGATCAGACTATAGGTGGTGCTATAACTGTTAAAAACATTTAAAAAACACGTTTTTAATGGTTTTGGCTGAAAATGTATATAACTGTGGGTGTGGTCGACTTATTTTCACGTGAGTCACGTCCTAAGACTCCTGAAACCTTGTCGAGTCCAACGATACCAGACTTGCCGGCTTATGGTTTGTGCAACGTTGTGATTTAGCACTTAAAAAACGTTTGTGAATATCTTTGAAACCGTTAATCCGATCGAGATTAAACCAGCGTAGAAAACACGGAACCTAGGTTGATTAAGGAACATTAAGATAAGTCTACATGTTCAAGCCCAAATGTCAAAATTTTGATAGGAAATGGCAAAAAAATCCAATCAAAGATGTTCTAGGGTTATTTTTTATGCTCTCATATATATAAGTATCTATAACTTCAAAACTAAAAGAGATATTTTCACCAAAATTAACACGCATATGTATGGACACACTCTGAGGACACCCAAAAAAAGATCATGGTGGCGATCAGACAATAGGTGGTGCTATAACTGTCAAAAAACCTTTAAAAAACATATTTTTCCTTATTAAATTGCCTCTATTGGCTGTAAATAGTCTTTTCCATCTATGATCTCAGTGTTTACATGCTTGCTGAATAAAATATAACCCCTTTTATGTGCTTAAAGGCCTTAAAGTGCTTGAACCCCAGTAAATGCTGCTTGCAGCTTTAATTTTTATTTAATTTTATTTCAGTCAACCTTTATTTTATTTAAAGTATCAAATTTTTTAGTTTTAGTTTCAGTCAACTATAACACTGCTATTAAGTAAACTAAATGACTAAAAATAAATAGCTACAGCGTAAAATTTCTTCAGTTTTGTCAAAGTGTACACAAGCATATAGATGGCTTCAAAACCAGACATGAACTGAAAGCCACTAATCTTCAATTTTGATGTCACGAGGGTCTTTAAACCATGACAGGAAGCCCCTCACATCATCAAGTGTGTCACAAAGGCAACACAAAGATTAATGAGATGTTGATTGTTTTTTAAAAGCAATTATACATTAGGACCCCAGCCAGAATTGCGACACGTCCTGTGAGTCACTGTTTGAGTTAAGGTCTTTTCATTACCTCTTTCATTTTCAGTAACCCCACTAGACTCAAGCGCTTATGTTTAGAGATAGTGAGATGTAAAGTACACCATGATCTGCTCTCAAGGTTGAAGGTGAGAGAATAATAGACCGAGAGGAGAAAGAGAGAGAGAGAGAGACAGAGGGGCGAGAGGGAAAGATGGAGGAGTAGATTGGATGTGAAAGGTAGATAGCAATTGCGTGAGTGTATGAGAGAGAAAGAGAGAGAATGAGTATATGTGGGTAGGAGAAAGAAGGAAGGACAGGTTGAGAGATTAATCTAACCTATGGTGTAATGAGGCCTCGGTCTGGCTGCCTTCCTCCGTCGATAGAGAAAAATCGACTGTATTTATGCCAACTTGCCATCTAGCATGTCTATTCCATGTCCAAGTCCCATCAGCCAGCTGTACCCCCGCCCCCAAAAATATAAAATAATAAAATAAACTTTAACGGAGGGAAGCCCTATTAACTGACAGAGTACTTTCTTACCCTGGCGAGAGCGATCTCGTGGGTCGAGTTCTGAAATGCCAATGTGCAATGACAATGCTGCCAACATCCCTGACAAGGGTCTTTTATCAAGCTCAGTGGAAAGCCAGGTCCCAATCATTTCATTTCTGGAGCGAGAAAGAGAGTAAGCAACAGAGAAAATACAGATAGAAAATCCAACATCCACCCACATAGACTCTACTTACTTCCTGTTGATGTGGATTTCAGTTGATGTTGTGTTAGACAGAGTGTGACTTTTTCTGCTAGTAATTATCTGTTGAAGTTTGTCTCCGCAGCCTAAATCTTAAAATGCATTTTAAACCAAAAACTGAAGTTTTGTGGTGTATTTGAGATATGTAAATATACAATAAAGTTATAAATATTGGCAGTATATGTTTTGTCACTGATCTTTAAAGCTCTGCAGCAACCTACTGTTTCTATGGTTACTGTGGGTTGCAGGCGTCTATTTAACACATTCTGACTAACTTGTAATCAACTTTTAATGGTTAAAGGCACAATATGTAAGATCTTTGGATTAAAATATCAAAAAACCACAAGAACAGTGTTATATATTTTGTTGACTTTGTACTTAAAGGTGCTCTAGAATTAAAAATTGAATTTATCTTGGCATAGTTAAATAACAAGAGTTCAGTACATGGAAATGAGTCTCAAACTCCATTGTTTCCTCCTTCTTATGTAAATCTCATTTGTTTAAAAGACCTCCAAAGAACAGGCGAATCTCAACATAACACAGACTGTTACGTAACAGTCGGGATCATTAATATGTACACCCCCAATATTTGCATATGCCAGCCCATGTTCCAGGCATTACACAAGAGCAGCCAGTATTAACGTCTGGATCTGTGCACAGCTGAATCATCAGACTAGGTAAGCAAGCAAGAACAATAGCGAAAAATGAAATATGGAGCAATAATAACTGACATGATCCATGATAACATGATATTTTTAGTGATCTTGTAAGCTGTCTTTCTAAATGTTTCGTTAGCATGTTGCTAATGTACTCTTAAATGTGGTTGAAGTTACCATCGTTTATTACTGTATTCACGGAGACAAGAGAGCCGTCGTTATTTTCATTATTAAACACTTGCAGTCTGTATAATTCATAAATACAACTTCATTCTTTATAAATCTCTCCAACAGTGTAGCATTAGCCGTTAGCCACAGAGCACTAACAAACTCATTCAGAATCATGTAAACATCCAAATAAATACAATACTCACACAATCCGATGTATGCATGCAGCATGCATGACAAACACTTTGTAAAGATCCATTTTAAGGGTTATATTAGCTGTGTGAACTTTGTTTATGCACTGTTTAAGGCAAGCGCAAGCTTTGTGTGTGGGGGAGCGCCAGATTTAAAGGAGCCGCAGCATGAATCGGCGCATATTTAATGATGCCCCAAAATAGGCAGTTAAAAAAATTAATTAAAAAAAATCTATGGGGTATTTTGAACTGAAACTTCACAGACACATTCAAGAGACACCTTAGGACACGGACCGTGTCCGTGCAATCAATGAAATCATACCCGCGTTACCCTTGATTTTATTTTGTAGAAACCATGGAAACACCAAAGACACTTTAATATATTATGTGTCTTATTAGACAGGTGAGCAACTGTTTGGATACATTCATAGACAGAAAACTAATTGTTATAAAGCTCAACACAGTAAGTCTTATTGTTTAAACTCTGTTTTCTTGATTTACCATGAGAACCACATTTTACCATGCCTAATATGGCTCTAGCTTACTGCAGTATGCAACAAGTGTCTCATAGTAGCCGCCGAGCGAACGCACAGAGTAGCATTATAACAGCTTTCAACTAACAACTTTTTTTTTTTCTAACGGCTGTAGACGTGAAGACAAGCACGTCCTGATATTGCAGAGTTAGATGCGTTCCTGGGCCAACATATTTTGTTGATCCTGGAACAACATTCTAGTCTGAAAATTTAGTCTTAACCCTATTCCTAACCCTAAACCTAACCGTAAAATCAGAGGGAAATGACAGATGAATAACACTGATGTAGAAGCACCAATTCATGATTTTAAGCCTAAACTTGACATAATCTGTAAACTTGTCCCTCAAATCTGATTGGTTGATTTGAATTTTGTTTCAGGATCAACAAAAATGTAGACCCAGGAACATGTTGAACTCAGCAAAATCAGGTTATGCTGAAGGCAACGCCTCCCATGATTCTGCGAAATCAAGGCGCTTTTGCTTTGAATAAGCGACCTCTAGCGGCAAAAACTACATAGTGTGCCTTTAATGGTTACAGAAACATTTGAAAACACTGCTGTATATATGAACTCACCGTCAACATTAACATGTACAGCTGTTCACCTGCTCATTAATGCAAATATTTAATCAGCAAGTTACATGGCTATATTTGTCGGCCGCATACAACATCGAGGTGGTCTCATTTAAGAAAAATAACCGTTAGATTGCAAAGTAAGAAAGAAATCATTACTTTAAGTATTTTACACCTCACGAGGAATAATGGTAAACTTGCTTTTCTTAAATAAGCAGCTAACAAATCTGCAGCAACTGAGCAATGTTTTCCTTTCAAAATGGACCAAAATCTCTAAGGAATGTTTTCAGCACCTTGTTGAGTCTGTCACGAATAATTCAGTTCTGAAGGCAAAAGGGAGTCCAACCTTGTACTAGCAAGGTGTACCTAATAAAGTGGCCAGTAAACTTTAAAAAAAAATGAAATAAAATAAGTTTAAATTGAAGTACTAACATGACAAAAAAACAAACAAAAAACAAAACAAAACAAAAAAACTAAATAGAAATATAAAACAACAACAACAACAAAATAACACTAGATTCTACTACATTGGAAATGACACTTAATAAAACATTTTGTTGTGATATTTGCCTTAATTTCATTTTTCATCAAACATCATATTTAATCTCAAGCATGCTTTTGGTTGACTGTTGTACCCATAGTAACAATCTACACTTTCTTTAGAAAAAACATTATTAGAGTCAAAATTACTTCAAAACCGAGCAACAGTCGTAACTGGCATGAAAAATGTATATAAATCAATTTATTAAACAGTTTATAATTATTTCACTCTTTATATCATAATAGTTTTTTTAAATATAACATTTTTAAGATGGATTTTCAAGTAAAGCAATAAAATGTACACACACACAAAGGCATTTGAAAAGTACACGACAGACATTATTAATATGAGTTTCATACAAATAAATAGAAATCACATAAATAATCGCCATAGTTGAAGAAACATCACTGGCCTAAAGATAGAGAAAATGCAGCTTTGATGAAAGTGTTTGTTTCTGTGTGTGTGTGTCCCATATATTCAAGGCTACAAACTAAAATGCCCTAGCTAGTGATAATTAATGCAACACCAGAGGGAGTATCTTTCATACAGTATATCATAGTTTGATTACTAAACTCACAAATCCTCTGCCATTGGGAGAATTTATGTATTTACAGGCCCAGAGAGCTGTATGAGAACTCAGCCTTGGGCTAAATTTAGATCCCCTCATCCACACATAAACAGCAACTATCAATTACGCTGTATCACAGTGAAGCCATCCACCTGTCATTCCACATAAGAATTCCCCAGTCAGTCGGTGAAGGACACCTTGTGCGTGTATGCATGTTTTTAGATCAGCGAATCAGACCAAATTTACACTAAATCTGCTCTCTGATTCGCTGCCGCTCAAGAAATTGTTTTCCTCCCTGGAACAGTAGTCATTTTTAGAAAGGACTAAACAAATTCATTTCGCCCTCTTTTGCAGATCTAACCAGCAAACATGTCAGGCAGTCGCATAGCTCCAAACACCCACGGCACCTTTGTGTCTCTGTTTATAGAATGACTTGAGAGGCCTGTGATAGCATTATAAGTTTTTGCCTAAGGTTTTCCTTGTGTATCTGCACAATTTGCCTCAAGCACACACAAGCTGTGCACATTTTGCCTAAAGACACTAATGACAACAAAATACCATTGGAAACCGAGGATCCGCCACTGTAGTGTGAACCTTGAACTTAAGATTCTGAAAATATCACAGACTGGAAACTGTATCTGATGTACAAAAATACATTTATTTGAAACGATTCCAAAATGACAGTAGTTGTCCATAGAAATATTGAAATAAAGATGTAACAATAACCATGAGTCATGCAGCTGTAGATTTTGTGCGACGGGAGATAAGTATTACAATTATTTGTTCGTTAAAACATTACTGGTTTTCTATCACACATAAATCGTATGGCAAGTATCTTTTCAACCAACTTCATTTTGCTTTAATGTTTACAGTGTTGTTATTGTTACAAAGTTATGATTTATATCACAAAGAGAGTGTCAGAAGAACAAATAAAATCTGATGAATATGATACTACTCCACTGAATGAGGGAGAGAGGGTTCATTAGCACAGAATGGCAATAAATAAATAAACTAAAAGAACAAAAATAGTTGTTAAACCTCAGCAAGTACTTTTTTACAGAGATTCTCACTAACCTAGACAGCAGGTTAGAACAAGTGCTCGGCTCTCCAGACTAACCATAACTTTTACACTGAAGGCTGTAAGAATATGCATGATGCAACACAATCACAGCCAATCAGAACATGTTCTTGTTTGACATATAGTTGTGGAGTGGAATTTTGAAACAATAAGATTTATGAGTGCAGATGCAGTTTAAGTTGGCTGCATATGTCATATATACGCCATATTTGATACTGTGAAATTGTTCAAAATGAATAGATAGATCTGCGAATTTTAAAGAAATTTTTAAGAAAACATTGTCAACCTGAGCGGGATTTGAAACCGGCGTCTCTGGCATGGGAGGCGAGCGTGCTAACAAGGACGCTAAAGGCCACCGTTTCTAGTTGCACTCCTCCGGGTCACCGCATCAAATGTTACCAGTTCTACAGGACCTGCTCCTAGCGGGATTCGAAACCGGCATTTCTGGCATGGGAGGCAACGTGCTAACAAAGAGGCTAAAGACCGCAGTCTCTAGCACCTTTTGAGATCAGGGGAGTGAGGTTTACTCACACAGCTCTTACTGGCCTACATTACACTCACCCCCCTAAACTTCACTCCTCCATGTCACGGCACCAAATCTAACTGGTCCTACGCCCCTCGCTCTGAGCGGGATTCAAAACCAGCTTCTCCGGCATGGGAGGCGAGCGCTCTAACAAAGACACTAAAGACTGCAGTCTCTAGCTTCTCTTTGAGATCAGGGGAGTGAGGTTAACTCACTCAGCTCTTACTGGCCTATGTTACACTCACCCCCCTAAACGTCACTCATCTGGGTCACGGCACCAAATGTAACCGGTCCTACTCGACCCGCTCCAAGCGGGATTCGAAACCAGAGTCTCTGGCATTGGAAGCCGAGTGTGCTAACAACAATGCTAAAGACTGCAGTCTCTAGCTCCTCTTGAGATCAGGGGAGTGAGGTTTACTCACACAGCTCTTACTGGCCTATGTTACACTCACCCCCCTAAACGTCACTCATCTGGGTCACGGCACCAAATGTAACCGGTCCTACTCGACCCGCTCCAAGCGGGATTCGAAACCAGAGTCTCTGGCATAGGAGGCGAGTGTACTAACAACAACGCAAAAGATTGTAGTCTCTAGCTCCTTTTGAGATCAGGGGAGTGAGGTTTACTCACACAGCTCTTACTGGCCTATGTTACACTCACCCCCCTAAACGTCACTCATCTGGGTCACGGCACCAAATGTAACCGGTCCTACTCGACCCGCTCCAAGCGGGATTCGAAACCAGAGTCTCTGGCATTGGAAGCCGAATGTGCTAACAAGGACGCTAAAGACTGCAGTCTCTAGCTCCTCTTGAGATCAGGGGAGTGAGGTTTACTCACACAGCTCTTACTGGCCTATGTTACACTCACCCCCCTAAACGTCACTCATCTGGGTCACGGCACCAAATGTAACCGGTCCTACTCGACCCGCTCCAAGCGGGATTCGAAACCAGAGTCTCTGGCATAGGAGGCGAGTGTACTAACAACAACGCAAAAGATTGTAGTCTCTAGCTCCTTTTGAGATCAGGGGAGTGAGGTTTACTCACACAGCTCTTACTGGCCTATGTTACACTCACCCCCCTAAACGTCACTCATCTGGGTCACGGCACCAAATGTAACCGGTCCTACTCGACCCGCTCCAAGCGGGATTCGAAACCAGAGTCTCTGGCATGGGAGGCGAGTGTGCTAACAACAATGCTAAAGACTGCAGTCTCTAGCTCCTCTTGAGATCAGGGGAGTGAGGTTTACTCACACAGCTCTTACTGGCCTATGTTACACTCACCCCCCTAAACCTCACTCCTCCAGGTCACGGCACCAAATGCAACCGGTCCTACTCGACCCGCTCCAAGCGGGATTCGAAACCAGAGTCTCTGGCATAGGAGGCGAGTATACTAACAACAATGCTAAAGACTGTAGTCTCTAGCTCCTCTTGAGATCAGGGGAGTGAGGTTTACTCACACAGCTCTTACTGGCCTATGTTACACTCACCCCCCTAAACCTCACTCCTCCAGGTCACGGCACTAAATGCAACCGGTCCTACTCGACCCGCTCCAAGTGGGATTCGAAACCAGAGTCTCTGGCATGGGAGGCGAGTGTGCTAACAACAATGCTAAAGACTGCAGTCTCTAGCTCCTTTTGAGATCAGGGGAGTGAGGTTTACTCACACAGCTCTTACTGGCCTATGTTACACTCACCCCCCTAAACGTCACTAATCTGGGTCACGGCACCAAATGTAACCGGTCCTACTCGACCCGCTCCAAGCGGGATTCGAAACCAGAGTCTCTGGCATGGGAGGCGAGTGTGCTAACAACAATGCTAAAGACTGCAGTCTCTAGCTCCTCTTGAGATCAGGGGAGAGAGGTTTACTCACACAGCTCTTACTGGCCTATGTTACACTCACCCCCCTAAACCTCACTCCTCCAGGTCACGGCACCAAATGCAACCGGCCCTACTCGACCCGCTCTGGGGTGTGTTTCCCAAAGCAAACTATGGTTGCAAGTTCCGTCGCTACCAATAGAGTTCAATGGGACTTACGACCATGGTTCACCAACGATGCTTTCGGGAAACTCACCCCAGAATGGGATTTGAAACCAGAGTCTCCGGCATGGGAGCCATGCCTCTTGGGGCCAGGGGAGTGAGGTTTATATGCACAGCTCTTACTGGCCTAAGGACTAAAATGATTTAACAGAGGAAAAAATAGCTTTATCTCTTGTAGATCTTCTGCTTTGGGCCTTGTAAGGACACATAGATTTAGGTGAGTGGAGGACTAAAGATATGAGACAATGAATAAAAAAATCAATGTCACTATTAGAGTGAGACAACAACTGTGAGTTGTAGAGATAAAGCAGCACGCTAAGACGAACTTGTGAGTGTTAATGAGAGAATGTGCGACAGGATGGTAAAGTACCAGCTTTCCCCCATTCCCTCAGCTCAAGGCCTGTGCTACTGTAATTGCATGCTGACTTCAGCACACTGTAGAGCCTCTGAGAAGTCAAGATTAAGGGTAAAACACTGTTTCATGTCAAAAGCTTTGGACTTCACAGACATCATGCATTAAGTGAGTCTCTGTGGCTCGTTTTAAGTTTCTTTATGGAGGAAGCATGTTAAGCATAACCAGCGTGCCTATTTGCATCTGTGGAGACTATACTCCCGTTTACAAATGCAAAGCTGTTTTAAGCAACTCTAGAGCTACATCTCTTTAACACACAAACACACACACACTACTGTTCAAAAGTTTGCTGTTGTAATATTTTTTAAAATAAGACAGCATTTATTTGGCTAAAACAGCAATATTATGATAAATTATTACAATTTATACACTATGTAAGCTTGTTTTCACCACTGAATAAAACAGGCAATTGCAACTTCTCACAATTCTGACAATTTCTTTTTTAAATTCCTTTTTCCTCAGAATTGGACTTTATAACTCGCAATTGTGAGTTTATATTTCACAATAATGAGAAAAGATATAAACTCGCAATTGCGAGAAAAAATGTCAGTTTTATTTGGTGGCGGAAACAAGCTTACATAATATACCATATATATATTAAAATGTAATTTATTCCTGTGATCAAAGCTGAATTTTCAGCATCATTACTCCAGTCTTCAGTGTCACATGATCCTTCAGAAATCATTCTAATATGCTGATTTGCTGCTGAAGAAACATTTCTTATTATTATCAATGTCAAAAAAGTTGTGCTGCTTTAATATTTTTGTGGAAACCATAACATTTTTTTTTCAGGATTCTTGATGAATAATAAAAAAAATGTTTTCACTCTCACATGTGATCAATTTAATGCATTTTTGCTAAAATAAAAGCATTAATTAAAAAAAAAAAAAAAAAATCTTACTGACATTGAACTTTTGAACAATAGTGCATATGTTTAAAACTTATTTTTTTGAATTCACTTCTGTGAGATACCTCAGATATTGTGATGAAACAGAAGTTTGTGCGTCAGGTTCTTCTAGAAGTTCTATATTCGAAACATGAGGTCATACTGGATTGAAATCAGAACATACTGTGGTACATGTTGAGGTTGTGGTTAGTCTGGCTGGCATATCAGTAAACTTTGAGTCTGAGATGATCAAAATACACAGAATAATATGAGATTTGTTCCAAAAAAACCTAGTCAGCTGCCTAGGTAGGTAGCATTTTAAGGCATTATAGTACTCCCAATGCAAAGACTAAAAGGTGCAATCCTAAAACACCCTTTTTTGGGACAAATTCTGAGGCATCACTGCATCCATCATGGAGAAGGCAATCCCATAATGCATTGAGAAACAATGCCTGATGGCAAAATATTGATTATACATATAAACAATTCAACTCTTAGTCTTAGTTTACTCAATATTTGTTGTGCTATATATTTTAACCATATTATTAGAGTATCATACTCTTATCTTAGCAACATGCTAACAGCAAACTCTCTTTATGTGAGGAGCACTATTTTATGACACACACTACTGCTGCCTAGTTCCAAAACAGAGGTTTTGTTTAAATTAGGATGCTACCTTTGAAGACAGCAAGGCAGCTCACTAAGCTTTAAAACAGAACATTAATGAACAGAGCATGCATTAATTAAAATCATTATAAAAAAAGGGCAAATGATTTCGTCACTAATTCAGCACTAGTTAAAGAGAAATACTGAGGCATCTAACCATTCTGATTTTTAGTACATAATAATTTACTTGTTCATTTTTAAGAATAAATTACATCTGATTGTTCTGTTTAAGAACTCTAACGAAAAAAATACTCTTTGAATAGAGTTTTGTACTCATAAAGCATAGATTATACAGGGAAATCATGAAGCACAATGTTTTGGTTTGTAATATGTCACTACTTGAGTAGAACAGGAATGAATTGCTCGGGAAGTCATTTTGGCCAACATCCCTTATATTCTGATATATTGCTATACATTTACATTCACAATGGAATCTAAGAAACCACCTGCTTATTCATGAATTATATTCATTTTGTGTGAAACGGGCAATCAACTCCAATACAAAATGTCTAACCATATACTGAAAACTGCTCTCTATAGGATCAACTTTAAATCTGAGGTCAAAATCCAAAATGGCAACACTGAAGCATATGCAACACATCTTTACTATTTTTTTTCATGTACAATGCATGAATTAAAAAAACAAAAAAACAAAAACAACACTATTTACAGTGCTGGCTTATTTACAGCACATCAATAAATCACTGTTTCAATCAATAAAACACCCTCTTTCTGAAATGTATAGCAGACTGTGTCCAGTGAAGTCCAGTCTTCATTTCTATTATATTTACAGTATAAGGATATGAAATGAAAATACGCTTGCTGTATATACAGAGAAATTAAAACTTGAGACCTATTGTACAGTTCAATGGTTTTTCAAACCCTGGGAGATGAGACACCTTAAAAATGTATGCAAAAAAAAAGGAAAAAAGAAAAATGCAAAACTCAATCATGTCAGTTTGTTAAACTGTTATAAATTAATTTTCAATTGTAAATGTCCAGCTATTATGATGAATACACATTATTAAAAAGGCATTCTTATTTGTAAGGCATTCACTTATGAAGCAAAATGATCATGTAACCCATTGTATCTACAAAAAATAAAGCCCAAAGAACAAGATGAATGTAAAATAATCTCATGGAATGCACATGGACAGTACATCATATATATATATATATGAGGAGCTTACAGGAACTTACATTTAGCTGAAGGTATGTTAATTTAAAGTTAAGTTTTATAACATTTTCAACAAAGATACTGTATCAAGCTCTATTGTGTCTATGTTTGAATATCAAGAGATTTTATTCCACAAAACATTCTCAACAACTGATATTTCATGGACTTTTAAGTTTGAGCTCTGCACCCAAAAAAGCTTAGCTATAGAGAAGTGGTTTTTAATAGTATTCTCACTTTATAGAAATACAAAAAGCTTGCCTTCAAATTGACATTTTATCACAGTGTTTTTGGGAAGGTATCTCACTTCTTGACTGAAAAAATTCACATTTTAGCTCATATCTCTCTGCCTTCAGACGAAGGCTAGATATGCGAGATAAATGTGTAATTAAAAGTTGAAATGTTTCAACAATCAACAATTTAGAAGATTGCAAAGCAGGATTGCTTACATGAAGGCAAGGCTGTAATATAGAGAGGGATATAAACACTGTTGGCTTTTTTTGCATGCCTCAGCTGCAATTTTGCTCCCTCAGTTCAAGTTATAACAAATACAAAAATGAGATGACCAACTGAAGAGATTGAAAACGTAAAAATTAAGTTAATAGTCACTACAAGCACTCTTCATAACGTGTGAAAATCAGAACAAACTTGGCATAAGATCTGACCCAACAAAATCAAAATTTTTGAAACTAAAAGCCATTTTTTCCCCACAATTTATGTCTATCTGAAAAACTGACTCAGATAATGCACAAAGGAAATGCACCGAGAGAGGTTTAGTGGCTTTCCCCCCAACTTATGTGCATTGTTCTGTAATATTCAGAATGGACCGTTTGGAATTTTTTAAAAGTTGGTCAATTTTCCTAAGCATGTTTTCAGTTCTTATTTTCCACACAGATCGTAACAAACAAGACACCCATGCAAATCTGAGCTCCTTAGAAAACTATTAACAATGACAGTGTTTTGAAATTACAAAAAAAGCAAAGAAGGAAAACTGTCAACCTTTAAAATTGTGATTCCTCTGTACACATTTTTACAATACGCCTCCACCTTTTTTTTCCTGACGTTTTCAGACACTCGTGCAGTTAGGGATCTCCCTTGTGCTTTCACAGGTGTTGATCACTCCGCCTACTTGTCAAAAACACAGAAATGACACATTAGCCTTCAAAATTCAACAAATCAAAATGAACTATTTTCTTAACAAATGTTTAGAAGAAAAAAAAAACCTGAATTTAATTTAAATAAGTTTCTCTACTTCAGAAACAACTTTACTTCGATTTAACCCAGACCTAATTTTCACTATTTAATCAAACATCACTGGATAAAATCAAGCCTCGATATGATTTGAAGTTTAATATATGGCTTTGCTTTGAAATGCATAGCATGACCAAAGTTAAATGCATAGCAAATGTCATTTCATGTTATCTCTAAATGCTTGATTATACACCCAACTATATATTAATCATCTATAAATGAACAGACTGGAAGTTTTCCTAGTATTAGACTCATTAAAAATTGATCCTGGTGAAGGCAAGCAAATGAATGTAAAGCAGGCAAGAAACTGAACCATTAAGTAAGAAATCAAGCAAAATATACAACTGTTTCTTCCCCCTATTAAACACCCACAGAAACAGTGGTGGGATTTATTTTCCGCATGGCACCGAATGTTGCATGTTTATTCATCACAGTTGTTGTTATCACACTGACCCCAATTTGACCCCTTTTATAGTTTAATCAGTGCTCTTTTATAATCACTGCTTAACAGCACCAATTAAATATTAATTTGCAGTTATTAAGCAATTACATGATCACAGAAGCATCCACTTGGGAAATAAGGACACTTGGGCCCAATGTAGATAGTTCTCATTAGCATGCATTATGTGTCAGATTATAAACTCTGCTGATTCCAAAGGGTGTTTTTGGTCTGATAATTTTCACTGTGTAATTCGGAAAGATGAAAGATTCATATTTTTAGTGGAAAACAGAGTGTCACGGAAAATCTCGCCAACGCAACGGTAGTTTTATAAAAGCACACAGGTCTGTGACTCAAATATTCCTGAGGCTAAAAAAAACTTGTCCTTTCTTTTTTCTTCTTCTTAGGAACTACTAAGCCTAAGAGTACTAGAAAAAGACAAGTAGTCAGAGATGGATCCTGAAAAAGTTGTAAAACTGTAATGTAACTATAAAGGAAGCATACTTTTTACACTACTTTAACTCATCAAAACAATTTAAGCAATTTCAAGTTATGCAAGATTGAACTCGATTTTTTAAAGTCAGTTTAATATAAGTTGAAATTTGAAGTTATCAGATAATTTGTTTATTAAGTTGAAATAAGTGGAGTTTTTATTTAGTGTACTGTTGGTGTTATGTTTGCTAAGCCCCGCCTTAAAAAGTTAATGACCAATCCTATCTTAGCAACTTTTGCTAAGTGCCATATCATACAAGCTTTTGCTTTTTTTAATGTACTGTACACTGAAGAAACTTTTGCTGTGTTTAGATAGTTTTAAATGGAATTTTAGAGAAATTATCGCAAATTAAAATAAATTGCATTCTGTGAATTAGGGCTGCCCCTGACTAAACATTTTTCTAGTTGACTAGTTGTTGCTTATTTTAGCCATTAGTCGACTAGTCGGATGTTTATGATATGAATTTAATTACTTAAATATATATGGGGAGTGGCATCAGAAAATGGTTTCAGTTTCAGGGCTGAGAAAGAATATTATATGTAACTGTTCTAAATTACAGAGAAATACTAAACCATAAAAACAAGCCTTTAAAATATAAATTAAAGCTTGCCACAGCACACCTGCAAAAGTAATGATTGTGAATGTGTCGGAAAAAAACAGCAAGGAGACTGTCTGAACATTTTAATAATTTATAAACTAGTGTTTTCTGAGTCAGTGTCAGCTGCAAAGATGAAGTTGACGATGCTGACTCATCATCTACACAGTATAGTTGAGAAATGCATGCTAAGTTAAGCATGCAGCAAGCGCACTATACTTTAGCTTCCACACTCTGCACGGACACTTGAATATGCCCCTAATAATAGCACTCTTTTATCTAGTTTAACGTTAGAGCGAGTGGCCATGTAAACATTAGGCTTCTAATATGTTTCAAATGATAAGCCATGTCTGAGGTCAATTAATAATAGTCAAACATTTGGATTTCCAGCCCAACACAATTACCACACGGACCAGCTGTGTTAACCATCTGTCCCTCACGGACAGCGTAACTTCACCTATTTCTGTGGATTTTTTATTTTTTTTTTGCAACTAACTGACTAATTGGTCGACAAAGCCTCGTCATGTCAACTAATGTTTAGTATAAGGGCTTTTCACACAGCACTTAACCCCAGGTTATTGTCATTCTAAATATCGCTTTTAACCCTGGGTAAAAAGGGGCAGCCCTAATTAAATCATTTTGGTAACACTTTAGATTAGGGTATAATTCTCACTATTAACTAATAACTACAAATTTTACCCCAATAAACTCCCAATTTTCTCTGAAGTTTTATCTTACACAAATCTTTTTAATTTCACTCACGTTTGGCACGGGCCTCCAGCTCTTTCTCCATCAACTCACTCAGGGTGATTTTGGGTGTGGCGTCATTCTGGCCCACCGTATTGATCATCTCCTGCTCTTTCTCATGGTTCACCTCAGCGTAGATGTTAATCCAGGGGATTTTTCTGCACAATTTTTTGTTGGGAAAAACAACAACATTGTGATCAAAAGGTGTAGTGTAATTTCTATGCACCACTAGTGGCACAATACGGAATTGCAATCTGTTTTGTTTGAGCAGATATTCAGAAATCAAAATCATCTCAAATCAAATTACCAAAACAGACAAATGTCAATAAATATGTTTGAATATGCACCCATTTCAGCAGCAAATTGGCATAACACGCATGACAACACAAGGTGAGGGCTGTACACATGATAATTTGTTAATTTGCGAGATAACAAGTTGGTAAATACTGTGTGACTGCAATCACAATCCTTCGTTGTATTCCTGAAATAATGATTGTTGAGTATATTTAATAACTTCTGTAGAAGAAGTTGCCCAGGCAATCAGAGGTAGTGAGAAGCAAAATACATTCGCCACTTGTCTTGATAACTCTGCGGGACAACCCAGAACAAATCACAGAGATGTATTTGTATTTCCCCCAAATTTCATGGTGTGCTTTTGCAACACACAAACCACACTTTAATGCGTTTGCCATTTTCCCAGCTCACTTTTTATTTTTTATGAATTAGAATGTTTTTTTTTTTTCCTCACATTTTTTTCTTCTTCAAATTACTATTAATTTTGTAAGCTAATTGCTTTGTTTTTTCAAGTGTAACATTTCCATAAATATGCTTCCTTTTTAAATTACTCGGGGGTGGGAGGTGAAAAATTATATCCATTATTAATGATTGTTTCAACATTTCCGAGTCTTTTCCATTTGAATTATTTTGAGACCAAATAAATTATTCAAAGCATTCCAAAACAGTTTTCCAGTAGAGGAACCATGGCTGCATATTAAACAATCCATTGATATTTTCCTGCACTTTCACAAGAAGGTTTTTTCTACCATATGCAAACTAATAACTAGATCTCACAACTAGCATGAGTAAAAATAGCACTCCCTGATGCAAAGGAAAGTCGCTCCTGATACTGTCACATCAAATTTTACTTTATACTTTATATATAGATAAACAGAAATGAAAACAATGGTGTTCATGAAAAGAAATGAAGTTCAAATGCTGGAGCCCTGGTAAAAGGAATGAGTGATGTAAAAACTGTTTGTGTGGATGTACCTCTTAAATTTGTAGATGAGAAATACAGCTAAACCCAAAAACACCACCGACAGAAGCATCAGCATAGCAGAACTGCTGTGTCTTGGGATGGAGTCAACCAGAGGAGCTGCGACAAAGACAAACACAAGAGTTAATACACTGGCTCTTTTTTATAAGAAAAAACTCATACATCTTTTAGATCTTACTTCATATATAATATAATTCAATTGTTGGGTCAGTAAGATTTTATTTTGTTTTTTTAAAGAAGTTAATTTCCTTTGACGACTGCCCCCTAATATTTGACTAACCGTTAGTCAATGAGTAGAGGCTTATTCAAAAAAAAAAAAATTTAATTAAGCGCTTAGTCGCAGGAAAAAAAATCCAAAGCAAGTGGTGAAGTAACGCAGTCTGTGATGGACATATCGTTAACGGCTGGTCTATATGGTACATCGGGCAGGACAGTACATTGGGAAGGACATTGAAACGCTTGCCTATCATTCATCGACCTCAAATATAGCTCATCATCTGAAACATGTAAGTAGCAGCAACTTTACATGGCCACTCGCTTTAATGTTACCCTAGAAAAGGTAGACTATTCAAGTGTTTGTGCAAAAGCTGAATAGTGCAGCATGAAAGCTAACACGGAGGCGCCAGCGCGATCACTTGCACTTAAAATACTTTGCAATTTTTTGGTTATACAGATAAGAGTAATACATCTTTTGAATCTGTGAAGAGTCTACTTTTATGTGTGTGCACTTACAATAACAACAAAACATGCTTTTGTAAAATAATGAAAGCAAATGGGGTACGCTTTCTGCCATCTCTCTTTCTGTAAGAACGAAAACTCCATGTACACTTGCCTCATAGATATTAAAAATATATCTGTAGAAAGCGAAATGTCTACTTTTAAATGAACCAATTCAAATGGAAAACAAATATACTCAGGTTATGTCATCCGTATGAAACGTGCATGTATGCACATGCACTACTGTGGAGATGACAAGTCAGCATCATCAAGCTTTATGTGTGCGTTTGAACACTGATTAGGCTACCTAGGCATTAAAGACTCTTTATTATAATTTATATGGTTTATTAATAAACGTGCGATTAGTTGACGAATCGCTTAAAATTAAGGACTATTAGTCGACCAGAAAAATCTTTACTCTACGGCAGCCCTACAAAATTGACAGTGAAGACTTTAACATTGTTACTAAATATGTTTTTTTATTTCAAATAAATGCCATTCTTTTGAACTTTCTAAACATCAAAGAATCCAAAAAAAAAAAAAAAAAAAAAATTATATATATATATATATATACAGCTATGGAAAAAATTAAGAGACCACTTAACATTGATTTCTGAACTTGGAGTGGTCTCTTAATTTTTTCCATAGCTGTATATATATATATATATATATATATATATATATATATAGTAATAAAATAAGAACAAATAAAAAAATTCCAAACAGCAAATAAATGCAATAGAATAGAGAGCAATGAAACTAAGTTTTTCAGGTTAAGTAGGTTTTTATTTAGATAAGAAATACTACAGAAATTAAAGTAATCAAATGTAAAATAACACATCCACGTTGGTTACATTAATTTCTGTATTTTTTATTGTAAATATTAAATACAGACTTATTCTTACCATTAAAGTTAAAAACGTATTCAGTCAAGAGCAGAAAGTGATTTTCTTTGTCTTTTGTTCTTTAAATAAACCAAAAAAGAACTGCACACTGCCATTGCTGCTCTCAGAATTTAATAAAAAGACAACGTTTCGACCAAAGAGGTCTTCGTCAGGTCAGGCAAACAGTAGATAGTGACAAAATAGTGACATTTTGTCACTATCTACTGTTTGCCTGACCTGACGAAGACCTCTTTGGTCGAAACGTTGTCTTTTTATTAAATTCTGAGAGCAGCAATGGCAGTGTGCAGTTCTTTTTTGGTTTATTTTGGAGTTACTTTATGATCGAGCACCTGCCCTGAGTTTAGTTGGGATGTGCGCATTTTTTCTTTTTCTTTTGTTCTTTAAATAACATGTCAGACAGCAGCAGGAATATTGGACTGCTGTCCCTTTAAGAGTTGCGATCCAAAACTGATTGTGTTTATCTGAATAATTGCCAAGACGAGCATTTTGACATAATTTTGTATGTATTTAATATTTTAAGTGCATTAAGCCACTCATTTTGGTAATTGTGACTCTGTTTGACTTCTGTCTCTGTTTGAGACTAAGCGTGGCTTATTCGCGTGATCAGTGGTGCGCGCGCTTTCGGTGTGAGCACGAAACCTGCAGGAACCATAGACTGTAAAAAAAGAACCGGAGCAAATGAGACGAGTGAGAGAGAGGAGGCGCCCGCGCGAGTGTGTGTCACTTCACCGTGAGAGAAGAAAGCGAGAATGCGCAGCTGACGTTACTGCCTGTGCCGCTGGTAAAAACAAGATCGGCTCGGAATCGGTAAGAAGTGGGACTGAAAAACTGGACTCGGTCGAGACCAATTAGGACTTGTGGCGAGACCAATGACCAAGTCCGAGAAGTCCGAGTGCAAATATCACCGAAAAACGTGTTACAAAAAAGTACTACAGCACTAATATATATATATATATATATATATATATATACATATACAAGGCCGGACTTACCATTGGGCTTGACTGGGCTCAAGCCCATGGGCCCCGCCCAATAGGGGGCCCCGCCCATTTACGTTAGATTTTTTCAATAATATGTCAGTCTTTTAATTTTTCATTTAAAGTTTGTTGATTGGACTAGCATTGTTACCTGGTCCTGCCCCTGCAATGAAAATTTTAATTTAATAGACCCTTTTCACAATGACGTCAGTTAACTTCCGCCTATCCGCAAAGCAGTGTATCAGTTGTTACCTTCGCGCCGGCGACTTCTCGGGAAAATGCTTTAATAACTTTAAATGCGAACGGTTTATGTCAAGGATTTACACAGTCGGCTTCTTCTGGTAATGATATTTATTATTTACTTTCTGAAACTGCCTTGGTTAGGGTTTCCACGAGCAGAAACTTTATTTGCAATGTTGTCATTGAATTGAGTTTTATCACAACGATTGTGTGTCCACACTAATCTGTTAGCCTATTTGGAATAAAAGGAATATTGTCTTTAAAAAAGTCTTTATTTTTAGAAATTGGTAGGCTATATGATAATGTTCTTGTGAGATTTATTTACAAATAATGGACATCTGGAAGTGTACGTCCATAATAGTCCGAAGAATTAATAGTGTGAAGATTTGAGATAATTTTACATCATAACCAGTTTAAACTGAACTGCTGCAATATATTAAGATTGTATAATTTGTAAGAAGTGTATTGAAAATACAAAACGGAAGTAGCCTATGTGTTCATTTAATGTTATTCCCTGGAGAAATAATTTGATTTTGTTCATTTGCTGCTATAACAATGAGTACTGTTGTAAATCCTCTGTATATTTTTGTATGCGACGATCTTGTTCTGCAATAAAGAGACGAATGACAATGTTTTTTTACTATGGTAAAAATGCCATGTACATGAGTCAGTTTTTACAACATTAACAGTTTTCATATAGAAATAGTATTATATTAAACACAATTTGTATTATTATGTATGCCATATTTATCGAAATAAAAGTATAAAAATAGACTTTGATATTTAAAAAGAATAAGCTTATGTTGATCTTCATTGTACAAAGGCCTGTAGGCGCTGAAATAAGTAGTGCATTAAGGTTTGAATGAACAGTTTTTTACTGCACGTAAATGTTGGAAACATGCGTTTATTTCACAAATATATATAAACAGCTTCATCTGCAATAAAGACAGCAAAGTGCATGTATGGCTTCAGTACGTATTCAACTCATCCGACTTTAAGCAGCAAATCGCACCGATCGGTAAGTTTTTTTTTTTTGAGATCTGCGGCTGCTAAATACCTCACCTTGAATTTACATGAAATTGGCCGACTACAGCCATCCTTTAACCACATTTGTGGCATATGTACAAATGTTGAGTGCACTTCATTCGAGTCGCGCTAGTATTCCACTATGCTGACAGAAGGCACTTCCTATATTAAAATTGCTATCTTATATTAGCCTACCACTAAATTTGAACAAAGTTAGGCATGTTCTATGAAGTTCTATTTATGTATTTTTGCTAGAGTACTAAATTACATCTAATGATCTTTAAAATGCCATGGTAATGAGAAAATGCTTATTTAATTTTGTTATATATTATTCTCTAAGATTGTAATTTATGTGATGTAGTAGACATACTGTAGGTCAAAGTCAGCCTAAAACTGCCTATATGTATACTGGAGATGTATATAATCTATACAATATGTCAGTACTTACCAAGAACAGATTTATACACTCATAGATTTAGCTATTTATATGTAATACAAATGATTTGTAATGATTGCAACCTTACAAGGTATTTGTTTGTTTTTCAGTATGTTTTCCAGGTAAATAAGTGTTTTATTCTCATTCTGACCAATATATTTGTGCATTGCAATAAACACCATGATCACTTTGAACTTTTTTAATCATTATTTATTTATTAGAAAACCTTTTTTAATAATTGATCATATAAATAAATTATAACGGTCTTTTTTTTAAACATGTAACTCTGTATACTGTACTAGTCACCTTTTGAAAGTAGCTTTGCACTTCAAATAACGATTGGATCGATTATATTGTTACGCCACCAGATGGCGACAAATTACTTAAAAAAACATTTGTCATTGAATCGTTCATTCAGGAGATTCGTTCAAAATGCTGATTCATCTATGAAACAAGTGTATTTGATTGAGGAATTTAATCATTCATTCAAACCAAAGTTTTTTTTAAATAAATGATTCAGATTAACAATTAACATTTTTATAGACTTAACAAAATAACATAATTTATGTTTATTGCTGAAGTTGTTTGTTCAGAATCGTGATCTCTATTTTTATTCTCAGTTTATCCAGAATTGTGTAGCTCTAATACATAGCTTGTGTGTGTATCATTTTGTTCTATTTAAAGTAATGTATAGAAGGTAGGGCCCGAAAGTGACTCAAGCCCAGGGGCCCCCACCACCCTAAGTCCTGCCCTGTATATATATATATATATATATATAATGGTTTCTACAAAAATATTAAACACCACTGTTTTTGACATTGATAATAATAAGAAATGTTTCCTGAGCAGCAGATCAGCATATTAGAATGATTTCTGAAGGATCATGTGACAATGAAGACTGGAGTAATGATACATTTTAAAATGTATTAAAACAGAAAACAGTTTTTTTTAAAACTGTACAATACTTTCAATAGTTTTGTGGAATAATATTGTTTTACTGTATTTTGATCACATAAAGACTATCACATTTGAGATTATGAAAAACATGAAAAAAAATTCTGACTGAATTTAAATCAAGGAACTTTGCTGCCATACCATGGGTGCAGCAGGCGCAATTAAGCAGTGCCTGTGGCCCCCTGCTTGCACAGGGAGCATGCCTTGCAACCATGGAGACATTTGTGAGAGACGTTGGGTAATATAATTGTGCCTGCTGCACCCATGGTATGGCAGCAAACTTCCTTGAATACTACGTCAGAATGAGAGAATAGTTCCTAGCCATATCAGAGTAGAAAATCGCAACTTTTCTTTGTCTGTCGGTCTTAGTACACAATGTAACTACAGAAGAGTCAAGTTTTAAATAGGAAAAATATCAAAACTCTTTGTTAATTTTTGAGCGAGATGCTATTGGTCTCATCAGATTCAATGAACTATGCTAAGCTATGCTAAATGTGGTACCGCCAGACCTGGAGATCGGCTGAATGGATTCAAAAATGGTAAAACTCAACTGCTTGACTCTAGGGGAGTTGGAAAATTAGCCTATTTTTTATTTTTTTTAAAGTGGAATGTTCCTTTAAGACATTTAACTGACTGTGTTTACGTTAATTTCATGTCATAAAAGCATTTTGAGATGCAAGCAGGCTACATTTAAACACTTAAACAGCCACTTGCATGAGCACCCTTCACAAAGCGCATGTGGAAATTGAAAGCAGCCTTCTGTCAGTGAGTTTCATATTCATAAAATATAAGCCCACAGCACTCCAAACAACATAAATGATGCCTTCGTAGAGCATTTGTAAAGGGAAATAGGCCTACCGGTGGGCGAGAATGCAAGCTGCAATGGTGTTTCACGCGATAAAACACGCGAATGTCCGCGCAATGGGCATGCATAATTCACTCTAGCTTTTCCGAACTGTAAGAAGGATTATTTTTATCTTTTATAACTCTTTTAATGTCACTTGTTATATATATATAACTTACTATATTACTGTCTAATATAATATATCACTTTATATCAATTTATAAAGTGAATTTTAAAATACTTTCTCCTATTCAAACATAATATTCAGAGAATAATTTGCTTTGAAAACATTACTCTGTTTTAGCATCCCAACCCATCAACATTGTTTGACCAGTGGCGGAGAAATGACCTTCAAAACAAAATCTCCTGGTGACACTAGTGGCATAAAAACGACACACTTCAGCTTTAAAAAGACATACTTCTAAAACCAATTCAGTATCTATTTTCTCTGAGGATATGACACTTGATTCATATTAATGATAACCTATGAAAGTCAGAGCACTTATCAAGGGCAGATGATGTAAAATACTAAATTCTTTTGGCCTTACTTTCAACAGCACAATATTTGCAAGAGGATTCACAGCTAATTTTGTCCAATAACAATATTTTCTGAACAATATGTATTTTAGAACAAAATGTACCAGTCTAAAAATGGCATTTCATGCAGAGCTAACACTGTTTATCACAAGTGAAATAAAGAACTGATCTTGAATCGCATCTCCTGTAACATAATTTCCACAAAAACCCCTTCCGCTCTCCCAGAGGGACTTCTGCCAATTGTTGGCATCCCTTCAAAATCGTTCATGGGTGCTTTACACCCACTGGCTGTGACTATGCTGTTGAAAGATAGCCCCATGAATCCTCTGACCTTTCCTGGAAGAATCACGAAAGCTTTCCAGAACTTTGGCTACAAAAACGAGAAAAGAAATGGGCCAAGGAGGCAGCCAATGTTTTGTTGTAAAAGCAGGTAATAGCACAGACCATGAGTCAAAGTAAGAGAGCCTTGATGCTATTATCGCTACAAGGAATAAGTAGCCATTACCACGAGGCTGGCCTAGTTATGACACAGAATAGTAAAGGAGCCAAATGATATAAATGTGGCAGTCTACAAGATTATGATGAATATAGGGTAAATTAGAGTGAATTCAGTAAAAGCATACATGACATTTTTTTATTTGAGATTCTGGTTCCAATTCAGATTATTTATTCATTTGACCCATGTTTTATATGTGTTATTTTTATTAGTATTTTTTATTAGTATTTTTAGTTTCATGCATGTTCCCTAGGAATCAAACGCATGACTGTTTCTGTCGTAATAATGAAGGCAATATATTTCTGTCATGATTTCAAGTTCACTCATTCATTCTGAGACATGCAGAACATGCAGACTTTATATTTAAGCAGCGGTTTAATAATCACAGATGGCCTCCATATTGCAATTTGAATTTGATTAATTGTACAACTCCAACTTTTGATTTATGAAACCAATTTGGTGGCATTCTTATACAGTATATCCCATTTTAATGACTGGAATCCACAATTCCATCCACAATTTCCACCTCGCGGAAATCATAGGGCCCTATGTATTCTAGCTTAACTATGCAATTTCAGTTTCAATTTCAGCAAATATTCCTCAGTGATTAAACAACACTAAAAAACAACACTATTCAAATAAATATAAATTTAAAGTTCTAAATATGAATAATTAAATAGTCATGCTATGAACAATGAGTCAGTAAATAAACTAATGACAATTATACTGACTTAGAGTTCAGTGAGTGACTCAAGAATCTCTGAATGATTCAATGAGTGAGTCGTTAGAACTGAACATCAAGATTGAGATTATTCATGAGTGATTTTGAATAATAATAATAATAATAATAATAATAATAATAATGTTATGATGTTTCGCAACAAGATCTGAATTAGATTTCCATTCCCAATCAGATTATTTACATTTTTTTTTTTTTTTTTTTTTTTTTATATAATTCAAAAACTGGCAAAATAAAATAAACAAACCAGAAAACCTCATTCTATTCAGGGGAGACTTTGTTTTTCTTCTTTGAAATTGAGAAGATCTTGCAAGCCATGATTGCTGGACAGCAATTATCCAATTATCTTCCATAAGGCTTTCAGCATCACTAGTGGAGCATAAAAGTCCAATCTTTCAACAATATATAGTGCCGACAAGCTTCTGGTCTCAAGAAAGCAATCAACATAATTACCCAGACGAATGTAGGGAACAGTATACAGCACCCAACAGAGACTAGAGAGGGAGATCAACTGAAATATCACTATGTAAGGTAATCAAATATAAGCAGTTGCACATTTCAGTTATCAGCTAAATTGTACCGAAATAGCTACAAACAATATAATTTCAACAGTTTGTTACCTAAAGTTAATTGCGTGATGTAAACGATGACCCGGGAGCCAGATTTCAACTCGAACTCCACCGAGATCTGATTCAATGCATTGACCAGGATTTCTGATATCTAGGAAGAAAACAGCATACAGAAAAGTTATTTACAGAATGCAGACTTCAGAAAATGTGAGTGCTGATTGCCAAGATGCTATGTGGTTTTGGCATGTATGCAGTACCAGTTGCTAAGGTGTTCTAGGATAAATAAAGTAAAATAAAATAAAATAAAATAAAATGAAAGTCAATATAAGGTATCTCTCTAAAATAATAAATGCATAAATAAATAAATACATTAAAATAAATTTAAATAAAATAAAACAAAAATAAAATGTACGACAATATAAGGTATCACTATAAAATAAAATAAAATAAAATGTAAGACAATATAAGGTATCTCTCTAAAATAAAACAAAATAAATAAATAAAATTAAATAAAATTAAATAAAATCATAAAAATGTAAGGTACCACTCATGTCCATAACAGCAAAATCTGTGCTACATTTTCTGTAGTAGATAATAGCCTTGTTTGTATTTGTAAACAGGATTCTGCGCTCTTGTTTGTATGAAATACAGATCCTACTTAGACATAACAGTGGAGATGATGCACAATGTGATGTCTAATATCAGATTTTGATAAACTGCAGTGCGACACACATACCACATCTCTCTCATCAGAGAGGCTGAGAGTCAGTGAGTGCCCAGATGATGTTATAGTTCTTTCTGCAGCATCAATAACAAAACTGGCCAAATAGTAAAACGTGTTGTTATTCTTAAGAGTGTAATTTGCCAGTTGTGATTACACCTGTGAGATCCCAAGTGCAGAGCTTAATTTTGTGAAGTGGTAGTGCCAGTAGAACAATTTAGGTTTTGGATCAAAAGGGCTTTAAATACCTAGCCCTAAGTATGAGAAATAGTAATAATTAGTGGCTGACTGATATATGGCCTGATAAGTTATTCGTTGTGACGATAATAGTGAGCAGGACTTTAATTTTGTAAGTGCCATTACTTTCTCTTCATAAGTTTACTGTCTTTTTTTTTTTTTTTAACAGATCTGTCTAATAATAGAAAGGCAGATGCTATAATACTTTTTTTTAAATATACTGTCAGCATATACGCATTCAAATCATTTAAACAGGTCTTTAAATGCCTGTTAAACATTGACAAATCTAGCTGAAGAGTGCATTGTATTCTGTATAAAAACGCATGTACTGATCCAAGCCATGTGAATTGGATGCATATAGGACAGTTTGGTTGACACTGGACATGCACAAGCAAGCAACTTTAGACTATGCTGCGCTATATCCAATTTCCAGCTATGTCATTGTATATTTACTGTGTACTGTATGTAAAATTAGCATTATTTAAGAATATATGATTCCCAGTGAGCACAGATTTACCAGATTATTGAGTGCACTGTTGGTTGGTGTTTACTTGCTTTTTGTTCATGATTTAAAAAATTAAAATTTTTGAAAATGCAATGAAAATGACAGAATCAGGAAGTAAAAATCGTTATTTACAATCGTAAAATGAAATAGTCTGATATTTACGGTGGCCCAGTAGTGCACAACACAACGAAATTAAAAAAGCAAACATAAGTTCACAACACAATGGAAACAAGCCACAACACAACAAAATAAAGTCACAACACAATGAAATAAAGCCACAACACAACAAAATAAAGCCACAACACAACGAAATAAAGCCACAACACAACGAAATAAAGCCACAACACAACGGAATAAAGCCACAACACAACAGAATAAAGCCACAACACAACGAAATAAAGCCACAACACAACGGAATAAAGCCACAACACAATGGAATAAAGCCACAACACAACGGAATAAAGCCACAACACAACGGAATAAAGCCACAACACAACGAAATAAAGCCACAACACAACGGAATAAAGCCACAACACAAAGGAATAAAGCCACAACACAACGAAATAAAGCCACAACACATCAAAATAAAGCCACAACACAACGAAATAAAGCCACAACACAACAGAATAAAGCCACAACACAACGAAATAAAGCCACAACACAATGGAATAAAGCCACAACACAACGGAATAAAGCCACAACACAAAGGAATAAAGCCACAACACAACGAAATAAAGCCACAACACAAAGGAATAAAGCCACAACACAACGAAATAAAGCCACAACACATCAAAATAAAGCCACAACACAACGAAATAAAGCCGCAACACAACGGATATGCTCCTGACCACTTGGGGGCTCTCAGAGCTCGGTAATATTACTATTCCTTGCTTGTGTTTTATAAAGTTGACAGTTTTACAAAGATATCAATACCATAATTAGTTTTAAGTATGTAAGCATTGTATATCGACATGAAATATTAATTAAAAATCAACTACGTTCACAATAGCTTCATATTTATACTTGTGAATGATTTGACGCAATACCACGGCGCGTGATGAAGGGAATATCCACCAATTCCACCAAGTGGTTAAAACGTATAATTTGTATTCATTACAATTACTTTTAACATTTAAAAACAGACATGTTTAAATTTCAAAGGTTGTTAGTTCCTGTTGGTAAGACTGACAAGCTTTGGAATTTGAATATGTCTGTTTTTAAATGTTAAAAGTAATTTTAATGAATACAGATTATACATTTTAACCACTTGGTGGGATTGGCAGACGTTCCCTTCATCATGCGTCGTGGTATCGCGTCAAATCATTCACAAGTACGTAGGTGATTTTGAATTAATATTTCATGTCCATATACGGTGGTTACATACTGTTTAAACTAATCTTGGTATTGATATTACTGACAACTCTATAGAACAGTGGCAAGGAAAACTAACTTTACCGAGCTCTGAGAGCCCTCTAGTGGTCGGGAGCATTTCCATTGTGTTGTGGCTCGATTTCTTTGTGTTGTGGCTCTATTCCGTTGTGTTGTGGCTCGATTTCGTTGAGTTGTGGCTCGATTTCGTTGTGTTGTGGCTTTATTCCGTCGTGTTGTGGCTTTATTCCATTGTGTTGTGGCTTTATTCCGTTGTGTTGTGGCTCGATTTCGTTGAGTTGTGGCTCGATTCCGTCGTGTTGTGGCTTTATTCCATTGTGTTGTGGCTTTATTCCATTGTGTTGTGGCTTTATTCCGTTGTGTTGTGGCTCGATTTCGTTGAGTTGTGGCTCGATTTCGTTGTGTTGTGGCTTTATTCCGTCGTGTTGTGGCTTTATTCCATTGTGTTGTGGCTTTATTCCGTCGTGTTGTGGCTTTATTCCGTTGTGTTGTGGCTCGATTTCGTTGAGTTGTGGCTCGATTTCGTTGTGTTGTGGCTTTATTCCGTCGTGTTGTGGCTCGATTTCGTTGAGTTGTGGCTCGATTTCGTTGTGTTGTGGCTTTATTCCGTCGTGTTGTGGCTTTATTCCATTGTGTTGTGGCTTTATTCCGTTGTGCTATGGCTCGATTTCATTGTGTTGTGCCTTTATTCCGTTGTGTTTCTGGCTTTATTCTGTTGCGTTGTGGCTCGATTTCGTTGTGTTGTGAACTTATGTTTGCTTTTTTAATTTTTTTGTGTTGTGTACTACTGGGCCACCGTAGATATCATATATACCGGCCATCCCAAAAATAAATAAATAAATACATATTGTTTGAGCGCTTATAATGCCTACCAATAAATGTTTGACCCTCAAAAGTGTATTAAATTCAGAAGTCCCTACTGTAAAAGACCCTTGTTGTGGCATGTCCTTGTCATGCAAGACTAATCAGACACTAGTCTTTCCACTATTATCACAGATAATTTTGCCTTTAAGGGTAAAGAAAATAGGTAAAAATGTCATGCAATCCCCTTCGGGATATTTTTGACACATCTTCTCCTTTTGCGCTGACAATTACTTTCATTGTAGCTCCAGGTATAAGCTGCTCTTTTATTCTGATAAAAGGTCCATCATTCTTAAGCGCATTTCAACCTTGACCATTAATGTGAAACCATAAAATTTGCATCAGATAACCTGCTCCAGATCCTCCTCTGTCCGTTTCTTGCCATCCGATTGGTTCCGTGGAGGAAGCAGGAAGAGTTCCGCAGCAGTCGGAATGCCAGGAAACACGGCCACCAGCAGCTGGTCTTCTGGAATGTCAGCGACCTGGACAAAACGACATTAATTGCATACGACTTAATGATTTATATGTTACCGTCTCCTGCATTTATGAGGGTTGCATTAATTTTAAACGAGGCTGATGGCTTCCAGTAAATCAGATATGATGTATACAGAATGAATCCCGGCCAAGAAATTATTAGACGCAAGCGTGTGAGGGCAAGCGGTTATACACACATTGAATTCCTAAAAACCTCAATCAATATCTTTGTCAGAGAGCCACTACAAAACCAAAAGGTCTAGATATTATGGGCTTCCGCAAAGCCAATAAAGGGAAGACCACCATGTATTTTCCTAGAGATACTCACTAAAGGCCATTTCCCTCATAAAGAGGGAATTATCCGACCTCAGGTAAATAATCTTTGTTTTATCTGCTATTACCACACAGGACTCAACTGGTTATAAGACAATAGCTCAAGAATAGACAGCCTAAGTATAATTTACAATGAGCAATGTGGCCAGAGCTGAAGCAGTCTTACAAATCAATACTCCGAGTCCAAGTTTGTACTCACCGCTGCAATATTGGAGAAAAAAAAAGCCCTGGGGCTCATTGAAGGATTCAGCCTATGTGCAATGGCTACTGATATTCCTAAAGAGTAATGCACATCTTCAAACTATAGCCTTTATTTCTTTCTCAACACACTAGTTTCAACACACACCCCTTCTGCCGGTGAATTAAGGGCCAGAAAGGCAATTAGACAGCAAAAGAGAGACATAACATTGCAGTGCTCTTAATTACACCCTGCTAATAGCTTAAGAGTCATTGTTGTAATTAAATCGCTTAATGTCAAAACATTTTCTTCCCAGACTGAAGAACTGTGGAATAACATTAAAAGGCACAGATGCAATAATCCATTATAGTAGAGGACAAAGTTGTTATTAAAGATGCTGTTTAGACATCTGTTGTGGTTTCTGTCATTGTAGTTCATCTTTCCCCATTTAAGTCAATTTTTGCTCGGCTGCGTGTAATATTGACTGTCCACCAGAATGCAAATACAGCTTCACAGGCAAATTTAAACAATTCAACACTTCTATTTACAACTTGTTCCAATATTTGTCATTCAGATGTATAGTGCTATTAAAAAAATACATTATTGTCATCTTTACAACAGAGACCATCCATTGTGTAAATGCTTCCTTGGATGCAAAATCATCAATGTGAAAGTCCTTGGAAAATTTTTAGAGCACAAGACTCACAAATGAGCAATTTACTGATAATTATTATAAATGGAGACATTTGCACAGCATGGGCTGAATTTTTGCTGAACAATGTGCAGACATGCACTCTGGTCATATTTTTGCGGCGCTATTTTTCACAGTAATTAATTAATCTAATTAACATGTTAAATCGACAGCCCTAATATACAGTCAAACCAAAATGTATTCAGCCACCTTGAACATTTCATTCATTAATACAGTTTATTCACTATAGTTTAAAAAATGGTGATAAAATATGACAAGATCTCAGAGTTAAACTGTGTCAAAAAAAAAATAAAAAATCTTATGTCAGATAACACTTAAGCAGAACATGGTCAGGTCAAAGTGTATGAATAATTTTTGGTTCCACATTTTTATCAATTTTACTGGTAGTCCACTGCAAGAGGAATTTTTGGGTATAATATGTCACAGTTTGCTTTATTCTGCTCTCCTCACTTACATTTATGAACTATAGTGTCCTGCACCCACTAGTAAAAATATATCAAAAATATAATATACTATATATATATATATACACTACCATTGCTTTTGAAAGTCTCTTATGTTCACCAAAGGCTCTATTTATTTGATCAAAAATACTGTATAAACAGTAATATTGTGAAATATTATTACAATTTAAAGAAACTGTCAGCCATTTGAATATATTTTTAAATATAATTTATTCCTGTGATACAAAGAATTTCAGAATCATTACTCTAGTCTTCAGTGTCACATGATCCTTCAGAAATCATTCTAATATGCTGATCTTCTGCTCAAGAAACATTTCTTATCAATGTCGAAAACAGTGCTTAATATTTTTCTGGAAGCCGTTTTCAGAATTCTTTGATAAATAGAAAGTTTAAAAAACAACATTTGTTTGAAAAAGAAATATTTAGCAACCATGTAAAAGTCTTCAGTCACTTTTGATCAATTTAATGCATCCTTGCATAATAAACGTATTCATGTCTTAAAAATATGTTACTGAACCCAGTCTCTTTCCATGTTTTATGGGGACTTTGTACACTATAAAATAATTATGTATATGGAAACTATATATTCTACACTGAGGGAAAAGAAAAAGTGTGCTGGATTTACATGACTTAATCTTGTACATTGGTCCCACATGAATCATAAATTAAACAAACATAATTTGTTCACATAATTTCACCATCACGGAATTAAGTAATTTTTAAGTGACCCAATTAAGTAGTATCAAAGTGATTTCCCTGGCAGAATTAATTCATTCTATTTCATATACTTTTGTCACATGATTGAATTACAAGATTGTACTAGTTAGCTAACAAAAGCAAGCATAGGATTAGTTCTGGCAGGTCACATTAGTCAAATTTGCATCAGCTGACTCTCAGCTGATCCACGTCTACCTATAGGATGCCTATCACAGCATCCATATGTAAGGTCCATTCAATATTATGAACAGCTTTATCCCGTTGCTCAGGAGCTAGTTACCCTCCTCCATCTCCAGCTAAGCATTGATCATAGATGTCACAACGAGTACTCAGGGATCCCTAGTGCAATGTGAGTCATACTTGCGTCATTTCCTATTCTTTCTATAATATACCTATCAATAGATGTGGAGAAAAGCCTAAAATAATAAACACAACTTATCATTGGTATTTCTTTCAGTATCAAAGTGTTTGTGATGCAAGTCCTGTGTTGACTCTGAGGCTCTGGCTCTGCCTTTAACCCCTGCTACTGAAACCCTCTATTCTCATCTCCTCAGGCTGTTATACCGCTATCGCCCCGGTGCACCAGAACAGACAGCCGCCTCCACTCACCTCACCTGCCCATTGCCTCAAACAGCCATCTTAAATGGACCTTGACTTTGATTATGTCTGAGCCTCGCTCTCCCTCTCTTTTTAATACACTGAGCTGTTTATCAGCGGCAGTATGGATAAAG